>NC_056510.1:23226163-23240447 GCF_014905685.2 Nematolebias whitei
GATAGATAGATAGATAGATAGATAGATAGATAGATAGATAGATAGATCTACTCACCCTATGCCTTCTGTTGTTAAGAGCTTTGGCTCTCCGATCCTCTTCCATTTTGTTGTCCTCGGTCAACTTGGATTCCCTCTTGATATTTTCAAAATATCTGTTGCAGGCTCCTATGAACACAAAAAGTGACATATGTCATTTGTCAGCACTTAGTGTTAGTGTTTTTGTAGAATTACACAGAAGACTGAGATTGTGTTTTTTGTTTCACAGTGGTAAACTATACTTAAATGAACCTTGTGTCTCTGGTAAAACCAATTTTAAAATCAGAACTTACTTTTTATCAAAGATGAATCATTCCTCCTCATCCATGACTGTCCGTGACACGGAGCTTGTGACTGCGCTGTTGTGCTCAGACGTGAACCTACAGATTACATTTCAGAAATCAGAAATGAATCACGCAACATAAGCTATGATATATCAAACAGCTGCAGTGAAAATGTGTTTTGGAGTTCTTTAAAGTGATATTATTTTTAAACTAAAGCAGTGGTTCCTACAGTGGGGAGAGGGGTGGGGCACTTAATAGAAAAATGAATGCTTGGACACTGCTATCATAAAAGGACAGGTTTTTGTCAGGGCATAAATACAAAAAGACTGAAGGTGTCATTTCAGCCTAACAAATTTTGTTCAACTGATAAAAATAAGTGGAGGTGTGAAATAAACTTCAATGGAGTTTGAAAATGGATTATTTACATATCTGGTTGGAGGGGCTCAAAATATTTCTTATAATTGAAAAGGGGGTGCTGCAGAAAAAGTTTGGGAACCACTTTACTAAAGCATCAGTAAATGGTCTTGGATCCAAGAAATAAATAACTGCTAAGTGATGCTGCTGTACCCTCTGAAGGAAAAAATATTTATCAGCGACCTTGTAATCAGAGGACAGACTAACACATGGTTAGTAATATCTTACCTCTCATTTCCCCTGTATTTATGTTCGTCCTCCAGACTCCTGTGGATCCTTTTTACCTCCCGCTATAAAAACAGAAAAGCAAAACAAAACAAAACAATATCACAGAGAACAGTTAGCTCATGAGAGAGGAAATGTGTGTCACAGTGTCTCAAACAAAATACTTAACCTTGTTAACCACTTAAGCTATTCTTTAAAGTGCAGATGCAGTTCAATCATTCTCCATCACTTAAAGAGGAGGTTGTGGGTGAAGTTTTTGTTTTGCCTTGATGTAATTAAATCATTAATTGTTTAATTGACATTTGTATGTGGTACTATGATAAGATCATAGATCTGTTTCGACCTACAGGATAAATCTGAGTACAACAAAACACAGCTTAGTGTATAACTTACAGACAGGGCCTTGGGGATGAGTTGTGATGAAGTGGGTGTGTGTCGAGTTGAGGCTTCCGCCACCAATTGGCCTTTTATTTCTGCGACCGCCTCAGTCAGCCCGTCCAGTTTTGCAGCCATCATCTCCTCCATCTTGTCCATCCTTTGGTGTACATTGGACAGAGCCCTGAAACATTTTCAGTTGTTTTGCAACATTTCAGTTAATGGCTGAGCAAATTGGAACAAACATTACAGAAAACGAAGCTAGCGATGGGGCAAATGCGATGCGAGGAGCTGTGTGTGTGAGGAAGATGATCCAGGATGTTTATCCCAACGCAATTTGTGAAATTCATAACGTTTAAAACAGTAAAAGATAAATGCCTAAAGCAACAGAATATAATTAATAGGTCCTAAAGTGATGAATATGTGTTTTTCTGTGTGCCGATCAGTCGGAGAAATGATGTGCGTTTGCGGCAGTGAATTCATCTCCGCGCGCAGAGCGGTCCATCTTTTTTCAAACTGTTAAAATTAGTAGCCTAAATCTCACCGTGTCCTGGTTCATAAGGGAAAAAGCTTTTACCTCTGTGTGCATTACTTAGAGAGTGTTTTGCGTGGTGTGCGGGACACAACCTCGAACCCGCAGCAGCGCAGATGGAGAAAAAAAGCGGCGCGCAAAAATAAAAGGTAAATAGCAACGTACTCTATAGCTTATGTTTATATAAATTTGCATTTAACCTGCATAATATATTGTTACTGATTACATTAGGCTACATAAGAAAAATATTATATAAAATATAATAATTCCAGGATCTGTGTCAATGTCCACCCCACCAATTAATCAAGAGCCGCTACTGATCAGTTTCTCTGCGAAGCTAAACACAAATAACTCCTCATATTCAACAAATGAAACAAATTGATGGCGTAAAAAAACAATGTCAACTTACTTCCACACTTGATGTAATGTGACATCAGTCGCCGGACTGTGAGATCTCCCTCTGGATCCAACGAGGCGCCGTTTTGCTTGGCCTCGTTGTGAAGTCCCACATACGGGAGTTTCATGGCTTCTTTGGCGTGCGCTGACATTACGCCTAACATTCGTCTCATTGGTGTCCTCTGAGTCTGAAGACTCAGCGCGTTGTCGTTTTCTCCCAGACATTACGTGCTACTTGGCGTGAACTCAATTACAAAGTGAAAAAAACTATCACAGGCATCTCCTGTGATGATGTGACCAGCTCATGATCTGTCCATCCCATCTCAGTGCGTGGCTGTGTTTGACCACTTTGAGCCCATCTCTCTGTCCTCTCTGGAGCAGGTAATGTGTAGCATGAAGCCATCTGGTTCCCCCTTTGATGTGGTCGCCCCTCGACTGCTAAAGGAAGTTTTTCCTACCCTGGGTCCTTTTATCCTCACTATTCTGAATAGCAGTTTATCCTCAGGTGTGGTGCCAAAGACTTTTAAACATGCTGCTGTCCAGCCCCTCCTGAAAAAACCTAACCTTGACCCCTCAGTCATGTCCAACTTCCGGCCTGTCTCCAGACTCCCATTCACCTCTAAACTACTGGAAAAAATTGTGGAGTCTCAGTTGAAACAGTTTTTGGGGGATCACGCTATCCTTGAGTTATTCCAATCTGGCTTCAAATCTCTCCATAGCACTGAAACTGCTCTACTGAAGGTTTTTAATGACATTTTCATATCCACAGACGCAGGTGATTCTGTGCTGCTTGTCCTATTGGACCTTACATCTGCTTTTGACACCATCGACCACAATATCCTCATTTCTAGACTGGAGCAGTGGGTGGGCATCACAGGGTCAGCCCTTAAATGGTTTGGGTCCTACCTCTCTGACAGAACCTTCTGTGTCAATATCAAAGATTTCAGTTCGGCATCGACCGCACTCCAGTGGGGGGTACCGCAGGGGTCCATCCTCGGTCCCCTTCTCTTTTCTTTATACCTGCTGCCACTAGGTGCTATCTTCCGCAAACACGACATACCCTTTCATTTCTATGCCGATGATTGCCAAATTTACTTCCCCCTGAGGCACAGAGGCACACGCTCTATTCAGCCTCTTCTTGACTGCCTGGCTGACATCCGGGACTGGATGGCTTTAAACTTCTTAAGCTTCAATGAGAAGAAGTCTGAAGTCATGCTGTTCCATCCCAGTGGCTCACTCATGAACTATGACATTGACCTATTCTCTCTAGCCCCGCTAGAGAAACAAAAGGTGACTAATCTGGGGGTGATAATGGACCCGTCCTTAAAACTCAACAGTCACGTAAACATGATGGTCAAATCCTGTTTTTTTCAGCTGAGACGGCTGTCTAAGCTGAAGCCTATACTCTCCAAAAAGAACCTCGAGACAGTGATCCACGCCTTCATAACATCTAGGCTTGATTACTGCAATTCACTTCTGTTTGGAATCAGTCAGTCCTCCATTGCTCGTCTACAACTGGTCCAAAATGCTGCAGCCCGATTTTTAACTGGTACAGGCTATAGAGAGCACATCACGCCAGTTTTGGCCTCCCTGCACTGGCTACCCATTCACCTTCGGATCCATTTCAAAATTCTCATGTATGTTTTTAAATCACTGAACAGTTCCGCCCCATCCTATCTCACTGATCTTCTGCAGCCATATGTCCCACCGCGCTCTCTGAGGTCAGCAGACCAGATGCTTCTCTCAGTCCCAGAAACCCGTCGTAAGCTCAGAGGTGACAGGGCTTTCTCTGTTGCAGGTCCACGACTGTGGAATGAGTTGCCACTGAGTGTCCGGCAGGCTCCCACACTCTCAGTCTTTAAGTCTCGCTTGAAGACCCACTTCTATTTGCTTGCCTTTAACACGGTGTGATTTGTTTTGGCCCGGTCTGTTCTCTACTCTGTTGGCCATTTTAGTTAGCTCCTGCTGCTATTTGTATCTGTATTTCTATTTTATGTTTTCCTGTCTGCTGTGCATGTTTGTGTTCTTTTGTACAGCACTTTGGTTGGCCTTGTTGCTGTTTTAAGTGCTATATAAATAAATTGGTATGGTATGGTATGGTATCTCCTCGGACCGTAATTTAATCTGCGTGGCTACCTGTAGGTTTGATATGATTGGCTAGAGTACAGGAAGCAGCCAATGAAATCGAACGCTACCGCTGCGCAGCGGGTGAACAACCAATCAAATGAATCATAAAACAGTGATAAGAATACAGTATATAAAACAGTATATGAGTTATATCCATGCAGGACATCATGACTATGCCAGCAAAATAAATGAAAACAAACCCGAGGTACATCTACTGTGACCACTGTAGAGAAATTGTGTGTAAAACTACATACTATGAACATTTACGTAAATATGGACAGAAAGAAACCTACGGACAGGTGGATACCAAAAAGGTATGTATGACTTTTGCATATATGTGACCCAGAATATCTAAATGAGGATGAAGTCTAAAGGTGGGATGTGGAGAAATAAGCAAATATATTTTGATTAAAATGTTTGCGAAAATCGAATTCTGTCAAAATATTATGAATACATGTTTTATTAATGATCAATTGATTAAATTGTCTGAAAAACAATCTTAAATTTTTTTGAGTAATTTTTTGGATCTGTACCTACAAACAACTTGATTTTGAGGAAAAATGCCGTAACATTTTGAGTTTTTCCATGTGAGGCAGAAAAACATTTTTTGTCTTTCCAGCTGGAAATCCCAGTTTTAAAATATTATTACGTCATATCTCTGGATCCACTTAAGTTATCAGCATGATCCAGGTATCAAAATGTAGCTTTTAAAGCCAGAAATCTGAAAATGTAATTGTCAGTGTCAATGTCAAATTTATTTCTATAGCACATTAAAACAACAAAAGCTGACCAAAGTGCTTTACAGTTCAAGACTGTCGAACAAATACAAATAAAACAGAGAAACACACTGAAGAAAAAAAAAAACTTCAGCTCTAATAAACCTCCAACTCCATCTAGTCTAAAGTCAAAGGTCATTTTGACCAAAATTGACTTAATCCTCATTTCAATGTGATTGGTCACATTTCTTATCTGCTTTCTAAATTCACACAGCTTTACATTCATCATGACTTTTGGCTAGGGGATGTTTTTAATGTACATAAGCATAATGCACATGCACTATGTTCTGTAAAGTACTAGTACTATACAGAGAGTACCCTAAAATAGTCTCAAATATTAGTAGAAAATGTAGGAAGCATACGTCTTTGATGGATACATACATTCAAGAAAATATACTCTAGTAAGTGTAAAAAAACGGTTTGTAAAAAGACTGCTAAACTACTGTATGCTTGATCAAAACATCTGCTTTAATATTTTAAATGATGCCATCAGACATGCAAAATGTTGTGTGCAAAGTCTTTTATTTTAAAGATTAAGCTAATTAAACTTGCAATTATCTGTACTAAAAAAACAAGTTGTGTTTTTTCATTTTTCATCTCAGGGGGCCCCTAGAGAAAACTATGAAATGAGACAAGTAAATGGAAGAGAAAACAAAGAAATCACAGCTGTTCTTGACAGTAATGAAAAACAGGTAAGCAACAAGGTGTGCAACTTTTGTTCTGAGTGCTTGATTGTTTCAGTTCACATTCATGTTACACACAGACAACCAACAGCATGGAAGTTGTGAAAGATTAAAACAGCTCCTTAGATTTAGCCTTAGTAGATTTAGCAATTAAATAGATAATTCAGAGGAAAACTGAAAATGTATTCTAAAAACAATTAGTGAATTGCCTTCTATTGAAGCACATAAAGATTGTTGGTTTTCTATCTCTGGAAAATCTCCTCTAGATTATAGTTACAGCTTGGGTGACCAAAGGTGGGGGCAGGAGTGCAGTCAAAGGCATGATGGAAGATGATGTTGAGTTTGAATAGTTAGGAGGTGTGAATGTGTCCCCATCAAACCTACAAAAAAAAGTCACTCAGGTATTCAGCCAGGCCTTTGTTTACTACACTGAATAGGATGAGTTCCTGATGAAACGTTTCATTAAAAAAGAACTTGTCCAGAAGACTTAAATATTTTTTCTTGCTGAATGAGAGCACTTCTTAGGAAAATTATTTGTTAAAAATTGGAATTTATGAGATGTATGCTTTGGAGTGTTGTTTGAAAGTGACACCACTCATTTGCGTCTCTTGGCATTCTCCACAGAAAAGCTGCACCTCTGATATGGACCTTCTGTAAAATTCCTAGATTTGTTAAAATATATTTGGTGCCACATGTGAAACAAATTACACCTAAGTTGTTTGCAAAATATATTACAATCAGTTATAAATAAGATCAGATTAAATGTGATTCCACTTGAATATTTAATGCTTGATTTCAATTTTGCATCCAAACATTATATTTGTGGATTTAAAATCTTTTAAAACCTGCATGGATCAATGTTTAAGTGACGCTGATCTTTTCCAGTGAGGGAAACTGGAATAATATTTGTCCTATATTTGTGTTACAGGATAGTGACGAGTCATTCTACGGGGCTGATGGAGAAGAGAAACAACCATATGCAAGTACATATATGTCAGCAATTCTTTTCTGTTTTGTGATCTGTGCTGTAGAATAATGAGGTTCTGTGAAGACAAGAGTGGAGCCGGGGGGAGGGGGGTGTCTGTTGTAGTCTTCTAAAGTGCGGAATGTTAATAATGTGTGAAATAGTAATGAGGGCATTGCAAGTGGGGAGACTGAATCGGGGGAGGTCGCTTCAGATCATTCTCCCACCTTGGCCTCAATGCTGCTTGCAGCTTTAATACTGATCTTATTCCTCAATTCCTTCTGCCCAACTGTCAACAATACAGTGATACTATTGTCCCATACTCTCCAGTCATGATTGGGTCTAAATCAAGAAACACAGAACTAACAACTAAAAGTAGTTTTCATTTTCATTGACCCTTTATTTATTACAGGTAGTCTCATTGAGCCACGAGAACTCATTTTCAAGAGAGACCTGTTTAGGGAGCAGATGGTGGGGGTTAAGGGCCTTGCTCATGGGCCCAGAGTGGGGCGAATGAGGGTGGAGGCAGGTGTGGGTGTTTCACCTTTTTCCACCCACATTTTTTGATGTTGTTGGTAGCGGGGCTTGAACCAGCGATCTTCCAATCACAGGCCCACCGTCTCTAACCACTGTGCCACCACTCCCCCAAGTTTAATTTAGAATAAAATTTGTATGAGTAGGAGCTGCTGCTAATATGGCTGCCTGCTTCCACATCACCTGAGAAAATTGTTGGATCTAAGTTCTGTATTAGATTAATGTCATTGTTGGGTTATTTTGACAGATGATTGCACTGAATGGTTAACTGTGGTTCCAGGTGCAAGCAGCAGTGAATGCAGCACGAGGAACACCAGATGCCGTGAAGAGGAAAGTGACCGCAGTGATGAAGAATCTGTTGGAGGTGAAGAAGACACTGAAGGCAGCAATGAAGATGAGGAAATGGAATGGAGTGAAGAAGACATTCAAGTGGCAGAGGCATGGGAAGAGATAGCAGATGAAGAGAGGAATGAGAACAGCAAAGTTGATGATGTTCAGTACTCATGGTTTACGTATTTAATCCTTCAACTCACAATGTGGAAATCACATTTTACAATTTCAGATAATGCTTACATCGCATTGTTAGACCTGATAAAGTCATTTCTTTTTGTGGTTGGCAGCATTTTAAAGATTGATACATTGAAACATTTGGCTGAAAAAATTCCCTCAACCATGTATATGATCAGGAAAATACTTTCACTCAAAAAAGATGACTTCATTCACTATGTGGCATGCCCAGTTTGTGACAAAATATATACACTTGAGGAGGCAACCATAATTGTAAAGGATGGACGCGGCATAAGAAATAAATCAGCAAGATGTAGTCATGTTAGTTTCCGAAAACATGCACAAAAGCGGCATCGTAAGGAATGTGGGACTTTGCTTTTGAAAACAGCCATTGGAAAAAAAGGATTAACCTATTTATATCCCAAACGTAGCTTTTGCTATAGAAACATTACAAAGAGCTTGCAGGATTTAGCACAGAGACCAGGTTTTAATGAAGCCTGTGAAAAGTGGAGAGAACGAGAAGTGTGTGACAATGTATATGCTGATGTGTTTGATGGACAGATTTGGAAAGATTTTCAAGCTTATGATGGCAAGCCATTCCTTTCTGAAGCATGTAATCTGGGTCTCATGCTTAATGTTGACTGGTTTCAGCCCTATGACAAAGTTAAAGATTCTGTAGGTGTGATGTACCTAGTTGTAATGAATCTTCCTCGTGAGGAGAGATTTAAGCAGGAGAATATTATAATCGCAGGAATCATTCCTGGACCACATTAACCTAAAGGGCATATTAATTCCTACTTGAAACCACTTGTTGATGACCTTCATGACCTGTGGAAGGGGGTGTACTTGTTAGACTCTTCAGCTTTAGGAAAGCAACAATACAGAGCTGCTCTACTGTGTCTGTCAAGTGATATCCCAGCATCTCGCAAGACTGGTGGGTTTCTAGGGCACATGGCAAAAATGGGATGTTCTAAATGTTTAAAAGAGTTTCCAAGAACCATTGATAACAAGGTCGACTACTCGGGTTTCCAGTGTGATCAGTGGGTTAGGGTTAGTTAACATCATGACATCATGTTAAAAATTAACAACAAAAAACAGACAGAACATAAACAGTATAAACGGGGCAAAATCTACAATTCACTTCCTCTGCTGCCATTGCAGGCGGACAACAGCCCAGACAAAGAACATTTCTCATCCTTTTGTTCACTGAATTGTGCAGTGAGCCCTTTATTTTTAATTTGGTGCAGGCAACATGTATCAAAGGAGATTAATTTAAGCTGAACAACAAAGCAGGTGAGATGGGCTCAAAGTAATCAAACACAGGAGTCTCTGTATATTAAGAGAGAAAAACCTTCTCAACAGAGGAGGAGGCATCAGATTCTAACTTTCAAAAATGTATAATGCAGCTTTAGGACTGATTCCCAGACGATTTTCACACCTGATGGGAACAGAGGAGCCTCATCTGTGAATTAGACTAACAAAGACCTTAAGAAACATCTACTGTTAAGGTGTGAGGTGTGATTTGTCAATTTACATAGGTATGTGTGTATCTTATCTCAGCCTTTAAAACCTGATCCCCACACTGCTCCTTGAATTGAGAAAGGGTCAGAGTCAGTCAGAGAATCTTTATTGTCATTCGCACCACATGTGGTACATGTGATGAAACGAGATTATGTACACAGGGTCCCAGTTACATCCAACAATAAAATGTAAAAGAAAAACAGTAATAACAACATAACAAAGGTGGCCTTTTGTTATGTACATGCACCCACTGCCAGGTAAGGCTAAACAGGGGTGATGGGTGATGGGTTAGTACAAAGGAGGCATACTTGAATCTAAATTTCTGGTAATGTTGACATTTTTTGGGGGGTGGGGTGGGGTAATCAAACCATAATAACCGGAGTTTCATTGAAGTCTCTTACTCTGGTAGAAGGAGTCCGCCTTGCCGCCTTCATACACTGGGTACCCTTGAACATTAAATTTGTTTATCACATCGTGCAACTACTGTGTCCCACTGGGCAATCCCTGACGTGTTCTTTAACGAACAACATATGGCTGAATGTGCTGGAACACTATGTTGAATGTTGAACTGGACATTTGAAAGTGTTTTCTCCAGTCATCATCACTAAAGTTGTGCAACACTTCAATCCAAAACACTGCACCTTAAGGTTGCTCCATCCAGCCTGATTGTACTGCAGAAAAGCAAGATGCTGTGTTTCCATTCAGGGTTGCTTCAGTGTGCAATCAGCAATACACGCTGGATCTTCACATTTATCAAAAGCATTTGGAGAACCACTATGATAATCCCTAGTGTCATCATGTTTTCTGAAATGTTGACAACCACGTCAGTGGTCCCATAAAACACATAAGCAACACCTAATCGCAGCTGCTGATTGTTTTCCATGCCCCTTCTCATCCCACGCTGAAAATCGTTTTGTGAATGCTCCATTGAGGATGGGATGTGGCCGGCTTCATCTTTATTTCATGAATGACCCGAGGGGGTTCAAAGCAGAGCTGGTCTGTGTGGCAATTTTTTGCAGAACTGACTTAGGCTTTGATCAGTTAGTAGTTTCACAGCTTAAATACAAACCAGATTCCAAAAAAGTTGGGACACTAAACAAATTGTGAATAAAAACTGAATGCATTGATGTGGAGATGGCAAATGTCAATATTTTATTCGTAATAGAACATAGATGACAGATCAAAAGTTTAATCTGAGTAAATGTAAAATTTTAAAGGAAAAATATGTTGATTTAAAATTTCACAGTGTCAACAAATCCCAAAAAAGTTGGGACAAGTAGCAATAAGTGGCTGGAAAAAGGAAAATGAGCATATAACAAACAGCTGGAAGACCAATTAACACTAATTAGGTCAATTGACAACATGATTGGTATAAAAAGAGCTTCTCAGAGTGTCAGTGTCTCTCAGAAGCCAAGATGGTAAGAGGATCACCAATTCCACCATTGTTGCACAGAAAGATAGTGCAGCAATACCAGAATGATGTTACCCAGCGTAAAATAGCAAAGACTTTTAAGATATCGTCATCAACCGTGCATAACATCATCAAAAGATTCAGAGAATCTGGAACAATCGCTGTGCGTAAGGGTCAAGGCCGTAAAACGCTACTGGATGCTCGTGATCTCCGGGCCCTTAAACGTCACTGCACCTCAAACAGGAATGCCACTGTCAAGGAAATAACAGAATGGGCTCAGGAATACTTCCAGAAAGCATGGTCAGTGAACACAATCCACCGTGCCATCCGCCGTTGCCAGCTGAAACTCTACAGTGCAAAGAGGAAGCCATTTCTAAGCAAGCTCCACAAGCTCAGACATTTGCACTGGGCCAGGGGTCATTTAAAATGGAGTGTGGCAAAATGGAAGACTGTTCTGTACATTTGGTGCATCATAAAGAGGAAGGTGAGACAAAGAAGGCCCAAGACGATTGAACAGTTAGAGGCCTGTATTAGACATGAATGGGAGCGCATTCCTATTTCTAAACTGGAGAAACTGGTCTCCTCTGTCCCCAGACGTCTGTTGAGTGTTGTAAGAAGAAGGGGGGATGCCACACAGTGGTCAGAATGGACTTGTCCCAACTTTTTTGGGATTTGTTGATGCCATGAAATTTTGAAACAACATATTTTTCCCTTAAAATGATACATTCTCTCAGTTTAAACTTTTGATCTGTGATTTATGTTCTATTCTGAATAAAATATTAGATGTTGGCACCTCCACATCATTGCATTCAGTTTTTATTCACAATTTGTTTAGTGTCCCAACTTTTTTGGAATCCGTTTTGTAAAAAATATGGGTTTATCCTTTCAGATGTCAGAGACGCAAATTGACTGATGATAATCTAAACAAGCTGAATGAACACCAGAAAAGTGTCGCCTTATACAGTATGGTATTATTGGGGTGGGGAATTATGCTAATTGCCCCACATGTGCATAATTTTACTCAAATAGAATCAGGTGCAATTCATTCATTCATTCAACCTTTATTTAGGCAGGTTAATCCCATTGAGCCTCGAGGACTCATTTACAAGAGAGACCTGGCTACAAACAAAGAATGATGACAACAGCAACAGTAGATTTTCCTTGGACAGTCAACAATAGACAATAGAGGAATACAGATTTTTTTTTAACAAGTTAAAACAAAGATGTCAAAGTAGCAAAACGGACAGATTATAAGGCAGATGTAGAAAATCAAAAACAGGAACATGTCTGCATTAGTTTTTGCCAGGATACCAACAGATTCTTAAAGTCATTTAGAGAAGTCAAGGTCGCGATCTTCAGATCTTTTTGTAAGATATTCCAGGAACCAGGAGCGGAGTAGGAGAAGGCCCTTTTGCCAAGCTCAGTTCTCACTGATGGAACACTACAGGTAATCATGTCCTGAGAGCGCACACTGTAGCTGCACTCACGCAGAGACATGTAGGAGGAGATGTATGAAGGCAGCAGACCAAGAAGTGATTTAAAGATGAAAATGTACCAGTGGAAGAGTCTGCGTGAAGTTAATGATGACCAGTTAACCAGTTAAAATATTCATCAAATACGCACCTGATTTACACACTTTTCCTCAAGATAGAAGCAATTGTTCTGGCGTACCATGTTCGTACGAACAAAAGTAGGAGAAATTTAGGAGCAAAATATGAAGTTGTTGAATCTGGCCCATTGTATCTAATGAATCACTAAATAAGCACTATATAATACATTAAAATGAACAGGTTTGGGTAATCCAATTTACATTAAGGAAACACAGACTGGAAGTTAAATTCCCAACCATCAAAATTACCAAACGTAAAAAATAACAAACTCTCATATTAATCTGAAGGGTAATAGTAATTCAATTTGAACCACATCCAAAACAATGGATTCTGTGGGGAAACAAGTTCTGTTTAGCTACTATCTTATGGTGAGCTTTTTATGTAGAATCATATTATGGAGCTTTAAGACCACCGGTGGAAATCCCTTTTTTTTCTTTGTGTATGTGTGAGTAAAATAAATTCTTAACAAACATCCAAATCAACGTTTTGATTAACAGAAATAATTTCAAACCTGCAAATAGATAACTTTTAGTGCTCCCTGGTGGTTTCAAGATGCAATAACATTTAAATCTCAAAATACAAAGATTTCCTACAATGGAAAAACAGCTGAATGGCAGTGTTTAAAGCTAATTAAAGAGAGATAAAAACACAATTTTAATTTTAATTGGAAGTCAATTGAACAGTTTTGACCATGAGAGATACCAGAGGGAGTATTTGATACTAAGGTCAGTTTTGTTGCTAATCTTTGACATCTTTGACACGTCACCCCTATCTGTGTTATACACATTTGATAGAAAGAAAATCCTTTAGGATTTGTGTAAAGATAAAATTTTACACATACATACACGCACGCACGCACGCACCCACACACACACACACACACACACACACAGTTAAATATATATATCCAGAAAATATCCAATACTAGGATTTATTATGTATGGGTATCCAGAAAATATCCAATACTAGAATCTATCACAGATGTGTATCCTGAAAATATCCAATATTAAGATCTATCACAGATGTGTATCTGGAAAATATCCTATACTAGGATTTTTCATGTATGGGTATCCAGAAAATATCCAATACTAGGATCTACCACAGATGTGTCCAATACTAGGATTTATTATGCATGGGTATCCAGAAAATATCCAATACTAGGATCTATCACAGATGTGTATCCGCAAAATATCCAACATTAGGATTTCTTATGTATGGGTATCCAGAAATATCCAATACTAGGATTTATTATGTATGGGTATCCAGAAAATATCCAATACTAGGATATATTATGTATGGGTATCCAGAAAATATCCAATACAAGGATCTATCACAGATGTGTATCAGGAAAATATCCAATAGTAGGATCTTTCTTATATGGGTATCCAGAAAATATCCAATACTAGGATCTCTCAAGTATGGGTATCCAGAAAATATCCAATACTAGGATCTATCACAGATGTGTATCAGGAAAATATCCAATAGTAGGATCTTTTAAATATGGGTATCCAGAAAATATCCAATACTAGGATCTCTCAAGTATGGGTATGCATAAAATATTCTATACTAGGATCTATCACAGATGTTCATCCGGAAAATATCCAATACTAGGATTTATTATGTATGGGTATCTAGAAAATATCTAATATTAGGATCTATCACAGATATGTATCCGGAAAATATCCTAAACCAGGATTTATCATGTATGAGTATCCAGAAAATATCCAATACTAAGATTTATCATAAATGGGTATCCAAAAAATATACAATACTAGGACCTATCACAGATGTGTATCTGGAAAATATCCAATACTAGGATCTTTCTCATATGGGTATCCAAATAATATCCAATACTAGGATCTCTCAAGTATGGGTATGCATAAAATATC
>NC_056510.1:23240457-23243539 GCF_014905685.2 Nematolebias whitei
CCAATACTAGGATCTCTCAAGTATGGGTATGCATAAAATATCCTATATTAGGATTTATCATGTATGAGTATCCAGAAAATATACAAGACTAGGATCTATCACAGATGTGTATCTGGAAAATATCCAATACTAGGATCTTTCTCATATGGGTATCCAAAAAATATCCAATACTAGGATCTCTCGAGTATGGGTATGCATAAAATATTCTATACTAGGATCTATCACAGATGTGTATCTGGAAAATATCCTATACTAGGATTTATCATATATGGGTATCCAGAAAATATCCAGTGCTAGGATCTATCACAGATGGGTATGTGTGGGATATCCTGTACTAGGATCTGTGACAGATGAGATCTCCCCGTATAGCACCGGAAACATATTGGATATGTGGCAGATACGTAGACTTGCATACTGTTGTATCTCCCCGGATATTAGGCCTTTTTGTCCAGTGTACGTCTCCTCTCATCGGTTTTCGACTCACGCCTGCCTCACACTGTCTTCTCGCCTGCTCCTGTTTGGTACCGTCGTTTTCCTGCGCTCTGGTAACAACCCTCGCCTGTCTGACCTCGACATCTGCCTCACGGACCGGTTGCTGGTCCAACGCCATTGTGGTTCAACACCTCACCACCATCCACCCATTCTCGGTCTCTTCGCTACAGCCGGCTGACTCCTCTCACCAGGATCACCCCTCCTGCAGTGAATCCATCCAGCTGGAACAACTCCTCTCTTCTGAGCCCCCTTCAACCAGAGAAACGACTCATTCCAGCCTTTGACCCAGTGATCGACACCAGAACCAGACTCACTTTTGAGAAACGAGGGCTTCTACAATAAATTTTGTAATCTAAGTCTCTCTGTTGTGGTGATTTTGGTCCAGAGTTGAAGGGGTTCGTTACAGGGCAAGGTTGTTTAAACCTTAAAAACAAACAAAATAATTTTAAAATGAACTCTAAAATACAGGGGCAGCCAGTGGAGAGAAACCAGGACAGGGCGATGTGCTCTCTTTTGCATATTCCTGTTAAAAGACATGCAGCAGCATTTTGCACCAGCTGCAGACGTGCAAGTGAGGACTGGCTGACTCCGAGATAAAGAAAATTACAGTAATCCAGCCGAGATGAATGAAGGCATGGATTACTGTTTCAAACTGTTTCCTTGAAAGAAAAGAGTTTACCTTTGCTAATATTCTCAAATGATAAAATTGTTAAGATATTTCCTATTTAGACTGGTCCTATGTTTTGATCTGCTCAGAGACGGGATTATAATGAAATTATGACCTGGTTCTGACTGGGTTAAACTGGGCCAGCAAACTCTTAAGAGAGTCTCCCTGATAATTCAATATCTGTCAAGAAATAGTTTAATCAATTCAATTCAATTCAGTTTATTTATATAGCGCCAAATCACAACAAAGTTGTCTCAGGGACTTTACAGAAACATTCACATTCATAAAAGCCCATTAGTAAAGTTCTCTATCTAAGGAATCCAGCAGACAAATAGAATCTTGGCTTCGTTGTAGTCTCCCATACTGAGCAAGCACAGTGGCAACAGTGGAAAGGAAAAACTCCCTTTTAAAAGGAAGAAACCTCCAGCAGAACCAGGCTCAAGACAAGCGGCCATCTGTTTTGACCGGCTGGTTGAGAGGACAGGGAGGAGAGACAGACAAACATAGAATAGTAGGTCCAGGTGTATCTGAAAAACAAAAAAACACATGTTAAGGATAGAAAAAATAATTACAAATACAAAACACGTTGAGCAGAGTGAGTAAAGACAGTAGTAGAGTGAAAATTGTGGTCAGTTTTTCCTCCAGCAGTCTAAGCCTTTGGGGGAGTGGTGGCGCAGAGGTTAGAGAAGGTGGGCCTGTGATCGGAAAATCGCCGGTTCACGCCCCGGTACGACAACATCAAAAATGTGGGTGGGGTAGGTGAAGCATCCACACTTGCCCCCACCCTCATTCGCTCCACTCTGGGTCCATGAGCAAGGTCCTTAAACCCCATCTGCTCCCTAAACAGGTCTATCTTGAAAATGAGTTCTCGTGGCTCAATGAGACTACCTGTATAGATAAAGGCTAAATAAAAAATAAATAAATAAATAAATAAGCCTATAGCAGCATAACTAAGGGACAGCTCAGGAAACCCAAGCCAACCCTAACTATAGGATTTAGCAAAAAGGAAAGTTTTTGTAGGTTACAAGTAAGATTTTGAATTCTATTCTGGATTTGACGGGGAGTCAATGGTGAGAAGCTAAAACTGGAGAAATATGATCTCTCCTACTAACTCCGGTTAAGACTCTGGCAGCAGCATTTTGGATCAACTGAAGACATTTTAAAGACGTATTTGTCAGGATTTTCAGGCTGAACTGAACAAGAACGAACCCATGTGCAGACAGGATGCAGAGGCCAGGACGTAAAATAATAATCACTTTAATAATCAACAATAAGTAGCTGACGTGGCAGCAAAACTCACAGACAGAATCAGGTCAGAGTTATACACGGAACACAAGAGACAAACCAGGGGCTGTACCAGACGATACACCGACAATGACTGAGACGCAGACCAGAGCTTATATACACACAGACTAGATGACAAATTACAAACACCTGGAGGACACGTGGGAGGAGCTGATCGGGGTAATTACTGAGAAACACTAAGGAGTACAGACACAGCAAGACTGACAGAGGGATACCATCCTTACAGTACCCTCCCCGCAAGGACGCCCCGTGGCGTCCTCAGAAAGCCCCCGCAAAAGCTAGGGTGGGCGGAGGGAGGAACTGCAAGTATGGAGGGCACAAGGAAACACTTGAGTGGGGCCAGGACAAAAAACACACACAAGGAAAAAACAAAAAAGATCCAAGTGGTCAACAGATTGTTCCAAGGCAGACCTAGTACAAAAACCCTGGGGCAGGTCAGGCAAGGAATCGGGACAAGGCAAGGAGCCTGGACAAGGCGAGAGACCAAGGCAAGGCGTGGGACCAAGGCGAGGCGTGGGACCAAGGCGAAGCAAGAGACCAACCATACCATACCATACCAATTTATTTATATAGCACTTAAAACAGCAACAAGGCCAACCAAAGTGCTGTACAAAAGAA
>NC_056510.1:23243639-23251369 GCF_014905685.2 Nematolebias whitei
GTGTGTAAGATAAATATTTTATAGTTAATGATGAGTAAAGTTGTTTCTTTCATCAACGTTGTCTCTGATTGGTGATGACATATTTCCGCCCTGGGGCACAAAAATCTTTGTCCATAGACCCTACTTAAAAGTTGTGCATGTGCAATAGCTCCTATTCATTACAAGATATAGGGCCATTCTGGGCGCACCTATTCTGCGCCCAGAGCTGAATGTGCGGTACAGATCGTGCAGTGACACTCACAACCAGGCTATGTGTAAGAGGTTAGCTGCTGCAGGTAGGCTTTAGCCATTGAAAGCCCTTTATCTAATGCCTATGTTGCCATTTCTGACTGATGTGCCTCTCAACTTTTAGATGTCTCTGTGAAAAAATCTTCAACTGACTATGTATTCTAAAAGTGGGAACTGGTGAGTTTGTTTCTGGAGCTAGCATGCTAGCGCTAGCCTCCAGGTTATTGTATTGGGCTGTGATTGTTACATTTATTTGAATGTTTTTGTAGAAAAAATAATGATCAAAAATTAATACTTTTCTATACTAAACGTCACTGATGGTATTGTTATACTATTTCTGAACACCTGCATTTGTATTGATCTGGATAATGAAAAATAAGCCTCTTGCAATAATTAACTAGTTCCTAGTGTTAACATTGAAACATTTAAATTGAAGGTAGATTGAAATGGTGAAATGCTATATTGTGTGCTAAGATGCAATATTAGGACCTTTAATATTAGGAATATTTAAGAGTACTCAAATAATGAGCTTGATTCTATCTTTATTATGAACTTATATTACTATAATAATGATGCTTCAGAGATTCAGAGAGATTTATTTGTCATACACACCACACATGGTACATGAGGTGAGACGAAACTCTGTTCGCAGGGTCCCAGTTACATCCAACAAAAACACAAGTTGTAAAGAAAAACATTAGTAAGATCCAAGTCATAAACTAAGAATATACTACATTCACTAAACTAAAAATACACCAGACTAAGAATACGCTGAGCACTAATGGTACAAAAACAATGCAACAAAACAACAACAGCACGAACATGAGTCTGTGTGAGCAGATGAGGACCAATGAACACAGCAACACAAAATGATCAGCAGCATGAGATATCATGGATAGTCAGCAGCACACATCAACAACCGAGTGGCATTACAGCGATTTTTCACAGTAATTTTTCCTGGTTAGAGATTCATGAGTCTAACAGCCTCAGGGTAGAAGCTGTTCCTCAGCCTGGTGGTTCTGCACTTAATGCTCCTCAACCTTCTGCCTGAGGGGAGCGGGGCAAAAAGTGTGTGTGCTGGGTGTGTGGGGTCTTTCATGATGCAGGTGGCCCTCTTCCTGCATCTAGAGGTGTAAATGTATGTGATGGTGAGGAGACTGACTCCAATAGACTTCTGTGCAGCCTTCACCACTCTCTGCAAAGTTTTTCTTTCTGCAGCTGTGCAGCCTCCATGCCACACATTGATGCTGGAGCACAGGATGCTCTCCACTGCACACTTGTAGAAGGAGGTGAGGACCCAGTTTCCCAAACCAGCTCGTCTCAGCCGTCTAAGGAAGTAGAGTCTCTGATGAGCTTTCTTGATCAGGCTGGTGTTAGGAGTTGTGCTTTCCCTGGTCTCTGTCTCCCTCTAGTGTTCCATATTTGTCTGTTCCCCCTCTGATGTCTGCACCTGTGATATTTCACAGGTGTTCTGTGTTAGTCTTGTTAGTGTGTGTGTATTTAAGTCTGTTTGCCTGCGTCCCTCATTGTCTGGTCATTGTGTCTCACTGTGATGCCTGTTATGCTCCTCGTGTCCTGTCCCATGATTTATGTAAGTTTGCTGCCCCGTCAGCCATCTTTATTTTGTAAATAATAAATTATTGATTTATATTATTTGAGTCTTGCCTGCCTGCCTGCACCAAATGGGTCTCCTGCCTAGAAATCATCACAGCTTGTGGTGATGTTGCTCCAACTGAGGTTGTCATTCAGGTGCACACCCAAGTACTTGTAGCTGGAGACCACTTCCACTGCAGATCCTCATATGTTCAGGGTGGGTAGGTGTGTTTATTCCTTCTGAAGTCCACGACCATCTCGTCTTTTTCACATTGATGTGAAGGTTATTCTCTTTGCACCAGCTCTCCAGATGTTTCACCTCCTGCCTGTAGCTGGACTCATCATTGTTTTTGATGCATCCAACCAAGGGCCAATTTCAGAATCTACATTAACTCAAATCAAATATCCAACATATTTTCTTGGTCACAAGTTCCTCAAGAAGAATTTGATTGGTCTCATTTGATGTTCTCTTTTGTGTTTTCGACATCATAATCAAAGATTACTGAAAACATTCAAGAGATAGAAGTATTTGACGTTTCACATATCATCTTGGGGGCCAGATAAGATGTCAACGAGGGCCACATTTGGCGCCCGGGCCTTGAGTTTGACAGATATGCCTTAAAGCAATATGTACTTGAACACACATAGAAAATATTAGGTTAAACATTGTCCGCTTGAATGACTGAGAATGTTCAGATACTTTATTGGCACATTCAGTGGCCAATTTGAGCTGGATCCTGCCGGAACAAGATCTGGGAACTCCCTGATTTTCACCGTGTGCGTTCCGGCAACTATTCACTCGGCTCCGTCAGCTCATATCTCCGCCCATAAAAGTCCAAAGTCATCGCACATTTTTATTTTGATCATTTATTAAAAATACAACGAGAGGAGACGTCCATGCCTGTGGAGTGGATGTTACTGCTGCAGCAGGCGCAACAGCTCGCGCACACACTCCTGCCAGCAGAGACGCTGACCGCATGTCCCGCGGGGATGAAGCGTCTTCACCCACCTTCAGCTGTGTCTCAGAAACCAAAGCAGCACAAACGTAGCACTGACCACTCATTGTATGTACTGGAACTTTTGACGTGGGTGGGGTGTCAGCTTCACCTGCTCAGCTGTGCGCCCTGCAGACAGTGCACGTTTTACGCACAGGAGCGTCTCCAGGCAGCTCTGCAGAGCGCGCACAACTGCTAATGTGTCAGAACTCCTGCATACATTTCAAAGATAATAAATAGAAAAGCTTACAGTTAAAAAAAAATACGAGTGAAATGTTTGAGGTGTATTATTCACAATGCACGTTTCAAAATTTGTTAAAAATAACAGCAATCAAAACGTCAAAAAGACAGTCCAATTATTATCTAAACTAAATGGATGGATGATTGTCCTTAGCCGGACAACAGAGAATTGAAGCCCTTTAAGGCAGTGGTGATAGAGATTGGAGCAGAACAACGCACAGGACTGAATTCAGCTGAGAAGAATTCCTGTTAAAATACACCAAAATGCAGGAAATGGCATCTCTTTTATTCCATATTTCCTGAGGGAGGACCCACGGACCCTCCCGCTGTAAGTTACTGTAAATTATACTTCTTTTTTTTTTTTTACATTGTAGGATGGAGTAGGAGATGGATCTATGATGGATTTATGAATTTTCCCCTTGGGGATCAATAAAGTATAAAATATATTGAATTGGTCTACAAATTGGGTCTCATCCACAGTAATGAGGGTGTTGCTTCTGTCGGTTGTGGTGATGATAGAGTTGAGTTGAAAGGCAAAGCTCTTGATGTACTGATCTGTCTACATTCCAACCCCTCACATATGGTCATTTGGTGCGCATCATGACTAAAAGAATGAGATTCTTGATATAAGCGGCTGAAATGAGCTTCCTTTGTAATGTGGCTGCATTTTTTTAAATTCCATCTCCACCGGAGGTAGGTAGCTCAGAGATGAGCTGTTGCTCTTCTGCATTGTCAGTCAGTTGAGGCAGTCCTTTGATGCCTCTTTCTGGAGGTTTTCTGGGCATGTCACAATGGGAAGAGACACCCGTACAGGCCCAGAACTCAATGGAAGGACTCTCTCTCCCTCTATATGTAGCTTTCATGTCAGAGTTCAAACTAAGATCGTCATGTAGCGAGACATAACAAATTTATGGCTATTTTGGTAAAACCTTGAAAATAAGTTAAGTGCAGGTTGCTAGCTCTTAGAGCATGTGTTCGGGAAAGACTCTCAGCTACTACCACACCATTGCTACAATATCTGATGTCTCAATATCTATAAACCCAATCAAGTTAGGAGAAAAGGAAAATGAAATCATTTCATAAACATATTTATTGTTGTGCAAAGCTGCAATGTTTAACAGATGAAAGCAGCATAATTGAGAACAAATGTGAAGGAAAATATAGCAGTCCTGTGGCTTTATATTAGTTGTCAGCTGTGGTTAAAAATAATTGAACGGTAGCAGTCATCCTCCCAGTTCTACCAATAACAGATAAAACACTGCCACAGCCTGAGACACGTGAGAGTAGACCTTTAAAATTCTGCTCACATCATGATTCGTTTTGTCTTGATTTTTATTTTCCAGTTTAAAAAGTTGCCATTTTACACAAATCCAACTCCAAACTGCACTCTAATTAAGAATGTGACAATAAAATAACCTCTGAAATGTTTTAATATTACTTTGCATTCAGTAGGTTTTAATTTGTTTTTGTTAAATAATATTTTACAGCAGTATCCTCGTAGACCAGGGGTCTGCAACCTTTACCATCAAAAGAGCCATTTATGCCCATTTGGTCACTAAATAAAGTGTGTCTGGAGCAACAACAATCTACTACTGTGATCATCACCTGGTGGCTGTGTTGGGGGCTCTTTTCTGACCAGTAGGGGTGACATTATAAATCTGAAATATCTAACGATTTTTAACGTTTGTTGATATTTTTACGTTTTAAGACAAAATAAAAGACAGCATTCTTGTAAAGAAGGAAAAAATAATATAGTTTTGTCCATTTAAAAAAAAAACCTAAAACAATGAACTATGCAGCTCATTCACTTTATGCTTTATTTCTTCAAAACAGGATATTTACATTTTCCTCAATAATAATAAAAAAAAAGCAGATAGTGAATATGTTTTTACTCCTTGTATTAATATTCACATATTTGCAAAGGGAATGACAGAAAAACTGCTAAAACTAGTTATTTTGTTGTGCTAAGTTTCAATAAAATTCAGTTTCAAGTTAGTTTTGGTCAAAGAGCCACATGTGGCTCCAGAGCCGCAGAGTGCAGACTCCTCTCATACACTGTGCAAGCGCTCCCCCTAGTGGCCAGCAGATGTAAGGTGCAGCTCCTGACCAGTGAAGGTTTCAGAGCACTGGATCTTCTCTCAGGTCTGATGGACTGGATCAGCTGTGTGGTGAGGTGGAGGGCGTGGATCCCACGCAGCCTCTGCCTGCCTACAGTTTTCCTGATGGATCGTCTGCACAGCTGGTTAGAGGAGACACTCCTGGGGACACTCAGTGGACAAGCAGCGTCCATTATAGAGACATGTTCAGATTATGTTCTGATTATAGCTACTACTTCCCACCAGAAAGACCTTGAATTTACTCCATCCTCACACTCTACCATCACTTTTTGTGCTCACATGGCACCTCCTGCTTCCCTCAGCAGCCTCCTCACTCTGCTGGCAGGAGGTGCGAGGTCCAGTTTGCCCTCCATGTTCACGGCAAGGCGGTCTGCCCCGTTATCCAGCAGGACTGATGTGCACGGGCAATTCGCCACAAACACTTTGGTTCACATTAGCACCTGAGGAGGAGGAGAGGTCAAAGGTCACGCTGCCACCTCACACAGGGAGGACAGTTTCTGACAGGCTGAGTTTCAGCTGAAGTTTATTCCAGCTCGTGAGAAATCAGTGGAGGCTCAAGATTAGTTTCATATTTTTCTATCATGTGTTTCATTTAATGCTTTGGAAATTTTACCTCAGAATACCTCACACATTAATGCACACGTTACCCGCATGCACATTAGTCATGTTTAAACTGACAGATCAAATTTAATTGGACACGTTTTCTCCGGCTGATAATTAATATTCAGATCATCATGTAAAAGAAGCCAGCCGTTCAAGGATGAATGCATTTTATAAATAAAGAACCGTGCCCAACATGTTTGCGTAAACACCTCCGTTTTATTAATGTAATGTTTTGTGTAGTTTTTTTTTTTTTTTAGGTTTGGGACATTGGCTGAAAATCCACTTGCAGATTTTGATCATTTTGTTGAGCTCCCTGGAAAACAAAAGCGTTGCTTCCTGTCTGAAGAGGTTTCTCATATCTTTGAATTTCAAAAGTGAGAAACCTCAGATGAGAAGAGAAATGTCTGAGAGTAAATAAAATAAAAGTTCAGTTGCCTTCGATTCAACAAGATGTCCTGGAAGACTCCAAATCGGAGGAGTCTATATATCAGCCTATGATTGCCAGGTTTTCTTTTGGCTGCAAGATCCAAGTAAAAACCTCTGAAACATGTAGAATGAAATTATTTTTATTAGTTAGATTAGATTATAAGTTGGCCAAATGTATACACATTTTATTAGTTACAGGTTTTCTTTTTTTTTTTTTCAACTTACTTGTATAATAAGGCTTTTAATATCTGAATGTCTTCCTTTTCCTTATATTGTTCTGTATTTTAATTGATTTATACTTTTGTGTTTCTGGTGTCATTTATGATGTTGTTTTAATTGATTAATGTGAAGCACTTTGTAACATTTGTTTAAAAAGTGATATACAAATCAAGTATTATTATTATTATTTAGCTTCAATTTAAAATGTCTGCCAGGTGATCAAAAAATATTTTTGGGGGATATGTTGTTAAAGTACAAGTAATATATGGATGCAACGTTCTTGTGGATCAGGGAAAGTAACATGTTTGTGCTGCTCATCACTAAAACATCGGAAATCAATCCCAGATGTTTGCCAAATGCAGATGTTAAAAAAAAAAAACTCTGGTTAACATCTGAACTCCACAGACTCAATCTGTTATCCACTTTTTAGGCTAAAAATGTTAAAAACGTGCTCACCCAGCTGCAGCACTCAGTTGCTGGTTGACGCTGATCCACATCTGCGCTGTTCTGAAACACAATCTGAGGAGAGACGACCTGTCAGTACAATGAAAGGGGACGCAGCGTTGAAACAACAACTTGATTTACACTATTTTTAGTTCCTTTCGGTTAACACCAAACCAGGCTCAGCTAAGATTATGCATGCACATGCTGTGGAATGTGACCTCTGACCTTTAGCTGCAGCTCGTTGGATTGGGGAACTGGACACGCTGGTCCCCTGGAGGGCTGCACCATGCTGAAGAAGCAACGATACGCAGGTCACATGACCCCGAGCACAAGCTTCTGCTGGGCGGTTTGCCCCTCCAGTCGAGCTGGTAACCTGACAGACGTCACATTAATTAAAAGTTGTGATCAGGAGCTGAGTAGTTTTGATTTGGCGTGAACTTCTAATCGGTTCAGTCATAAATGGATTATGAACTGGACTTTATTTTCTCATGTTTGCACCATTTTCCACCAGAAGATTGGCGCATGTGGTTGTGGCCTCGTATACACGCTGCATGTAGAGAGGTGCGGCTCGATCCAGTGTTCAGGGTGACACACACACACACACACACGCAGGACGTGTGTATTCACTGAGGAACTTTAGCTGCAAATATCCTGATGCATGCTCAATAATCCAGGTAGAAAAATATAAAAAAGTTAAATCTGGTCCTCTGGACATTCAAAAAAAAAAAAAAAAAAGCAAATCAACAAAAAAAAATGTAGAAACGTTTCGTCTCTCATCCGAGAGACTTCTTCAGTCTGAGGTGCTGTATTCAGCTCAGTCTGAAGAAGTCTCTCGGATGAGAGACGAAACGTTTCTACATTTTTT
>NC_056510.1:23251469-23258726 GCF_014905685.2 Nematolebias whitei
AACATTATTCAGCATCTTAATGTGACTGCAGCTCATATGTAAAATTACTTAGGTGATTTGAGAGGAAATAAAGGGGCCCCCCAACTTATTTCCCCAGTAAGATCCTCTGTCAGGAGTGAAAGCAGAATGCATTAGTCTGTTTTTCAGCTTTGGGAGCCCATAGATTTGAGCTGCTGGCTGTGTGCCAGCTGACTGTATTCAACCCTCCACAGACACGTCTTTGTCTCCAGCCCTTTAACGCAGCTGCTAAACAACCGTAAGACAAAAGCATCTGGGGTACCTCGGCAAACACCAATGAGAAATGGTTTTCATGTGAAGAGTCGGGCCAGACAGCTTGAGAGTTCCGAGAGGCAGCCAAAGGCAACACTTGAGATGAATTACGAAGCGATTTAAATGAATATGTAACCTTGTGTGAATGTTTCCACGCCTCCAGAATCGTGTGCAATATTGAACTGAAGATAATTAACATCTCTCTCATGGCACCATCACAAATCCTGTGACGATATTCCCTCTAAGCTTACTTAAGACGCTAGAAATGCACATGACTCATCTTTGCTCTTGTTGTTGTGATACTGTCATTCTCCCCTTCCAGAAATCATTTTCCTGACTTAGACAAAACAAACAAAAAGAAAAACTTTCCAAGTGAGAGTTTGCTTTGTTTGCTCATTATCTTCCAGAAAGAAGCTTGTAGGCAGGAAAAGGCAGAAGAGCGTTTGCAAAAGCTGAGCTTTTCTGAAGCGACAGCTGCAGGAAACCTAATAGCACTAGAAGAATGCTTGTGTAGGTTGTTTTCTTCAGGACGTCACGGATTGTTGGGACGTTTGACAAGATGGATATAAATTTGACAATGTTATTAAATGCTAAATATGAAAACAAAGTCAGAACTAAGCAGTTCAGTGATGTGTAATGCTTTTGTCATGTGCACAATTTATGCTTTTCCTTAGGCACTCACATCACTCAATGTGGATTTACCAGAGAGGAAAATATACAGGCTAACTTCAGCTTCAGGAGAGGAAATCCCAGATGTTTCTGTTTGAAAAACAGCTTGGCCTTGCCACCACACACAGACCAGAGGAG
Source organism: Nematolebias whitei (assembly GCF_014905685.2). Taxonomy (NCBI): domain Eukaryota; kingdom Metazoa; phylum Chordata; class Actinopteri; order Cyprinodontiformes; family Rivulidae; genus Nematolebias; species Nematolebias whitei. The sequence continues at coordinate 23,252,547 of NC_056510.1, forward strand.
TGATCAGTTAGCTGTATATTGTAGCTGTACCACTGAGAGGTCTTATAAGTCATCTTGGCTTTTGGCCTGTACTGTATGGGAAAACAATACTGTGACAAAGTGGGAACAGCTGAAAAGAAATTTAGCAGAAGCAAAACATCTGGAGTAGGGATTATGCTTTCAGCAGGTGAAGTAATGCACCTTAATGTTTGTGTGAAAGTTTCCATTTGAACCTAATGTGCCTTATAGTCAGATGTTTTTCCTCATATGGCAGGAAGCTGAAATGTTTTGGAGCTGTAGTTCTACTAGTTGCCTTATATTTGTTGTTGGTTGCCCTCAAATGCAACATTTAGTAATGATTTTTTAACAAGTAGACACTTTTTAGCCAAAAACATTACTACTGTACAAGTAGGCCTGTCACATTAAACAATAAATAAATTAATCGCATGATAAATGAAAATTATCGACCTCATTTTCATTTATCGGCTTTATCATTTTTCCGTGTCTCTCTCTTTCTACTGAAGACACTGGAAGACAAAAGGCTCAACGCCGGTGCTCTTCATTGACCCCTCCCTTTCTCTTTAAAATCCATTTTAACTCTTGTTTTTCTTAAACTGAAATGCTACTCGCTCCCTCACTATCCATCCTTCGTTTCAAAGTCTTATACTGCCACCTAGTGGCCAAAAAAGGTACTACACACAAAAATTAACCAACATTTCTTAAATTTGACATTACTAATTATTATTGTAGAATTTCAAACCGTATTATTGTTTAATGCAATAATTTCTGAGACAATTACAGTAATCGCCCAGCAAAATGTGTTATTGTGACAGGCCTACGTACAAATTTTCAATTATTTTTATTCTGCTGTATGAGAAAATGGCATTATCCTTGTAATCACAGGTTTTGATGAATCAAAACCTTTGTGCAAGATACATCCTTTTTGTCTGTGTGTAAGAAAATGTAATTCTTGATTCGGAATGGCATTTCAAGCAAAAGCACTCTTCAAATTAATTTGTAATTATTTGATCTTTATTTGAATATTTGACACACTTGGTCCTGTTCCCCACTGCATACTTATACTGGATTTATACTCTGTGAAAAGTAAATAAATTAGCTCTCCGACGGAACACATTTCTTTGTGCAGTGACATTTATACTCCAAGAGAATCCCCATTGCTGATCTCAAGGAAGCCACTCCTCCCATAGTACACCGTTGTGGGATGCCGACAGGAACACAGTGATTGCATGGCATATAAATCATTGTGATTTGTGTAGTTACAACACTATGACTTGAGCAGCTCACGCAACAGCATGGACACATTAACCACCCCTACTTTACATTTCGGTCCAATCACACCAAAGTTGATGAAACCCCATTGGGGAAAGCCCTGACCTTATGTTGAGAACAAGCTCTTGAAGCTCCTAGAACAAAATGATGCCATACTGTTCTTGCAGCTGCATCAGAGAGAATACAATTCTTCAGTTCTTGCAGAATATACATCTTAATTATAAATGCCACGACTAATTCTGTTAGCTGGGGATCTTTGTTGTCCTTCTTTTGCATGCTCATTCCAATTGATCTATGTTGAAGGGGTTGCACATGTTGTATTCTGGCTGTGAAGCTGAGCTCAACTGTGACCATAGTTTCCACTTTTTATTCCTTTCAAAATAACATTTGATGGCAGGAACACACCCTGGAACAGTTGTTTTACCTTATTTTTTTAAGTTTTTGGTGGAGTGAGGTGGGCGGTAACTGTTTCATTGGATTAAAGCACCCCCACTGGAAATGCACTGTTAGGAAACAACTTGGGGTGCCGCTACCAGGTGTCAGTGGAGACGAAGGTGATGCTGTATGTCATAATTCCTTAGATTCACCCATTTATCCATACTTCAGATATTCAAATACTGTCTATCCCTATTCATCTTAGCTTTTGGCTTCTACTGTATTGGAAAATAATAATGTGTTCACTTTCTTCACCCTGTGTTAAAAAACAATAAATATACATACATGACCACTGTATCTTATCAAATGCTGCGATATTTTGCTTTCTTGTACTGCAAAATTTTACGAACAGTTTGAAAGGTTCAGCTGTTTGAGGATCTATCAGACCTAAAAGTGAGTTCTTCCAATGCATCTATCCCTACAATTCAGCCTTTTATTGTATTTACCAATTTTTAAGCACTTAGTTGTTAAATTAAAGTAAAATCCCATCTTTGTTAGGCTTGGATTTGTCAAGTTCAGGTTTCGACCAGCTCTCGTGTCTGTCCAGGATGCGGGGCTTTAAGACACCCGAGCAGTCTCCTGCGACAATGGGATTAAAGCGATCTGCGTGTTAGCTGCTCTGTTGTCATAGTGCTGACAACAAATCCTGACACGGAGGGCTCTGACTGGCTTAGAAGAGGGGGTTTTGTTTCATAAAGGTTGGGTAACAGACCCTGAGGTTTTGAAAGGGGTCGAGCTCTAAGGTCAAGGGTGAGAGGTTGGCAGCGTGAAGTGGAGGACAAAAGGACAAACAGGAGTGTAGCTTAGAAAGAGATCCCATCAGCTGGGAGATATGGGGCAGACTGGAGGCTGTTCATGGGAAAAAAAACCTCTTCAAAATTAGATGGACAGTCTTGTCTGCTGTCTCCATAGCTCTGAGCTGCATTATATCTCCATTGTGCCAGTTTGTGTTCATATGGCTATGCCCTACAAGGGTGGAAATGAAAGTCTCCAACCACTGTTACTGAAAACCCTCTTCACTGTACTGGATGTGTTGAAAATCTGTTTCCATTCTAATTCATTACATCTTAGGTTATTCTTGTAATACATTGTACATGTGATTGTGTTTACACTGGTTTCCAACACATTCCAGACGCCATCATATTTGTTGCTGAAGCATATGTAAACAGACTTTAAATTTGGTTAACATAAGTGGCACATATGCTGAGCTAAATATAAAAATGTACACAATGATTATCTGTAAAGGATTGGCACTAAGTGAATACATGCAAGATTTAGTTTCGGTACTCCTTAATGTTGTATTTTCAAACTCTTTATACTTTGTTGTGGTGAATTATCCTCTGATAAGGTAAAATATTAATTAGTGTTTAATTTTCTAACCCAAACCAGTTATTTATTAATGACTAACTCCAAAACTGCGTAAACTTTAATACCTAAACCTACTTTGTAATTTATGTGACTTAAAAAGTAGATGAAATCCACCAATAATTACTTTTTAGAGTTTAATTAAAATGCATCAAGTGGTTCATGAGTTATTTTACTAACAGATGGATGATCCAACACACACACAGACAGGCAGTTACATGATTGCTGGTCTTTTATGGTGGCAGGCGATAATGGAGAGTGACTGAACACTAACTAACAAAAACAAAAGACCAATTGAATGTAAGAAGGATTAGATTTGATTTTTGTCTTTCATATAGAGTCAAAATTACAGCCTTTGTCTAAATATTTCCTCTTTGGTTATTTTTATTTTATTTTTGTATTTTTACAAAATGTTTTGACTGTATCCATCAATGTAGTTGCACAAAACAGCTAATTTATATCTCTGGGCATGAAACAACTAGATTCAAATGGGCTTGTTGCTTCTAACTGAATTTTGTAAACTGCAGCGAAACAGCAGAGTTCTTCTGTAAGGAGCATAAAACACATGTCATAACCCCGATTTCTCCATATTTGTGGCAACTATCACTTTATTAATCTATTTCAACGTAATTGTATGTTTAGTCCATTGCTATCTTTGAATGTTTGGCCTTTGTCCTATGAATTGTGCTATCACTGGTTGCTTTTCTTAGTCTTCTGACAGTTTTTTTTGTTTTTATTAATATTTATTGCAACAACCTCCGTCTGGTGTTGCCATTAATTGTCAAGAAACAAAGGGTTAGGGAGTAGATAATGCTAGCATGACTTTTAGCTCAAATGGTTTCTATTGGCGATTATAAATAAAGATGAAATGTTGGTATTAAGCATAAATGGAAGTAAACCTATGTTTTGCATTCTGCTTTTAAATACAGAAAATCGACTAACTAAATGTTAGCATTTGACCACAGCTGACACTAATAGGTACGACAATGGAAACAAATTACATAGAAAAAACATATAAAAGCGACACTTTTGTTCCCATTTTTCATGAACTGAACTCAAAGATCCAAGATTTTTTCTATGTACACAATAATGTCTAAGGCTGTCTAATCAGCATCTTGATATGCCACATCTGCGAGGTGGATGGATTATCTTCATAAAGGAGAAGCACTCACAAACGCAGATTTACACAAATTAGTGAACAATATTGGAGAGATATTATATGTGTACATAGAATTTAGAAAGAGTCTTGGATCTTTGAGTTCAGCTCATGAAAAATGGGAGCAAAAACAAAAGAGTTGCCTTTATATTTTTATTCGGTGTATTATTACTCATATTTTTTCCTGCAGATGGTTGTTCAAAGTAAGTTTGGCAATGTTTTTACTCTTCTTGTCAAAAGTACAGTGACAAGACGAGGTTGCCATGAAACATAATCTTATAGAAGTTGTTTACTTGCCTCTAACTGATTCACTTTAATCGTAGTCGGCAGTAGACTAGCTGCAAAGTAATCAAACATTTACAGCCCAAACATCTAATTTAAATGTTTTGAGCACACTATAAAAAGAATCTAAAATCCAAACAAAGGACTTAACTTTTCTCTAAATTTACAGTTTAGTCTTATTGAATGGAAACAATCGGGCACCTTTGTTTTCAAAGGGGTGGCCAAATGGGGGCTATTGATATTTTTAGCCCGCCCAGTCCCCTCTTAGTGGCACCCCCAGAAATAGTAAAATGTAACTCAATAAAGTGTTTTTTTTCTCTTTTAAGATTTTGCATATTTTTCTTGGTATAGATTTAGTCTTTTGTTTTCAGGCTCAAAACATATGTTTATTAGTTTTCCCTTTATATATTGATATGGTTGTTTTTTGTCCATCCAAGCCATAATGGCTGTATTTGGGTTTTATAGGTTAGAAGGGCTGCATAATAGAAAGCATGTGTTTTTTACTCTCCCTTCACTTTGGCCAAAACCATGCTGGCTGTGGAGGTGCCAGGGAGTCAAGTTTGTGAAGTCATTTTTCTTTAGAGAATAAAAATGGCTGCCAGGCGTCTTTGAGTGAATGTTCTTCTTCCAGATGTGAAAGCATTGTAACAAAAACATGCAATTAAAAGAAAAAACTGCTGGGTAGAACACCCTGGGCATTGTTTGGTAAATTGCAGGGGGTAAAAAATAAAATCTGAAAATGGTATAAATGGAAACGTTACTAAGACATGAGCTTTGTCTCTGCTAGAAGCAATTCAAACCGTAACTTCATTTAATGCTACAGCACTGAAAGAAATCAAGTACGAATATATATATTTTTATATTTAATGCATTTCCTTTGTGTTTGTAGCAATGTATTAATCCAGAGGATCATACATTGCACCAAACATTGCTTTGTGGGTTAATTTTACTCGGATTTTTTTATAGAGTGACATGGTTTTAGGTTTTAAAGTCCAAAAATAAGATCGCAAATTCAACATCTGGTAAGAATATCTATTTAAACAGTGCTAGATATATAAAGTTCTGAATGTGGGTTTCAAATTATGGTATCGTTTGTTTCCAAGCAGACTATGGATGGATGGAGCTTTTGAACTGGTGGTCCGACAAATCAACTTCCATTTTTGACATTTACAGACTTTGATGTAATAAAAAATACTCATAACCTGAACACCCCCCCCCCCCCCCAAAAAAAAAAAACAGTAAAGAGAGCTGAACGTAAACTCAGTGAGGGTTACTGACAGCTGAAGGCAAATTAAAACATCCAAGGCAAGGGTTCAAGTCTAAATAGAAGCATTCAAAGGCTCTACTTAGCCTTTAACCTTTGTCTCTGGTCAACGACTAAACACATTTTCTCTGATTTATTCTTACTGCTATGTAAACAATGAGTATGGAGAATATTTTTTTTAACGTTCATGGCTTTTTGATTGAGTCAAAAGGAAGCACAAGGCTCATTATACTGTAAGCCAGTCCCATGTGGTTTTTGCTCTCACTCTCCATATGCCTTACTATAATGACTGGGGAATAAATTTTCCATAATAACTTCTCAGAGCCCTATATCAGATGGCATATGTATATATACATACATATATACATATATATATATATATATACATATATATATATATATATATATA
>NC_056510.1:23258826-23272411 GCF_014905685.2 Nematolebias whitei
TGCATACTGTTGTATCTCCCCGGATATTAGGCCTTTTTGTCCAGTGAAGGTTGATCATTTGGGACTGTTTTGCACCTTTCAGTCACCAGGTTAACCATGCCACACCTGTATTCCCAAATATTCTAGAGTCACATGAGGCTTTTTGTTGGCAGAAACTGGTGCGTGCAATCCCAAGCTCATTTATAACAGAGCAGCTGAAAAAGAAAATTGATTAAAATAATCAGCCAAAAGTCGGACCTCAATCCAACTGAAGTGATAGGTGATGGGACAAAAAGAGAACTGTGCACATCATGTCTAAACCTCAATAAGTTGGAGCAATGTTGTAAAATAGAATGGGCAAAAATTCCTTCCAACTCATTTGAGCGATTGATAATCAAACATAAAATCACTAGTTTAACTTTGCCACGTTCACAGCTATTAAAAGATTATATTAGAAACCTTTCTTTCATACAGTAGGAGAATAAAGTAGTGTATTAGATGAAAATTTAAGCATTCCTTTACTCAAGACCATAAATCTGCGCCTCTTTCATGAGGTTAGGGTCTTAAAAGTTCATTACTGTTTGTACTTTTTGGCAGGATAAAGGAAATTAAAACAGATAAAAACAGATATACTTCTGCTGGGCCAGTACTTTTGGAGTCAGAGGCCTCCGCCTGACTGTTTGTGTAGTTCTGGGACATAAAATCACATTTCTGCCTCATGATGAGTGCATAGAAGTTACCATGGAAACATCTTGACCACAACTCAGCCTGAGCGTGCCCACAAGCCGAGTTACTTTAGACCACCATTCTCTGACAAACACATCAGGGAAGGACAATGGGTGTCAGATCGTAAAGCTCCACAGGATATTGAGCCCAGCAGAAAGTAAATATATGTTTAAAGAAAGCTGCTCTTATTGGCGATTGTCAGGAAGCTGCAATCCAGTAAAAGTAACTCACTGACTAAGACCTGTGGGGGACTCTTTACACTAAAGTAAAACGTGCTTTTTTAGCAATGTTTTACCCTCTTGAAGCGTACAGATGTTTCCATGTGCTAAAGTTTATATTTATAATTTCACTCGTTATCATCGCCCTGCCAGAAAAGATTGAAATATGTATGTTTGTGTGTCAACCAGCGTCAGCCTGTCTGTCTGCAAGCAAATATTTTCACGAACTACAAAAATTTCCAATTATGTTCTCAGAAATTAAGTCATCCATCTATTTACACATCAAACTAACTTTTGGAGTCTACCCAATTCAAGATGGCGGCCTCAGCTAACCAGCATTTGCGAATGTAAAAATGTCCATACAGTACACTCAGTCAGTTTAACAAATACTGAGCTATGGTCTGGTGTGGTAGTAGCTGAGAGTCATCCCCTTCACACTGACCTTTGTTTAAAATGTTGGAACTCAAAGCAGGTGATGTGGTCCTTCAAGGGATGCTACTTTCATTGATCATTATCTTGACATGTGAAGAAAAGTCAACTTAACTGTCGATTTTAATTAGTATTCGCATGTTTTAAAGAGTATCTGTATTATCACTAAGTATTAAATACATGCTGACCTCTGCTAAAACACACACTCTGCCTATACTACTGTACTGTAAATAGTCGGCCATTCTCAATGTTCCAATACATATTGAACATTATTATTGATATTGTTGATCTCATTTTTTTATACATTGGTTTTTTTTGTATTTCTTTATAATTGTTTTTAATATTTTAGGAACTTTGTGTGAATCTTTTTATCTGTTGCTACTGTTACACTTGAATTTCCCATCCGTGGGACAATAAAGACAGTTTCTATTCTATTCTATTCTATTCTATTCTATTCTATTCTAGTCTAGTCTAGTCTAGTCTAGTCTAGTCTAGTCATCCTTTATTGAGGCCACCGTGAAGCAGAGTGGTGCTCCTGATGTTGGTAACAGTTGAATCATGTCAGTGGGTCAGTCTGGGTGCGAGTGTTTTACTTTAACTAATGCGACTTAAAAGTGAACAGCGTTGTTGTGAACAATCATTGATTTATTGAGTTACTAAACGCATCACGCAACTGTGATGCGCTGTTTCGACAGATTAAGAAAATCTGATGTCAACGCAGAAATCAAAGGTTTTGAAGCATCAATGCTTCTAAACTACAAGAGTGCATAATATGCACGTGTGATAGAAGTAATATTTCCATCATAAGTACACAAAAATGATTAATGCCTTCTGCAGTTGTTGCTACAATCTAAAAAAGTTCAATCTGATCCTCTGGACATTCAAAAAAAAAAAAAAAAAAATTGTAGAAACGTTACAGCACCTCAGACTGAAGAAGTATTTCAGATGAAAGATTAAACATTTCTACAATTTTTGTTTTGTTTTTTTGAATGTCCAGAGGACCAGATTTAACTTTAGATTTTTCTACCTGGATTATTGAGCATGCATCAGGATATTTGTTGCTACAATCATATGAGCAAGTTTTAAAAAAATTAACTAGCACTTCTAAAACTAAAAACAACTGTCAACTCTAAAACTATTATTTACGTCCTGATGCATGCTCAGTAATTTATTATTGAGCAAATGTCACTGTTTTTTTTTTTTTTACCATTTCGTCTCATTTTTTTTTCTTCAGAAGTTAATTCAAAAGGGAAAAAAATGTATATTTTTTAATCAATCATTTTGTATTTTTAAATGTTTATATTGTATTGAAAAGGCATCTTGGTTAAATGAATAGCAAAAATAAATTTGTTTTCCAGTTTCAAGATGCCGGGTTCATTCTGAGTGAAGCAGCAGAAATGGAAATCACATCGGACTTTCTGATGACTTTCACATGCTTCCCGTCCCTTAATAATTCTTCTGGTTGGACCTCCAGACACTTCAAGAACTCCAAGCTCTGCTTCTGCTCGTCACAGAACGTGGCTTAAAGGAGAAACGACAGAACGCAAAATGAAACAAGACGAGTTAACCGTTTTTCATCACGGCTGACCTTGCAGCAGATTTACCACATTGTGAGCCAGAGGAAAGAAGTGGGGGGAATGAGTTGCTTATGTGAGGAAAAGCTGGTGTGAATGTGTGACATTGTGTGAAAGAAAGAGTCCAAGAAGTCCTGATACAAAAGGCCAGTGTGCGGCCCCTGACTGTCCATCACACTGGACTCTCAGGGCCCATTCAGATCAGCAGCGAGCCACAACTCTGCTCTTCCGGCTCACAGGCTGGAAGCCCGGGACGAGCCCACCACTGAGCTCCATCCTGTGTGCCCCTCCAGCACTGCGCACAGCCTGGCCACAATAATAACCTCGTAACACCCCAGGAGGATCCTGTTTGGATGTGGATGGGATTGCTCATCAAGGCTAAAGGAAGAAGCAGGCGAGCTCACATTCAGACAAAAAGAACAACTGCATAGTGAAAAAACACAACCAGAATAAAAAAAAACTGAACAGAAAAATAAAATCTCAGACTGCAAGAGGCAAACGACGGAGCTTTAGGGCCACGCTAAGAAAAATAAATAAATAAAAGACATAAAATTACAAGAATAAAGTCATATGAGACATTTTTTTACAGCTCTCGTTTATTTATTTGTTTTTTCCACAAGTCGGATCCACAACACGACCTGTCAATCAATCCAGTAGGCGTGTCAGCAAATGACCACTCCGAAGCTAAATGCTTCTTACCTGCAGAGCTGCGCTGCAGCCCATCAGAGCGAACCACCTTACTGTAAGCAGGTTCAAAGTCCTGATACTGATAATAATCTGATGTTGATGTGCTAACAGATTAACTCCTTATTTGTAAAACCAATACCAAAGTATAACTTAACAAGATGCTCAACATTCTTCATTTTACCACAGTTTAAATACAGTAGACCCTATCGTGTTGGAGTTCAGATAATATTATGACTCATTTAGCTTCGGATTGGTCATTTGCTGAAACACCTACTGGATTGATTGACAGGTTGAGTCGTGGATCCGACTCGTCGAAAAAAAAAATAACGACAGCTGTAAAAAAAAAAGTCTTACAACTTTATTCTCATAATATTAAGACTTTCTCAACTTTATTCTTATAATTTTATGGCTTTAATTTAAATTTTTTTGTAGCATGGCAATGTAATTAAATTTTTTTCATAGCGTAGCCCTAAAACTCCGTCGTACTAATGAAACTAAAATAAATACGCAAAATAAATGTACAGTGGTCCCTCGTTTATTGTGGGGGAGCCATACCCTGAAGATCCACGATGAATGAAAAACCGCAAAGTATGAATAGCAGTACAAGTAGTTAGGGATGGGGGCGATCCGATCCAGTATCCGTATCAGGCTCCGATACCAGCACAATTTACGTATCGGATTTTCCGATCCAACCTGCTGATATTTCCGATCCATGATGCATGTTTGTGGTTGCGCTGCACGTTGGCTTCAAACAATGGAATGGATTTCCTGAATCGAGGTGCAGAATCTCATGAACCCAAAGTAATAAGACCCGCCTCACATTCAGGAAATCCATTTCATAGTTTGCAGCCAGCGACTATGTGCAGTAACACTGTGGCTAACAGCTAACCAACTTTTCATCGAAACATGTCCGCTGTGTGGAAATAATTTTACACTAGAAACACCACAAAACAAGACAGCAACGTGCAATGTCTGCAGAGCCATAGCACCACATTAAACCACGGTAAAGTTCGTTTTACGTTGGACATTCGAGCTCCGGGGCTTCAGCGGTCTGATATTTTCGTTCAGTCCAGAGAAGGCAGTCTGATTTCGGTCAGCCACGTTCAGCCACGTGTCTGCAAGCGTATAAGATGGTGATCCAGTGAGATGTAACTTGTTGAATCAAACTGTTTATCCTGGCGTCCACGACAGACACAAACACAGACGTACCTTTTAAAACACAAAAACATCAAATTATCATTTGGAAAAGTATGTATGTGATAAACACAGTCGCAAAATAAACACCTCGACACACACGACTTATCGGACCAAGACACAGAAACGTTCATTTCTGAGTCCTAGACAACAAAACGCCTCCCAACTTCATCAAAAACATCCAATTCTAACGTGAACTCGAGGCTCATTGCTAACAGATGTGTCTGTTTACAGCTAATGCTAAGCGTTCTTGTTTGTTGCCCAACTAAGCTGCCAGAACAACGTTTATGAGTCTCATTTTCCACTCTCTGCTGAGAGGAAGGACACTTAAAAACACTATAAAGGCTAATTACATATGTTGAAACAGATCACAGAAGGCAAGGTTATCAAAAGTAGAAATGTAAGCTCATCATCTAAAATATGAGCTTATTAACTATTTATGAAATATTCATAGTCATAGTCGACTTTTAATGACTGTCACCCTTTCATGATTGATGATCGACTGGGATAATAAAGCGCTCAGGGGAGACTTTCTAATCCTCCTATATCATTGTTGTTTTTGGGAAACTGAACTCACTAGTCACATCCAACCCACATAAAATTATTTTATAATAATAGTGTACAATAGAAAGTTTCCTATTAGATGCTGCAATCTTGCATGCATGTGTAATATTCTACCAAGAAAAGATGTTGGGAACATTTATTTTTCTTTTATTTAAATGTTACCATTCTGGTCAGATACACAAATAAATGTCCTGTGCCATTTCTGACAGTCAAACTCATGACAAAACATTTGTTCTGATTAGATCAAAGCAGCACAGAAGTAATATTAAACCAATAGTTCAGATCTATTGACGTGAGGTGCAATGACAGGTTAGAAACAATTACCGTATTTTTTGGCCTATAGATCGGGATTTTTGCATAATTTGCATGCCCTGCAACTTATAGGCTGAAGCAACGTATTTATGGATTTTTCCCCATATTTACAAATCAATTTTTTTCTGAGATATGAATGTTTTCATTGATTTTGACTGAAATTTTTTTTTGAACAGTAACATTTTCAGCCACTAGATGGCAGCAGAGTAGTAGTATGGCATGCTGTTGTATCATGTAATAGGTAAATGTGGCTATAATGACTAATTCAAAAAGTTCAAGACAAAAAAAAAATAATTTATTATACTTTACTTTATACTTTATTGTTTTTTCTTGAACTTTTTTGAATTTATCATGTCCTGGATGACTGAGAATCTTCACCAGCTATTAATGACACAATCGGCTTGCCATATCCCCTCCCACCTTCCTTCTGCTCGCTGCTTGGAACAAGTCAAACCAGCTGCCCGGCAAAATGCAGCTAATTTCACCATTAAAGTGCATTTATTAAGTAAAAGTTCAACTGAGACACACCTTTGCTATAATTTCAAGCAAACAAACAATTGTTTTTAGGTTGTTTTCTTGTTAAATTTCGAAGAAATTAGCAGCGTTTGTCCTTCCTTTTTTCCTCCCTCTGCGAGCTCCCAGAGCACCGAGGCCGCAAATACAGCTGATTTGACCGTTAAAGTCCTTTTATTAAGCAAATGTTAGACTGAGACAAAACTTTACTATAATTTCGAGCAAACAAATAATTGTTTTTAAGTGTTTATCTTGTTAAATTTCGAAGAAATGCAGAGGCTCATCCCTCCGCGCGTGCCTGCCGCTTCCTCAAATCGGGTTTTGAAATGCAGTTGATTTGACTGTCAAAGTGCATTTACTAAGCAAAAATTAGACTGAGACACACCTTTACTATAATTTCGAGCAAACAAATAATTGTTTTTTAAGTGTAAATCTTGTTAAATTCTTGTTAAAGTCCTCCTGTGCACGTTCCCGCGGCCGCCATTTGGCAGCTCATCGATTTTTGGCACAACACTGACCAACATTTCCAAGTTGTCAGCGGTAACGCGTCACAAACGTGACACGTCAGCGGTGACACATAATAGATGCGACCTATACAGTGAAGCAACATATTTATGAATTTTTCCACTTTTTTGGACATATTTGGACTGATGAAACTTATGGGGGGGGGGGGGGGGGTTGACTGGTACGGCGGAAAATAAGGTATTTTGTTTGTCGACAACTTGTTTTAACAGCCAAAAAAGTTCAATCTGGTCCTCTGGACATTCAAAAAAAAAACCATCTTCTTTTGAACTTTTTTGGATTTTTCCACCTGGATTATCGAGCATGTATCAGGTTGTTTTAACAGCCTTTATTTAGACCTAAAGAGTTTAATTTTGATAAGACTGATGAGCTAACAAGTATTTGTGTTTAAAAGTAACCAAAGAATACTTTGTGGTTACAAACATAATACAAAACTGTTGCATATGTAAAGGTTTATTAACATTTATATGACATTTTGGGGTTGTTTTAAGGAGTCCAACTTTTGTCTTAAGCCAGTTTTATTAGTCATTAGCTTCTCAATCTGGTCAGAATTAAACAACCAAATTGACCAAATGAGGTTAGTCAAAGAGCTATCTAGAACAGGTAAGATATTTACTGTTTATAACCTTAACAAGATGTGTCCAATCACTAAAATGGTAAAAAAGCAGACCAAAACAGAAACTACAGTTATGCGTTTTAATATTATAAATGAACATTTTTCCAGTTGAATAAAACCAAACAGGTCTGAGAAGGTTTCAACCTCTGTAAATACAGTATAAGGAACAGAACCGGCTCTGTGGAAGAGCTCATTGATACCTCTTTTGTCCTGGCTCTAGTCTTGGTTTTGACGGAGTTGCCATGGTTGTTTCTCTTAAGTCTAGCAAAAATGTTGAGTTTTAGCAAATTCTGTCCCTTTTAAACTCTCCACTAGTTTCCTCTTTCGCTCTCAGGTCTCTGCCTTCTTTCCCTCTCCTGTTCTCTTATTCCTGTTGGAGCTTTTTATCTCAATATTACGAAGTCATTTTTCCATTGCATGCAACTACCCCCCCCCCCCCCCCACACACACACACACACACAAGAATATATAAACCTTGTTAAACAATTTTGCTGAGCTTAGCAAGTTACCAGACCACAAAGTATCTTTTCTGCTTGCACCAACTATTTTGGGTTTAACTTTCATTTTAGAAAATAACAAATTCCTCTGAGTATACAAGTCTTTTTCTATCAGATAGACAAGTCTAGTAGCTCTATGAATCCAATTCCAGATCAATAGTGAGAACAGAAATGTTGGAATCTCTACTTTATCTTTGGTTAAAACTCTTTGTATGCAGGACCAGGAAGCATGACACATCATATGGCTGCTCTCTGAAAACAGGGATGGTGTCCCTGCTGTGATGAACCCAACTTCATCTTCTCATTTTGACCTCTGCATCCGCATCATACACTACTAAGGCCTGACCTCTGTCCTTCCTCCATCTGGTGCCTTTAATTCATAAAGAGGACATGTGAAAATAAGGGCAAATCTACATTTCCTACACAAGGAAGCAGAGCATCCTCTGCGCTGGTGCAGACAACAGAGGATACTGTGAAAACAGGATAAACAGAGAACAGAAAAATGTTAAATCTAAGAGAAGACAGCAAAAATCAGGGAAAACAAGAGCCAATAGGATGCTGGAATGAGAAACAAGTTGTTATGAATAACAGACGGAGAGGAAGAATGATGAGAGATGATAAAAAGAGAGAAGATGGTGAGCTTGGCTGTGTGTGTTTGGCAACAACAGGCGAAGGAGCCCCAGGGGCATGCTAATGAGAGAAAGGCCTTTCAGCAGAGTGGGGACTGCTGGTGTTGAGCTGGAGTGGGTTCTTCTCACGAATACTAGACCTCAGAAAAGGGGGGAGAGTCAGGGTGAGGGGAGCCTCAGGGGTCAGGGAAGTGAACTTAGCAGGGATCCCACAACAACAACTGCTGCTGCAACTAATCAGATCCACCAGGATTCCTGTGAAAGCTTGGAGAACTGACATCTTCCTCACGGTGGCGGGACTTCTACAACTTTTCAGTTTGTTCTTACGAGACCCACATGAATGTTAGCGGCTCAAACGAGGCATCAAATCATGTCGCTCATGCTCAGTCCGAACTAAATATATCAAACCACACGCGCTGATTCAGAAAACAGGAATGTAACCAAACTGAAAGCGTTCCGGTGATCCATGTGCAAACCCTAAAGAGAGCACAAACAAACCATTTGAGCACTTGTGTGAAAGGAAATCAAAAACACGTGATCAGGTCTGCTCGGAACGTATTCCTGTTCGACACGTCCCCCATCTAAAAACAATGGCATTACCGAGAACATTTCCAAAGAGATGCTGTAATAAAAGTGTAAAACAGAAAGTGAGGATGCACACGCATCAGGAAATTCTCATCTTAAAGGATGAACATTATGGGGCAATAATAAAATGTCCTTTCTGCTGTAATGTTACAAGTCAGCACTGGTAAAATAAGCATCACGAGAAAAAGGAAGTTCAATCATTTCCTGTCTCGATGCTCAGAAGGATCAAAAGACTTTAATGAAACGTTCTTCTTATGAAGATTCAACATGATCAGTTAGCACTTAGCATGTTGTGAATGACTCTCAGCTACTAACAGATGAACCATGAGCTCAAAACCAATAAATCTGTAGTTGTAGCCATGTTTGTTTTTGCTAAGGGTAATTAGCTGTGGCAGCCATCCTAAAATCAGGTGGACAATAACAGTTGGTCATTTGTAAACTGAGCAATTACTTTCTGTGAGTTACATTTACCATATTTTTCAGATTATAATCATTCATCCGTTCTTTCATTCAACCTTTATTTAGACAGATTAGTCCAAGTGAGCCTCGGGGACTCATTGAGAAGAGACCTGATTTCTAACAAAGAGTGACAACAACAACAACAGCAACAACAGAAAATCATAAAATAGGCATTGGTATACAAATTTAAGTTTCTCATTTTTTTTCCCCAAATCAAAACAATCCAAACAAAACAGCAACCAAAAGGACAATCAAGAAGAAAAGTAGCAAAAACAGCTAGATTATAAGGCGATTTAGAAAACTCAAAACAGGAACATGTCTGCATTGGTTTTTGCAGGAACTTAACAGATGTTTAAAGTCTCTTAGAGAGATCAAGGTCGAGAGCTTCAGATCTTTTTGCAAGATATTCCAGGAAGCAGGAGCAGAGTAGGAGAAGGTCCTTTTACCAAGTTCAGTCCACACCGAGGGAACACTGCAGGTAATAATGTCCTGAGAGCACACGCTGTAACTGCACTCATGCAGATACATGTAGGAGGAGATGTATGAAGGCAGCAGACCAAGAAGTGATTTAAAGATGAAAATGTACCAGTAAGAGAGTCTGCATGAGGTTAATGATGACCAGTTAACCAGTGAATACAGGGTGCAGTGGTGGGTACAGTAGTTACAGCCAGTTATGAATCTTAACGCACCATGATAGACAGTGTCCAACATCTGCAAGGTGCTTGTAGGAGCGTTCATATAGATAATATCACTGTAGTCAATGGAGGGAAGAAATGTCACAGTTACAAGGTGTTTCCTAGCATTCAGAGTTACACAAGATCTGTTTCTGAAAAAGCAACTCAGTTTAACTTTCAGTTTCCTTACTAGGTTTTCCACGTGAAGCTTAAGCCCCCAGTATACTGCCGCATACGTACGCGTGAACGTACGTACGCGTGTACTGTACGCAGAGGGTTCAGACTTTGTACTCCAGCGTACACCCCGAGCAGCTGCAGAGCAACTTCACAGACAAGGGGCGTTTACCTTCGGGACAAATTGAGGTCGCCGATTGGTCATTTGCTGACACGCCTACTGGATTGATTGACAGGTCGGAAGAAAACAAAAACGAGCGCTGGCAGCCTCAGCCGCAGCGGTCTTCTGTGTTTATATGCTGTTAATAAAAAGATCTAAAAAATGTATAAAAAAAAAAAAACAGGGAGCGCTGGCTCTACAGCCCACACATCAGACCAGCCCACCAGGAAATCTCCAGACCCTCCCGCAGCCACGCTGGACCTGAGTTTAATTCGTTCATGACAAATTCCTTCATTTGTCACCATTTCAGTCATGGCATCAACGGAGGAGGAAGAGATCACTGCCTCTTGGCAAAAAAACAAAAGAAAATGCCAGATCAGAGATGAAGAAGGAGAATTTAATACATTGGTGTCATATACAAAACAGTCCGTCACCGGGCAGTTTATTGTGCGACACCGCGTACGCGTATGCGGTCATAAAAATTTGAGCTTTGCACGGACATGCCCTGGGGGGTACGCTCATTCCTCTGCGTATGGACGTACGCGGGAGTATACTGGGGGCTTTAAAGGAGAGAGGCGAGCTGACCAAGATACCCAAATATTTATAGGAATCGACTAAGCGAAACTAAAACATTCTGACAGATTTTTGAGCGCCATGTACCACATAAAATCAGTTCAAGGACAGTAAGCACAACCAGAATTAATACATAAGGTGCGGTTATAAGGCTCACTGTTGATTTTTGTGGAAATTAAAGGATTTTAAATGCACCTTATAGTCTGAAAAATACGGTATGTTGTACAAAGGTCAACTAATACATCTTTGCTGTATGTCTCTAAGTCCAAATACAAATGTTGGGGTGAACGGCCTTTTTCAGTTCATTGCACAACCACTGTACAACCAACTTCTTCAGGACATGAACTCTATCAATGACCTTGATCTTTTTAAATCTAATCTTAAAACCTTATCGTTTAGACAGGCTTTTAAGATAGTGGCACTCTATTCTTTTATTATTTATTTTAATTTTCATACTGCGAAGCACTTTGATCACTTTTAGTTTTTGTAAAGACCTCTATATCTATATTAGTTCGTATCTTGGATCTTATTACCGTTTTTATTTTACATTTTATTGTTGGACGTAACTGGGACCCTGCGTACATAATCTCTTTCCACCACATGTACCACGAGATGCGAATGACAAATAAATCTCTCTGACTCTATAAATAAACGTTGATTGGTTGAAAGGGTGTGCGTTGGTTGCACAAAAGAAGTAATTTATTCATCATTTTGTGGGTTATTGAACATTAAATCTGCAAAAATGAAACACGGGATCCTGTCTATTTTTATTAAAGTACCACAACACTAAGTGAGATTTCAGCTGCACGATTTCCTCAAGAAAAAGATAGCATGTTAACAATTACATCAAATTGAGTAAAGAAAAACAAAAAAGCAATGTTACAAAATATACAACATAACGTATGTTGCAAGCTCAGCAAGCATTAATAACATTAGATGTTTGGAACATTTGGAACGAAAATCCTTGTCCTTCTGATTTTGATGATCAAATATCAAAGTGGTGCTGCTGCTTTAACCTTTCTTCAAAACAAGCATTCTTTTATTCAGGACATTGTCCAAAAGTCTGCACGATCACAAAGATTAGGTCTCAGTTACACTCATATCACTCAGACAAATGACAACGCAGGCCAAATATCATACTACCTTGCAGGTGTATATTGTAGACGTGGAAGTCATTAAATTGTTTTCAGTAGCAATAGTGTAAAAAAGCAATCCTCAAAAAAAGGATGCGTTTAAAAAAAACTATTATGATTTGCTTTATGCACATAAATTAGATGCGCACGCAGCTGATTCAAACTCTGCTTAGTGAGGGAACACTGTTCATGTAAAGTTAATTATCATGACAGAGTTATATTTAAAAAGTGGTCAAGATGCTCTGGTCAGCTCAAGTGAAGTAATAAAGTGAATATTCTGAAATACAGTTTGTTGCCTAAAACTAATACAGTTTAAATGCTTAAACCCAAAGAAGCACTAAGAAGTATCACGTGAATTTAAAAATAAAAAAAAGTGTAAAATGACAAGTTAAAAGTACACTTTAAATGGTCCAAAACAGTAAAAAGGAAAAGTATAACTGAACACAGCTTTACTAAAAACACTGACGGGCTCAGAGACTGTGGGAATAATCAAATGAATGTCGGCGACAAAGCCCGGGTCCTTCATACTGAAGACTCGGCATTGAGACGGGGCCACTCCCATCTTGAGGGCACAATCTGAATGACGATGAAGCCCATACAAACGAAGCAGGCTTCATTGTGGGTCAGCTTTTCACGCTGAGAAACTGGGAGCCCTGAATGCTCCTCAGTGTTCGGTCACCCGTGAAAGACCTGCACCCTGCCCAGCTCACACTGAGGAAGAAGTTCTCAGGGAACCAGGTCTGAGCCCAGGCCCGAGCACCCACTCACACCCTGCACAAAGCCTGTGAAGCCCTCTCACCGCACCAGAGAAGAGGAACACAGACCACGCCAAATGGGTGTGTGGAGTGGGTCATGTGAGGAATGACTCATTGTGAAGGTCGATGTCTGTTACGAATGAAAAGTAAGCCAAAACCAGAGCGAGAGCACATCATCCAAATAGTTTTGGAACATTTTTGCTGCGCTCATGGAAAAACCTTCACCGTCTTTGTGCTCGAGGTACTTGTAGACGTCGTTTGGGCCGTTTGACTCAGTCTGTGAGTTTTACTCCACAGTACAACCACTGACCTGGTTTTAAAACAGGTCAGTCTTCGTACACTTTTTTTTTTTCTCCGCATGATTGACACAAATCCAAATTATTGATTGGTTTACAGCCACTCTGCAGTACACAGCCAACTCATTATACAAATCTATTCATTTGTTGTTTGGCCCGTATTCTTTTGCAAGTTTATTGTAGAGCTTAACTAGACTTATAACTCTAACATTTTCCGATAAAAAAAACATGACACTACAGAAATAAATATATATATATATATATATATCAATATATCTATATATATATATATTTATATATATATATTTATATATAT
>NC_056510.1:23277411-23289598 GCF_014905685.2 Nematolebias whitei
GTTATGCACGGTTGATGATGATAACTTAAAAGTCTTTGCTATTTTACGCTGGGTAACACCATTCTGGTATTGCTGCACTATCTTTCTGCGCAACAATGGTGGAATTGTTGATCCTCTTACCATCTTGTCTTCTGAGAGACACTGACACTCTGAGAAGCTCTTTGTATACCCATTCTTGTTGTCAATTGACCTAATTAGTGTTAATTGGTCTTCCAGCTGTTCGTTATATGCTCAATATCCTTTTTCCAGCCACTTATTGCTTCTTGTCACAACTTTTTTGGGATTTGTTGACACAGTGAAATTTTTAATCAACATATTTTTCCTTTAAAATGTTACATTTACTCAGATTAAACTTTTGATCTGTCATCTATGTTATATTACGAATAAAATATTGACATTTGCCATCTCCACATCATTGCATTCAGTTTTTATTCACAATTTGTTTAGTGTCCCAACTTTTTTGGAATCCGGTTTGTATGTATGTATATATATATATGTATATTATTTTGAAATGGTATTCATGGTGTGTTTAATCTCTTTTAGCTGCCATGACTATCTTGGCATGCCTCATTGCACCGATCTTTGATGATCAAAAACAAAAAGCATCAGTGATCACGTTCTCCAATAAACCTGGATCTGGTAGTTGTCTGGATATAAGTCAGGCATTGAAAATTAAACTGTGAGGCAATTGCAAAGTAAAGCAAAGCTAACTATTAAACAAATATACTGAATTTTGCCTGTGTTTTGATCAAGACGGTACTTTTATTCAAACATAGTATTATTCTCACAGTAATTCACAGTTGAACACTGAAAGGTTTGTAAGCAATAATGATTCATGTGGTTGGAGAGTTCAAACAAAAGTCTTATGACCTGCAACTGAAAATGATGTGACAGAACTGAAACATTTAAATATTTTCCACATGGTTACACTTGATGGCACAGTCAAAGTGTTTGTATCTGACTACAATATGCATGTGAAACACTCCTATAGTTTAAAGTCTATCTGCATTTTCTCCATTTTTTCTCCATTTCAATAAATAGTTTCCAACAACACAATGTTTTTTTTTTCCTTCAAATGATGATATAACTATGCTGCATCAGTAGGTGCCAAAATAATCAAAAATACAAAGAAATATCATTCTGGCATGGCATCATTTGCCAGTTTTGCTTTATTGTTACTTTTTTTTTGTAGTGTAATGATGACAACTCTGTTTTTCATGCGGATGAGATGTGTAAATTCAGCAAAATATCTGGTGTGAACAGGGCCCAAGCCTTGAAAATCATACAAACTTTTTCCAAGGTGATTTCTGAAAACTCTCCTGGTTTGTTGTTTATCTGTGATATACTGTAAAGACATTTTAATAAATAATGGCATAGCGGCTAACTTCAAGCATGCTCGCCATGACTTTCTGTAAGAAAGCACAAAAACAATGAAGCAGTTTTTACCTGTTTTATTTTTTCTTGCTTTATACCATTGTCATCAGATTATTATTATTTATTTTTTTTTATTTATGATCTGGTTTTGTATCGCTCCTTGTTTGTTTCATGGGTATGTCTTGTGTTTTTGGAGCTCATGTGGATAGGAAAAGTTTTTCAAACATAAAAAATGGGCTAAAACTGGCTCTAACAAAACAAAAGAAGCCAGCATCGGTGTCGATGTCTGTTTTCTAAACTGCCTTGTAGGTGTAAAAGCTTCAGTCTTTAGCACCACTTTAACTTTTGCTTTGCTCCTCATTTAAACCCAATTTCTGAAATTAGTTTGATCTTACAGTGTGATTTCTTTGAGAAGACTTTCTGATTAAACCAAAGCAGGTGAGCTATAGCTCTAAATATCTTTGTTCATATTCTGTCCTTTACAGACTACAGGCAAATTGAGTATAACTGAGTCGAGCACTGATTGATGCACTGAACGGTCCGTTCTGTGAAAACATTGATAGTTTAATCAATGAATAAGTATCAAAGTACATGCAATGCCGTTACTGGTGTAGTCGTATCTGTGGTGTCAAAACTATTGCCGCGTGGAACCTGTACAGATTGCAAAATCCACTGCAACACGACAGAATGCCTGTTAGATCAGCGTGCAAATGTTCATCAGCTGCAGCGTCTCTTCCCCTTTATTTCCCCACAGGCCTTCTGGAACAATCACACGACTGTGAACAAAACACTGATGCAGACTGCTGCTAGCACGTATTTTGCTCTGCATACCCAAACTGGTGCCTATTGAATGTAAAACTGAGAAAGAAACTGTATTTATCAACCTCTAATCACCACTCGGGCCCCTAAGTTTGCAGAGAAAGATCAGATTTTATTTTATTTTCCAAAACATTACTCAGCTGCTTGTGCATGCCATAAAGGCAGTACATTTCAGAGTATGGGGAGTATTTTAAATGCCAGTCTTGATCTGCACATGTGACGTATAGCTCCAACATGCAGGAGCTCCCAGGCAAACGGATATCGTCTTCCATGCTTTGTGTTTGGCTTTTGGTGAAAGTGACAGGTGAACTCATGCTTGAGCAAGCAACTCCACCAAGAAACTTACATTCCGTAACACTATTCTATTCGTTTTAGGTCACAATACTTGCTGTCGGAGGACTTGTTAGTTCTTCAGTCCTCCCAAAGGCGGGGGAGGGAAACAGTGGAGCAGGGAATGAATAAAGTCTTGCTTGAAGTTAAGGGGGAGTCTTTTTTTTGGAGGTGCATTGTACGGGCCTCCTCCGTTGTACAGGCGCCAAATGGCAAAGAGCCTGGAAATCATGTAACTATGACAGCAACCACCTCATTATGAGGGAAATATTTGCCAAAGCAAATATAGGAAGCAATTGATGGTGGCATAAACATGAGATATTACTTTGAAAGGTTAGCGGATGAATCAAAGACTGGACCATCTTTAGAACTGGTGATTCAAAGAAGGCATCCTCTTGGAATCAACAAAAATGGGCTTTGATTCAACACAAGGACTCATTTTGTGTTTTACTGCACATCTTAACAGAATCATGTGCTTGTGACCTCCAATTTGCCTCTAAGCAGAAGAACCATGAGTCAAATAAAAGGAAGAAGAAAAACACATATCTGACTCTGTTTTAACTCTGTCCTCAGCTGACAAGTGGTTGATTAGCGGCTTGACGAAACACCCCTGCTGTTCCGTGGATCCTTCCTTTTCTCTGACTCAGGATGTGGGGTCACTGCACATAAAGTTCACCCACTATGATCTGTCACAGTGATCCCTGACGTAACATTTTCCAGACACCCTGCTTCAGACGGAGCAGGAATGCGCATCATTAAAGAGCACAAGACAGGCAGCAGATAAACAGCCAGATTAAATCAAGTCATGAAAGGATCTCTTTTAGTCATGAACTCATCACTGTAAAGGCTGATGATTAGTTTTCCAATAGTTGATTCCGATAGTTAGAAATCAAGGCAGCTGATGACTGATTTATGAAGTCCGTTTGTTTTGATGGAACTGTTTCATGTTCACACGGATTACATTTTAATAGATAAAGGAAAACAAAAAGGCAATTCAATCACCACTAAAGCCCATACCCATTTTTATCTGTTAAGCCAGTATCTCACTGGGCTGCGACTGCTGGAAGTAAATGAAGGGAAATTGCAAAAGAAGTCTCTAAAATATTGTTTGCATGAGCTGCAGAAGCTTGCATCTTGCTGCCTAAATTTTGATTATGTCCAAATTTCTGCACATTTATTCTCAAAATAGTCACAGAGTTGTAGCCGGTGGCTCAAACCTGTCTTGAACTCTTCTCAGTTTTGTTGTGGATGTCTTGAACCTAAAACCTTGTTCACTTTAGTTTCTGTACATTCTAGAGAGCTACAGCTGCGTGGGAGCTCCAAGACTTTAGCCCCAAACATCCATGTCTAAAACCCCATAGATAAGAACTGAGTTCAAAAATTAATAAACTGCCTGTCTTGATTTCAAACATTTACAAAGCTTTTCAAATTATAAACATGGAGGCGGTCGCCAAGATGAGTACAAAATGGGCCAAGTAAGGTATGAGCAAAGGTGGAAAATAAAATGTGCACGGCCTAAAACACACGTTTTCATGCCACATACAAAAACAGGCTCTTATTTTATGAAGACGCTGGTTGCAAACGCTCAGGATTCAGTAAGACTGCGGTTGAAAAGTTACCAATTTTCATGTAACTTTTGGTTGTCAACTCGACTCAAACTGTCACAAATAAGTGAGATGTTGCCTTTACAGTTTATAAGAACGACTAATGCAGTTCTGTTTATTTCCTCTCCAAAAGTAGCCTCCCATTTATAACCAACCGATTATTTATAGTTCTGAAAAATTCTCTGGTTAATACAACATTGTTCATTTGAAAGTTAATAGAAGATTCTGGTCATCTTCCTTTGGGGTCTGCTGGTGTCCTGAAAGGAACCCCTGACATGGGAAGCACATTGACTAAAGAGAATAATGTCAAGTGTTTTAATGTTTCATGTGTGTCTGCCTTCTTCTCAACTCAGTACGCTCAGCTGTAGCCGATGATGATCGTTTAAAAGACGGCAAAGATCAATCCGATGTTTCGGCTAACGAGCCAAAGAACTCCAGCATCAGTCCTACAATGATGCAACACTTTGGATCTGGTTTGAATCTAGAGCTGATGACCTACTGAACAACACCTTCACTGTGAATACAAAAGACGCTGACAAGAAGGTTTAAAGTTTCCATAAAGAAAAAAACAAACACTCACTTTTTGAGGTGAGGATTTGGTTAAAAGAGGAGAATGTTCCCAGTTTGAGTGACCTAATCTCTTGTTTGGCACGTGATTATAATATCTAAAGATGGAAAACTTGTGGTCCAAGCTCATTTTCTAACAGAAGTCCAATTATGGACACTTAACTTGAGTCAAAAATACAAAAAAATTGCAAAAATTTTCTTGTATTTTGGGCAATCTGCAGCAGAAAAATAAGCATAACCAAATTGATCGGTCTTCTCGTGAGGACTACTTTCTTTTGTGGATGAATATGAATCTCTTCAACCAATATGCACGATTTCTGTGAGATAAAGGTCCTCACAAAATCAAATCAGATGAGCGTTATACAACATCTGAATGACACGCTCGTGTCACGGCTTCGCACACGATCGGCTTCAACACATCCTGTTTGTTTTGGGCTGGACTGCATCACAGCTGATATGCGTTCGGTTTTCACAACTATTTCACACGAAACAGCCACGTGAGACCCCGAATGGCACTTTTACAGCAACACGAGTTTCCAAATGAGTCCCATCATGCACAACACTTTTTTTTAAAAATACAAATCAGAGGTCTTTTGACGAAGTTTGAATATAAAATGAGCGCTTTAGCCAGTAGACAATGCACAAAGGTTGATTGCTATGCAGAGTAATATCCTCTGTGAGACAGTGAATGAGGGTCTGTGGGGAATTAGTTTGCTGGGTATCCGCTATGAAACTTGCAATTCAGTGAACTTGTCTCTCTCGCTCTCTCTCCACATGAAGAGCCACTGAAGTCGCACAAAGGACCGGCTCCAAATTAGGAGCACAAAGGCGCTTCTGTGGGAGCTTCAGAGTGAATTAATGAGCATTGATACACTTTCTCACAGCGTTCCCCCAGAGCCTCAGCTGCACCGTGGCAAACAAAGCAATCAAACAAATACAACGCTGACAGAGTCCAATTAAACAGCTCAAAATGACAGAATAAAAATATTCAATGCAATTAAAGTAGCATTTTTTTTGCATGTCACCTGCCATCTTGAATATCAAAGTTGCAAACAATAATCTTGTGCAATCTGTTAGTGCTCAGAGTATGTGTTGGAGATGGCTTTTGGTTACGTCCACATCAAAGTTGAGCTCAATAGCTATAAAATTGACCAAGTTATAGACATTTATGTCTTTTTTAAAGTTGATTAGCTAGTTCAGCCATCTTGAATTAGGTTGAAACTGAAAGTTGAATCAGTTGCAGATGTTCATCTAATCAGAACTTCTTGAGAGTTTTGTTAAAACATTAAGTGGTCTGTGTGATATTTTGCTAACAGTTGGGGTTGACTCCAACAGCTTGTGTCCATGTTTTAAATTATTATCTTGCTCAACCTGTTTGTATTTAAAGTATCCAACAGAGATGACTCTCAACTACTACCAAACCAAACTTTAGCTCCATATTAGTAAAACTAACCGAGTTATAGTCATTTTTGTACTTTTTCAGGTTGATTACCAGCACCGGCGAGCTCGAATCCAGTTAACCCCAAAAGTGAAACAGTTGTAGAGGAACAGCCAGTAATTCATTTCTGAATGTTTCAGTAAAATTAATCCAGTAGTCCATTAGCTATTTTGCTAACAGACAAAATAACTACAACAGTTTTACAGTTTCATACTGCAGGACTGGTTCAACCATGCAGACCTGTTATAATTTAACATGAATAAAATACCTTCATGATAAGTTTTTTCAATGCATTTGTAACTTTTTATTCAGTTTGCATGTCGAGAGCCCACATGGTGAACACTTAAAGATGTCAGCCTCACAGCTCAGCTATTCATTGCTTTTTACAAGTTGAGGTCTGGAGCCGAGGGCATGTTGATAATCTTAAAATTAAAAAGAAAATAATAGGTATCCCCTTCCTCCCAGTAGCTGTCACGTGATCACTCAGTTCTAATCCCAATCAATGGATGTTGATGAAAACGCGCACCAGGCGTGGGGCTTCCTGTCCTCCTGAAGGGAGACAAGCTGACCTGGGGTTAACACCTCCGCAGACCTGCTCAGAGGTGACTGGAGGAATCTCCATAATCTCTGCTTAATCCCTTTCCTCCAGTTGCTTCAGCTGCTCCTGGAATCAGGTCAACATTCTGCGCAACTTGTGGAGAAACTTCGCTCCAGGGAAACGCAACAGGCGAGATGACAACAACTAGGAGGTGGAGGAGAGGCGTTTTGGACCGCGCTGTCATCAGGAAAACTCTAAATCCATGTGTTCGGCTGATCTGAGGAAGACTTACCCATGACGTCGAAAAGTTTCTCCAAAAGTGCACGAAAGTAAAGATGAGCTGAAAGTTGCGCCCCAGCTGCACAGACGCCGCGTCCCCGGGATGAACACGCTGACTGACTGACTGCGGGCTGCGTGCGCGGAACCACTGCGTCCCCGCTGAGGCTGCGTGGTGACGTCACCGCACGGGGGATTACAGGGAGGGAGGACGTCGGCCTCTCCCCTCCTCCACATCAAGAAGTCCAGCAAACATGTTGAGATACTGTTGTCACAAATAAACACCATGTTTCTGTAATGTTTCAGCAGACTCAAAAACCTCTTAAAGGGACAGTTCTTCTATTTAAAGGGAGGTTTTGTGGGAATGTTATGAGCAATAAATAGTTTACCTGTTGCAGGTAACTCTCAGAATGACCTCAGTTTGGACAGAGCAAAAAACACAGTGACACGAGTATTTAAGATTATTTTTAGGGCTGTCAGTGTTCATTCAGCCTTTATTTATACAGCTTAATCCCATTGACCTTCAGGGACTCGTTTACAAACCAGGTTTCTTTAACAAAAAGTGATGCGATTAACCTAGAAAGATTAACTCCTTAATATTACATATTGCAGATAAATCCATTACTATACTTATATGTTTTGATCACATAGATGACACTTAATGAGACATTTGAGTTAACATTTATAAATTAATAGGGGTGCACTGATTGCAGTTTTCTGGCCGATCACCGATTTCTAAAAGTCTGACCTGCCAATTCCAGTTTTGGCCGATACCAATTTTGTTTCATAAGCAACACTGTCAGGGGTTATAAGGTCACAATGCACCTTCAATTGTCCAATATTATTTTGTTGAAAAACATACACTTGAACAATATCCTACCTAAAACCATACAAACATGTTTTAACTGGCCATGAGGTAGTACTCTGAAATATAAATGAAGTTTAGATAATGGTTGTTATAACTGAAAACATCAGTAAAATTGGTTTCTCATGCCAGTATCGTCCGATTTCCGATTTCCCAAAATTAAGGAAACTGGGGGTGATAAATTGAGGCCGATTTATTGGTGCACCCCTATAAATTAATGTTTGAAACAAAATGACTTCTGTAAACCTTGCTGAGTATGAAAACCTTGAAAACTGTTTGGTTTGAGACAATAAAACATTTTCTTCTACATTTTATGAAAACCTGCATATTTACATTTCAAGCTTGCAAAGTTAAGTATATTGATTAATAGTGATTAATCACAGCCCCAGAGTGTGATTAATCTGATTTTTAAAAAATGTATCGATTGACAGCACTGTTTATTTTACACATGAAGACAATCCCATCAAAATACAAACTTTTATTTTTTTGCATTTTACCTGGTTTAACGTCATTGCGACTATAACAATAATAATATTCTGTCCACCTGTTCACATAAAGCTAATACAATCTCTGTAAACTATAATATTACAAGTAAAATAATGAGGAACTTCATAATGGTATGAATTTTGTCATCTATCTTTTGGTCATATGGAAAATAAATCAACACTCAGTTGAACGTTCTGTTTAAAGCGACGCAAATGAGAAATAAAATGGCCAGAGGTCATGCCACAATTAGCAAACAGAATATTGATGCAAAATGGCTCCAAGTATGGCAAAAAAATTAAAAATAAATAAATAAAAAGACTACAAAGACAACAGACTCAAAGCAAAGTTTTCTGTAAATCTGTATCATTTATTTATTTATTAGCCTTTATTTAACCAAGTAAATCCCACTGAGATCACAGATCTCTTCTGCAAGGGGGGCCTGGGCCTGACGGCAGCCTAACATGCATGTTTCTGGTCTGTAAGAGGAAACCGGAGTATCCGGAGAAAACCCACGCAAGCATGAGAAGAACATGCAAACTCCACCCAGAAAGACCCCAGGTCCAACCTTTATATAACTGAATAAATAAAGATGTGAAGACAATCTATACACGTGTCGGTAAGGGCATTCAACATAAAACACTTTTGCCACAACTAATATGCGAGTTCATCTAAGCACCGCCATACTGGATCGGTTGAGGCCCGGGTAAACAACGACCGCCACCAGTGCTGTTGACAAACAGGGGGGCCCGTGGAAATTGTGCTACTGTTAATCAAAGAACACGAGGAGGGAAAAGTGTCAGGAGACAGAGGGAGAAGAGGAAAGTCAAGAACGTCAACAATGACAGACAAAGGTAATGAGCTGGCCAGCATGATGCAGAGAAGGAAGGTAAATGTTTTATGTGCACAAGAGACCAATTGGAAGCACAGCAATGCTTGCAGAATTGGAGCAGGGTTTACCATGGTGTGGGTAAATGGAGTAGGGGTCCTGAAGGCGGAATTGGCAAAGAATGCAGGAGTGAAAAGAGTGTCAGACAGGGTGATGTGAAGGTAGAAGGAGAAGTTCTGATGCTGTCAACACTGTGACTGGAATTTTGTCACAGATTAATAATTCAGTTCTTAAAGCTTCTCATGCAAAAACAATGATTTTCACTTACACCTTCACTGAGGGAGAACAAGTTCAAGTTTCTTTGTCATTCACATCACATGTGGTACATGAGGTGGAACAAAATTATGTACTCAGGGTCCCAGTTACACCAAAAAAATAGCAAAAAAAATATGAAGTTTAAAAAAATAAACAGTTTATAAGGAACACTAAAATCAATTTGGGATGTTTTATCTCCACCCCCCTCCCAGTATATTTTTGCACTTCTTAAAAGTTCCTGTACTGAATCATGGCTGGCAACAAGCAATGTTCAAATGTTCTGCAGGTGTGAAGAGTTGTCTCTGGTTGGTGTAGCATCAGTTTATCACTGGATACCTCCATATTTATGTGTGAGGTGTGTGTGTGTGTGGGGGGGGGGGGGGGGATGTGCGTGTGAATAGATGATCTGCATGGGAACCTTCCAGCAATGTGCTGGCTGTTACAGCAGCTGGCTGGAAAAACATCAGTCATCAGACAAAACCAGTTCATCTCTTATCATACTGCAGACACAACCATTTGCAGAGAAAACACTCATGGAGGGACAATCTAACTCACAGCCGACTGCAGATTGTTTCTGACCATGTTTAATACCTAATTACCAATTAAGAAGCTAATAACATCCTATTGTTAAACATTGTTTATTTAAATAACTCAAATTCAAGCAAGGCTGTTGGATTAAATAAAAACTGTACACTAGAAAAGTAGCCCTGTTAAAAGTGAATTTGTTCCACAACAACAAAAGCAAAGGTGTGTGTCTTTTTTTTTTTTTTTTTTGGGGGGGGGGGGGGGGGGGGGTGGGGCGTTTAAATTCAAGTTCAAGTTGTGTTTATTTGTCATAACACAAGGTTAACAGTACAACTAAATGTTTAGAATTACAAGAACCGATTTGACTAGTTTAAGAAAAAAATCAAACAAAGAAATACTAAAAGCATGTAATAAGGGTAAACAATAAAAAGTACCAAAAAGTGAAAAAGTAATTGTAATATTTACAACGTCCTAAAGAGAGATAGTAAACAACAACATGGTCGAATATAACAGTGCAAGCAGGGTGAATTTAAATGAATGAGGATTCCAAGGTAGTAATATAATACAGATAAGCTAAAATGCACATTGTATATATATATATATATATATACACACATATATATATATATACACACACACACACACATAGATGAATATAAGTATTTGAACACCCTGCGACTTTGCAAGTTCTCCCATTTAGAAATCATGGAGGTGTCTGAAATGTTCATCTTAGGTGCATGTCCACTGTGAGAGACATAATCTAAAAAAAAAAAATCCAAAAATCACAATGTATGATTTTTAAAATAATTTATTTGTGTGTTACTGCTGTAAATAAGTATTTGAACACCAGTGAAAATCAATGTTAGTATTTGGTACAGTAGCCTTTGTTTGCAGTTACAGAGGTCAAAGGTTTCCTGTAGTTTTTCACCAGGTTTACTGCAGCAGAGATTTTGGACCTTTCCTCCACACAGATCTTCTCTAGATCAGCCAGGTTTCTGGGCTGTCGCTGAGAAACACAGAGTTTGAGCTCCCTCCAAAGATTTTCTATAGGGTTTAGGTCTGGAGACTGACTAGGCCACTCCAGAACCTTGATATGTTTCTTACGGAGCCACTCCTTGGTTCTCCTGGCTGTGTGCTTCAGGTTATTGTCATGTTGGAAGACTCAGCCACAACCCATCTTCAATGCTCTAACTGAGGGAAGGAGGTTGTTCCCCAAAATCTCGCAACACATGGCCCCGGTCATCCTCTCCTTACTACAGTGCAGTCGTCCTGTCCCATGTGCAGAAAAACACCCCTAAAGCATGATGCTTCCACCCCCATGCTTCACAGTAGGGATGGTGTTTTGGGGATGGTACTCATCATTCTTTGTCCTCCAAACACGGCGAGTGGAATTAAGACCAAAAAGTTCTATTTTGGTCTCGTCTGACCACATAACTTTCTCCCATGACTCCTCTGGATCATCCAAATGGTCATGGGCAAACTTAAGACGGGCCTGGACGTGTGATGATTTAAGCAGGGGAACCTTCCGGGCCATGCATGATTTTAAACTATGACGTCTTAGTGTATTACCCACAGTAACCATGGAAACAGTGGTGCCAGCTCTCTTCAGGTCATGGACCAGCTCCTCCCGTGTAGTTCTGGGCTGATTCCTCACCTTTCTTAGGATCATTGATACGCCACGAGGTGAGATGTTGCATGGAGCCCCAGTCCAAGGGAGATTGACAGTCATGTTTAGCTTCTTCCATTTTCTAATAATTGCTCCAACAGTTGATCTGTTTTTCACCAAGCTGCTTGACAATGGCCCCATAGCCCTTTCCAGCCTTGTGGAGGTCTACAATTTAATCTCTGGTGTCTTTGGACAGCTCTTTGGTCTTAGCCATGTTAGTAGTTGGAGTCTTACTGATTGTGTGGGATGGACAGGTGTCTTTATGCAGCTACCGACCTCAAACAGGTTCTTCTAATTTAGAATAAGAAGTGGAGGTGGACTTTTTAAAGGAGGACTAACAGGTCTTTGAGGACCAGAATTGTTGCTGATTGGCAGGTGTTCAAATAATTATTTGCAGCAGTAACACACAAATAAATTATTTAAAAAACCATAGATTGTGATTTCTGGAAATTTTTTTAGATTAAGTCTCTCACAGTGGACATGCATCAAATATGAAAATTTCAGACCACTCCATGATTTCTAAGTGGGAGAACTTGCAAAGTCGCAGGGTGTTCAAAT
>NC_056510.1:23289998-23303286 GCF_014905685.2 Nematolebias whitei
TAACATATACTACTAATAATTAATACCACACAGGTTGTGTGACAGGTACAACCTGTGTGGTATTAATTATTAGTAGTATATGTTAATTTACTACTATATATATGTATTTCTGTGAAGACATATCTCCACAATTTTTTTTGTTGTTGTTTTTTTGTACACTTGTGCTCGTAATTAAAAATAAGTGCTGTGAAACGGCAAATAAAGCAACCCTGTATCATTTTATTGCAACAAAAAACTCTGAGGAGGCTCTAAACCAGCATAACCACCACCATGGTTAGAAAGCAGTGAGGAAAATGGCAGACAGCAGGAATGAGCTCAAAATGGGAGGAAAACTTGGCTGCAGATCAGATGCTGGGAAAAAGTTGGACTTTTGTGGCTTGAGGGTGTTTTTAATCTGATTTATGCTGCAGAATAACATGAGATTAAAAAAACTTCCTGTTCAAATGCTTTTGATACTTTAATATATTTAATCTCAACTTTTAGAATTCATGAATATTGACCATTTGAAACCAAAGAAATATGAAGATTTTTTTTTTAAATCATGATCTAATATTGAATTTAAATGTTCTCACTGACCTGAGCTGAAGAACAGAATCATGACATGAAACTTCATACAAACTGAGAACCAAGAATTAGGTGCAGTGGAAGGTAATGGCTGCAAAATATCTCAAATATACCAGAAAATCGTTCAAAACGATCATAAAGACAAATTAAAATCCTACAAGAAATACAAAATGGTCCGTGTGAGAAACATAGAGACCATAATGAAACATAAAATCAACAAGATTTATTCACAGTTACCGTATTTTGTGCTGTGTAACTCACAGCTTTTTGCATAACTTAGCATACCCTGCGACTTATACAGCAAAGCTAAGTATTTATGTATTTTTTTCCATATTTATAATCCAATTTTTTGCTGCGATCTGACGATTCCATTCATTCTGACATGGAAAATATTGAACACTACCATTTTCAGCCACTAGAGGGCCCTCGACTAGTATGGCAAGCCAAGTGTCTCATTAATAGGTAAAAGTGGATATTAATGAGACACTTGACTTGCCATAGAGCCACCTTTGTCTCGCTCTGGAACTCCTGCAGGAAACTTCAAATCAGCTGCATTTCGCCGCACCACCCAGGCGAAATGCAGCTGATTTGACCGTCAAAGTGCATTTATTAAGGAAAAGTTCAACTGAGACACACCTTTGCTGTAATTTTGAGGAAAAATATTTTTTAAAAATGTTAATCTTGTTAAAATCTTGTTAAAGACCTCTCATGCACGTTCCGGCAGCCAATTGATTTTTAGCACAACGCCGGCCCACATTTCTGGGTTGTCAGCAGTGACAAGAAACAAATGTGACGCGTCAGCGGTGACGCATAATAGATGCGACTTATACGACGAAGTGATGCATTTATGTTTTTTTCCACTTTATTAGACATATTAGTACTTATGTGACTTATACGGCGGTGCGAGGTGTACAGCGGCAAGTACGGTACTACAAAAAGACAACTGATCCAAATTGGTCAAAAAATGACTTGAATGAGGGTAAAAAAAAATACATAAGCGTGTGCTAATTTAACATAACAGTATCTGAAAGACAAAAATCCAGTAAATCAAGTTCAGAATAAAGACATTTGCATGAAGAGCCAAATCACAGCTGTAAACTCTTGACTCTGGGGGAGTGGTGGCACAGAGGTTAGAGAAGATGGTCCTGTGATCAGAAAGTCACAGGTTCACCTCCCGGTACCGTCAACATCAAAATGTGGGTGGAAAAGGTGAAACACCCACACCTGCCTCCATCCTCATTCGCATCATTCTGGGCCCCTGAGCAAGGCCCTTAACCCCCCATCTGCTCCCTAAACAGGTCTCTCTTGAAAATGAGTTCTCGGAGCTCAGTGAGTACCTGTATAAATAAAGGGTAAATGAAAAAAATCAAATACAGATTATGAATATGCTGTTAGATTATTGAAGCTCTGCCTCAGTGATGATGTTGTCTGTTGCAGTAATCCCATCCACAGGTTGTAAATGTGAGCAGACAGCTGTGTTTTGGGAACGCTGGAGCTTCAAGATAAACTAGAAGTTCATTGTCTCTGCTCAGAAATTCCTCAGTTTTTTTAAAACCTCTGTCTGAAATGTGTTGAGATGACTGTTTATTTGAGCAGAAGCAAACCAAATAAAAAAGGCTCACATGACGTTCAATGTGGCCCCGACATCTGGTTTTGTATTTAAAATAAAACGTTGGAAAACTGTTTTGTTTTCATCTCTGGGACGATAGAGAGGCGTAAAAATGTTGCTAACGTCCAAATCTTTTTAAAGATGCGAAACAAAGTTTCACTTAAACCCCTCGTCTTTATTTTATCTGTGTTTTCTTTGAATTTTGATCATTTAAATTGGAGTTTTAACAAAATAAAAGTCGTGTTCAGGAGGTTTTGGGGGGATGTCTCTGCTGGAGGCTTTGCAAACACAGTACATCACCAGTGAGTCGAAGCTGACAGTGGAAAAGCTGTGACTCAGGCGGCTAAAAAAAAAAAGTAAAGAACATGTAAGCAGCTCGGAGCTGATATGATTTATGGCCCCTGAGGCTCCCGAGTCACAAAAACAGGCCTGAGCACAGCTGGGAGCTGGGCAGGAAGTTCCATCCAGACTGCGTGTCTCCTTCTGCAATTAAAAATCTCTTTTCTTAGATAATAAAAGATGTTCCATTTAAAAATAAATGTTTTAACAAACTGTGTCGCTTCTCTTTCTTCTATTCTTCAGAATAAAAGGAGTCGACTGAGAACATTTTGCGAACTTAATGTTCGATTAGAACACCGGCAACAAACAAAGTTGGAATGTGACACAGCCCCCAGAGATAATTGGGTCACTGGAACTCATGGGAGAGAAAAAATACGAGTTTGTTTTTGGGCAATCACTTATAAATCATGTGATTCCCATAGAAAATGAAAGGCATTCCTTGAATAAATGCATAACTCCTTCCACTTTTTATGCATGTGTTTTATACAAAGATAATCTTATGTTATGCAAAGCCAGTCATTTGATGCAATATTCTTATATTATTGGAGTGTTTATTTAAATGAAAACAGTCTTTTGAATTTGTTTAGGATAGGACAAACTCGTGATAACAGTGCTGTGCTGCCATCTAGTGGGCACTATTTTATTTACAGATTTCCTTCAAACCTGATTTCTTTTTAAAACTTCTGTTGTCAGATGAGGACTGCTTCAGAAATTAGCTGTAAATGCTGATGCTTTTTTATTATTATGTAAATGTGACTTATGGCATAATAAAGGTTTATATTTTTCACTTTATCAGTACAGAAACTAATCAGACAATACATAGAGTTTGATGATATAGTAATTTACTGTACTTGATCAAAGTTGAAAATATATTATATTCCCATTTTTCCAGATGTTGTAAGTTTAGTGACTGATGTGTGGCTTGATAGGTGCTAAACCTCAGTTGATGAGATTTAAAGGCGCTTAGGTTAAACTGAGATGTCACTGTGTTTGTTGAGCCTGCCTGCATCTGTTGAGAGCTCATGTCCGTCAAAATCAGTATAAACTAGAGAAATTGCATTTCCTGCAAAACTGCAGTGTGAATGCTTAATGTTGAAGAATTTGCTGAAAAACTGTTTAAATTGGCTAAAATATGCTGAAATGTAGCTGAAATGGAAAAACAAGCCTAGGTTAGCAGAAGAAAGTGGAAAGAACACAAATTTCCTGAATTAGGTTTAAATAAGCAGAAATTAGCATAAAAATTATGAAATTAGCTTTAAAAAAATCTAAAATTAGCACAAAAAAACTTAAAAGTAGCTGAAAAGGAGGAAAAAAGCTTAAACTGTCATAAGGAAGTGGAAGGAGCTGACATGAGCTTAAAAAAGAGGAATTAGCTGGAAAAAGACTTGCTGAAATTTGAAAAAAAAAAAACTGCTGAAAAGTAAATTGAAAGGCAGAAAGATGCTGAAATTACAAGAAGAAAGTGGAGAGAGCACATTTTTGCTGAATTAGGCTGAAAAAGTTTGAGAGCAAAAACATGTGGAATTGGCTGAAAAAGCTTAAATTAACATAAAACAGCTAAATAGTAGCTGATAGAGTAGAAAAAGCTGAAACTTGCACAAATAAGCTGAAAGGAGCATAACAAGCTGAAATTAGCAGAAAGAAGTAGAAGAAGCACAACAATGTTCTAGTTAACAAAAAGAATCTGAAAGAAGCACAAAACAGCTGAAAAAACTGCTGAAATTAGTTTAAAGTAGCTGAAAAATGTTTACATTTGCACAAGGACGCTGAAAGAAGCTGAAAATGTGACAAAAGCAGTAAAATGTTGTAAACACAGCTAAAGATTTGAAGGATGTAAAATGAGCTCAGTTCATTTCCAATAAGGAAAAAGTGCCAAAAAAGGCTAAATATTTCAAAATGCTAAAAAGTCGTAGCAGGATAGTTCTAAAAGAGCTGAACGTTTTGATTTATGATTTCTTGAAATAGGTTGAAAACTGTGGGACGAGAATTGCGCCGAAAAAAGTACAGAAGAAAAATGGATCACAATAGTGTGAATGCTTCATAAACATTCACACAACTAGGATTAAATGTTTGATTTGTATTCCTCAGCATTTGCTCTGTTATCATGTGTACTCTAAAACTGCTCCAATCAGAGAAAAACTTGCAGAACTCAAACATGCGTCCATCATCATGATCAAAACAATGAAAAGTTAAAGGAAAAACTGCAAAAACATTCCAGAAGCTTTAAAAGAAAAATGCCTTGAGATCCTGAGTTGGCATTAAAAGCCTGACTTTTCACAAATGTGCACCATATCAAGAGCATTTCAACTTGTTTGTTTGTTTGTTTGTTTACAGGCTATGGCCTAAAAAATAGAATGCATAATGTTGGAACAATAACAATCAAAACAGCCCAAGAAAATGTAAAAAAAAAAAAAGAGTTAACATGATCAGAAACCATTAGGAACACTGTTCAACTTTAATAATAAAATCAAAAGGATTAAATTAGATGAATATCTCGGGTGTAATAAAAGTTTTATTAGGATTGTTAGAGCTGCTTGGAATGGAGCTCTGATGGCAGCCTTTTATGGAGAACCACCTGCTGCCAAACTAATTAGATTATTTTAATAATTTATTCTTATTGTTATCTTTCGTTCGAGCCGCAGATTGTTTCAAGCTTCTTTCTTCCTCCTGCTCCTCAGAGCATCTGCTGCACACGTCACTGCACCGAACACCAACCTTTACATGTCTGTTTCATCGTGTGTTAAACTTTAAGGCCACTGTCACATCACCGTTCAGCTTTTATAGTAAAACAATTCATCTATTTGCACACTGAGCACGCTGTCCTGTCATTGCAGAGACGAGCACATCTCATGTCTTATTTATCAGTCCCGTGGGTTCAAAATGGGTTCAAACGGGTCAAAATCCACTGTGAAAGCATTCATGTTACTTCTCTGCTAAATATATTTGACCAGCCGGCTGTTTCGGATGCTGCCATGTTTCCTGTTCCCTTCCTGCAAACAAAAACCGAGGATTGTAACTAATTCACATCACAGACGACTCTTTCTTCTGTATTTTTGTCGCTGTAAATCATCTGCTACTGCATGCAGTTGGGGCTGATGGAGCTGTTTATCTTTCCTGCAGCTGCACTGCATCATGGGAAAATCCGCCTTCACTTTTTGAACAAGATGTTAAAAGCTAACTTGGTAACAACCGGCAGTCGCTACCTTTATTAGTTATTTTACCGTCTGGTTCGCTTAAAGTGACTGATCAGACAATTTTATATGAGGTTCTGTGGAAAAGCTACGCCCAGTTAATATCTTACCTGCTGTAGATAGCTCATTTTGACAAGCTTGTGGCTACTCAGAGCAGGACGAAGCTCAGACTAGCCATTAGCACATGAGTCTGGTCAGCAGGGCCGATTCTAGAATCGAACCTTTAGGGGTGCTTAGCCCCCCAGTGCTGACAGTGGCTCTTGGCTTGAACAACATGGTGGCCCTTGTCGTCAGAATGATTGCTAATGCTCTAAAGTGGGGCTATTCAACTAAACTGCTCAGGGGGGCACAGCAGCTCAAACACCCAGCAATTAAAGTCGTTACGTAAATAAACCAAGTATTACAATGATCTGTTACTTTTAAATGTGTTTATTTTGTTGCACTGAATGCAATAAACAGAACCCAAAACCAGAACCGGCCAAAAAAATATATATATATTTTTTTTTTACTTTATTTTTTAGGGGTACTGAATTAAAATTTAGGGGGGCTTAAGCACCCCACATAAAGAGGCTAAAATCGCCACTGCTGGTCGGAGTTCAACGTTGTTTTTCAAACTAGAACCCCAGCAGAACCTCTTGTCTTGAAGCTTCTGAATGCCACTCTAATTTGAGCTCCCATCACTGTTTCGGTCCAATTTATTCCTTGTCGGCCGACGTATACATTTAGAAACCAGATTTTCACAGAATTAAAACACACACACACTCCTGGGCCAAGACTTTTTGCTGAACAACATTCAGGGTCTGGACTCTGTGAGCCGGGATCTGCCCCCGGAGGCTCCGCTGCACTGAAAACAAACCCCTCAGACCTCGGAGCGTTCATCCCTGAGACTCACTGCTGCTGATCAGAACTCAGTGCAGCAACACAATGACAAATGGACACGTCTTCCACATGTCAGAGTTTCTCAGGGTGTTGAAGATAAACGGCTGGTTTGGGCACAAAGTCGCTTGATTTCTCCACATCAAGTATTATTAACACAAATGTTTAGTTTTGTGCAAATGCAGGAGGATTTATAAAGTTCCTCACAGAAGAAAAGGGAAGGAAGACAAACTGTTTGGATCTATGACTTAAAGGGAAAAGCAACACGTCGATTCCCTCTCGATTAGAAAAACCTTTCAACTTTAAAGGGGAAAATGTTCCTTAAATCATAACTTTAAAAGAAATTTCAAGCTTTATAATTTTCACCTTTTCTTTTTGCGTTGTGGCTTTCTGTCGGTTGGATCAGAGACGTTTTATATCACAAGATTAAGAAAGAATTAAAGAATCCAATAAAATACACAAATATCGTCAAGATCACATAAACAAAACTCTAACTTTGACTCTTTACTTTCTTTTGGGTTATTTATCAAAAACTAAACTTTGTTGTTTAAACTACGCACCTTTTCCCCCATCTTTATATAAAGTATTTTTTTTATTTTTCTATCTTAATGTTTGATTATTGTTATATTTTATTTTATTCAAGTTCAAGTCTGGTTTATTGTCATTCTCATCACATGTGGTACACGAGGTGGAACGAAACTGTGTACACAATTTCCCAGTTACATCCAACATTAGCAACAATGTAAAGTGTAAAAAGAAACAGTAAATAAGGATCTAAGATTTACATATACGCTAAATGAACTCTAAACGATACGTTAAAAGATCTAAATATGAGCTAAACACTAATAATGTAAAACAATACATTGTAACAACAGCAGCCTGAACATGAGTCTGTAGTGAGCAGATGGGTGCAAATGAATACAGCAGCATGATATTCAGCTGTATGAGATCAGCAGCATGGATAATCAGCCGCATGAGATCAGCAGCATGGATAATCAGCAGCAAGAGATCAGCAGCATGGATAATCAGCAGCATGAGAGCAGCAGCATGGATAATCAGCAGCACGAGATGAGTAGTATTGATAATCAGCAGCATGAGATCAGCAACATGGATAATCAGCAGCATGAGATCAGCAGCATGGATAATCAGCAGCACGAGAGCAGCAGCATGGATAATCAGCAGCATGAGATGAGTAGTGTTGATAATCAGCAGCATGAGATGAGCAACATGAATAATCAGCAGCATGAGATCAGCAGCATGGATAATCAGCAGCATGCTATCAGCAGCATGGATAATCAGCAGCATGGATCATCAGTAGCACAGTCACATATCACCAATTAAAGTGACATTACAGTGATTTTTTTCTTCCTTACAGTGATTATCCTGGTTAGGGATTTATGAGTCTATCAGCTTCAGGGTAGAAGCTGTTCCTCAGTCTAATGGTTCTACATTTAATGTTCTTCAACCTTCTGTGGACCTTATTTATTATTTTTCTAAACATTCTCTGTGTTTTCCCAGACTTGTGCATTTTTCCTTGCCTTAAATAGAAAGAATGGGTCCAGTTTGTGATCATGTTTTAGTTCCACATCCTTGCGTTAATTGGCTCCAGCCTTTATATCAGGATGTCACAGTGTTGCCTCCAACAGGACGATGATGAACGTGATCATTCTGGAGGTTTCAGGTTACAAAACATGCATCCGTTTCTGAGCTTTAAACTATTGACTGCTGCCAAAGGAAACTGTAGCTGATTGCTTCTCTCCTGCCTGATGAGATCAGCAGCAGCAGATCAATATATCAATGTGTTTGGTCAAACCGAGCAGGAAAACATTGTCCATTTGAATTCTCTCTCTCTCACACAGAATCAGACTGTGGCTGCTGCAGGAGAGCCAGAGAGCGCTCGTGGCAGCAGCAGATAAGAGTCGTTTGTTATCTCTCTCATAAAGAAAAATCAAACAGATTCCTCTACTCATGTGGACCCCCCCCCCCTCAGGCGTCCCCCCCCCCCCCCCCCCCTCACCCCCTCACCCCAAAAAAATATATTACCATGTGTTTAATTGTGTTTCTCCGGCTGAAACCCTCTCAGCTTCGGAGGTTCCATTCGTCATCAGAGAAGTACAGCTGCTCCAATCCGCTTATGGATGTGTGTCTCTGTGATGTTTCCATGGAAACTGTGTTTACCGCCCCACGGTGCTCCAAAAATGGGTCCCCAAAAGCAAAATAAATAAATAAAATAAAAAATGATGGCAGTGCCAGAGTTGGTGGGGTGGAGATGTGATGAACTGTGACAATGACTGACGTCTTAAAACAAGTGGGAACAATCGAGCTGCTTAATAAAACATTTATCACCTAAAATATTCTGATTTGACACGAAAAATGTCATTTAATTTTTAATGTTATTTGTTATTCGAGAAGGGAATGAATTAAAAATATACTCCTTGCGTTTATCCAATCAGAAGGCTCGCTTGAATGCCAGGAAAGCTTTGTGAGCTGATGAGTCCAATCTAGAAATCCAAATTAGGACTGCAGAATTAGATTGGCCTCGTGGCGGAGCGTGCTCAGTCCGGACAGCCAGATTAAAAAGGTTAACTAGTGTCATTATTTGCCTGTCTTGCTTTAATAATTTGGATTACTGGAGCCAGAACTGGACTCTTCATTCAGTTTCATGTGAAGAGGACGACCTTTCTAAAGCTGGGACACTTTTTCATTCCAGCCAGCTGATTATTCACATGTCGCTCAACGGTGACAGCTGAAAAGATCAAAGAAATTAACTTTTCTAAAGTAATAATCTATTATTATATCAAATTAAATAAACAAACCAGATGTATGTGCACCATTATTTAGTTGTTACCTGTGTTTCCCGCTCCCCACGCAGTGAATGATGTAAAAATGTCTTTTGAAGGATTCGACAATCAGCTCATTGTGGAGACGGATGCAGCCCTGTTACCATGGCGACGAGCTTGGAAATAACTTTGCATTCATCAAGTTGCGTTAAACGGAAGTTGCTCAACCAGAGGAAACTTTAATATTTATGATTTATTTTTTCTTGTTTTGTTTTTCCTGGAACATTTGACGTGTTACAAATCAGAACATGGATAATGTTGGATTAAAAAACTGTTTCACTCGTGTGATGAACAAAATGAATAAAACAAAAGGCTGAGATGTGTCTTGTTAAATCATACATAGGCTCAGGCCTCGGAGACGTCAGGAGGAATCTACATGAAGACGCAGAAGCTGTCAGGTTTAGTTTTTCATCACCGAATCATCTGACAGACCCACATGGAGCCCAACAACTCTGCTTACAACTAAAGAAAAAACAAACTGACTTTAAGTGAGTCATTTCATGTGCCGAGTTTGATAAATGTGCACTGAAAGGTAACCACAGGTGTTTATTGGCCACCTCTGAAAGGCAAAAGCAAATAATGCACATGATGGTGTTTGTGTTCTTTTGTGTCTGTTAACAAAATATCTCATGAACAACTCGACATATTTCAATGAAACTCTCAGAAAGTAATTATTTGGTGTACATCTACAACTGAGTAACTTTTGGTGTCAACCCGATTCAAGATGGCTGCACAAAGCAATCAAATTAGGAAAGCACAGAAATCACTATAACTCGGTTAATTGTGCAGACATTGAGCTAAAATCTGGTTTTCTGGTAGCTGAATGTCACCTGAATCAGAATATCCAAGTGCTAATAGATTGAGCATGAGAATAGTTGAAAACATGGACACTAACTTGTTGGAGGTAACCCTAAATGTCTGTTAGCAAAATATTTCATGAACTACTTTGCAGATTTTAATAAAACTTACTGAAAATAATCACTGGATGCACAAAGACCACTGATTACCTTTTGAACTCGACTCGATTCAAGATGGCTGCCACAGCTAGCTTACCCTAGAAAACACAAAATTGCTGCAACTCAGCCAATTTCAAAGATGTTGCGCTCAGATTCGGTGCAGCTGTAGCCAAGATTCATTCGCAACACATAATCTAAATGCTTCTGACTGTGCACGATTTTTGCTGCAAATCTTAGCGTTCACATTTGGAGTCACCATCGTTTATTAGCATAATATCTCATTCCTAAAGAAATGCTAGGCCTTTAATGTTTCCATGAAACAGAGTTCTTTTTGATCGTGACAGTCGGCCATCTTTAATGTGTTCCTCTGCCTGCTGCCCAGATTTATGAAGCTGTGTTTGTCACGCTTTCCAACAGAGTACCTCCAAACTTCTCTGTATGACATGCATCATAATGTCCACCACTTTCTTTGAGCACAGCTGGTGGGACTGACATGTAAAAGCCTTTCTCACCAGAGGACTTCTCACCACAGACGGGAAAAAAAAGTCATATGAGAATCAACAATTATTAATATTTTACCACGCCGCTCTGCATCGAGGAGATTAGTTTTCACATTCATATCGTCTTTTTAAAAACGCACCGCTGCTCTGCCTGTGTCCTCTGGAGAGTAATTGGTCCCTGAACGCTCATCTAAGCTGCACTGAAAAGGAAACCCTGATAGAAACTAGTTAGGCTGCATCCAACCTTCCATCTCTTCTTGCATCACTTTGGCAGCTGCACGGCGAGACAAGCCTGCCAGCTCCAAACAGATAAACTATGAGCCAGTGTCAACACGGAGCAGACATTGGCTGGGAAAACAGTATGTGCATGTGGGCTGTTTTTTTTTTTTTTTTTAGGGGTTTGGGTGACTGCACAGAAACTGGCGCTCTGGGGAGGCGTGCCGACATGCAGATCAGAGCCAGAACATGGATGGATTTGCAGCCGCTTGAAGAGTAATTGCTTAACAAAGTGGACCGAGTTGTTAGAGTTTAAGATGCTCGCTGTGAATTTGTTGTGGCATTATTTTATTTAAGCTGTGTGGAGGCGAGGAGGAGGTCTAGACTGAGGATCAGTGTTTTTTTTTTCAGTGCTCAGTGATGGAGAAAGGCTCTGCTGCTGTCAGGGTGCTCCCACTGATAAGGGGGAGGCTGTGATTGGCAGATGAGCCTCTCAGTGAAGACCACCGTTGCTTCCTTCCACTTAGCCTGAGGGGAAACATGACCAGCGGGGAGCAGCGTCCTCATGAGCTCATATTGTGCATTCACCTGTGGCTCGCATAGTTTCTCTAGAGAGGGATCTTTGAAACATTCGTCTGTGTTGCAGCCAGGATGTGTGTGCTGCATAATCTTGGTTTATCACTCTCCTGTGTGCCGCGCAGGAGTCTGAAAATAGCTTCATTCTGCTATAACTGAGAGCTTATGGTAATTGCGTTGGGTGTTTTGGCACTGGAGAATTTTCAAATCCTTCCTTCTCTTTAGGGCTCCTCTCATTAAGATCCTTTACATTCATGCACATAATGTCCAAATACCTTCCATCACATGTTGTTTCTTTGTTTCCATCCTTCGGCCTGCAGCTCCATGAGTTAAATAAATATATTTTAAAAGTCATTAGGTGGGATGAAGATACAAGGAATCGATGGAGCAGCTCTCAGTTGTCTCCACTTCAGTGCACAGCAGCATCAGGGTGGTAAAGCCGGCTTGTTGTTGCCAGGTAAGCTTTCTGGTCCAACAACAACTGCTCTGTGACTGAGGGGATCAATGGTGACCGCCCACACACACTGCTCGGGGCTTCCAGCAGGGTCAGGTTCTTCTCTGGGAAATTGTTTTCTGTCTAAGAAAAATTAGTTGTAATTCAATTTCTAAGTTACAAGTTTTTATTTTTGCATAGTTTTTTGGATAATGTACGAACCAAACTGTGTTTGTAAATTTAAAACCGTGATAAAGAGGAAAACCTTTGACTTTAATAGCAAATTTACAGTAATTTTTTCCCCCTTGATACATTTTTGTGGGACAACAGCAAATCAAACCATGTTAAATGTATTTTTATTTACTAACTTACTAAAAATACAAAAGAAAAAAGTAAAATAAATTCAATGTTTTGGTTTATTTTTCTAAATTGCAACTTTTCCATCACATTTATAGACAGCATAATAAACCAGATATTACAAAACTCCTAAATTCATAACACATTTTATTAAAAATAAATAAATACTCAAGAATACAGAGGAAAAGCATTTAGATTTATTTCAAATTTACAGTCCCCCCCCCCCGCCCCCCCGTGGAAAAGTCATATAATGTAAACCTCGCCAATTTATTAAAAAAGAGAAAGGCATTACATTTTGCAAATTATAAAGTTTTCTCTACATTTTTGGACAATTAAACAAACCAGACATTGTGAGGTCCT
Organism: Nematolebias whitei; assembly: GCF_014905685.2. Lineage (NCBI taxonomy): Eukaryota > Metazoa > Chordata > Actinopteri > Cyprinodontiformes > Rivulidae > Nematolebias > Nematolebias whitei. The sequence goes on from NC_056510.1 coordinate 23,302,816, forward strand.
CAAATTTATAAAGTATTTTTAAAGACGAATACAAATTTTAGGGATGCACGATATTATTGGCATGGTATCGGTATCGACCGATATTAGCGATAACGTTAAATATCGCATATTAGCCATTCCATCAAAATAACACACCGACATAAAAGGCTTCGGTTTTAATTTAATTTTTAATTTAAGAAACTGTCAAGTATTTCTATTAATGCACTATTACTTATGCACTTTTCACTTGTCGCTTGTGAACAGGTTGAGTTTAGATTTGTGAAAATGTACAAATTTGCACCGTTCGAGTGTTGTCATTGTGTTAGAGGAAGTAAATGTCATTAATAAATTTGTCATTAAACATAATTCAAGTTGAAGTGTTGCATCATTTTCAGCCCCTTTTTGGCATCTGCATTTGGTAGCAGGTCAAACTGACAAAGACCATGCAGAATAATGTAGTATTTTAATTACACAGCAGAGAAAGCTATGTAG
>NC_056510.1:23303386-23372365 GCF_014905685.2 Nematolebias whitei
GGAGAGGACGTTGGGGAGGGGAGGGGGGGGGGGGGGGGGGGGGGGGGGGGGGGAATCGGTATTGATATCGGTTATTGGCCAAATAAGTTTTAACATATCGGCATATCTGATATCGGCCAAAAATCCAATATCGTGCATCCCTAAAAATGTTCACATATACTCACAAAAATCAAGGTTCATGCTTAACAATCCAGGTAAAAAATCCAACAATGGTCAGTCAGGCCATCTGGATAGTTTCTTTTATTTATTTATTTTTTTTAGAGACGTTTCACCCTCCATCCGAAGGGCTTCATCAGACTGAGGAGTCACAAACAAACTGTTTTCCCCACAGTGGACCAACCAGTTTGCTGGTGATACGATGGTTTCTGGGGGCTGTCCTCTCCCCCGTCGACACCTCCCAAGCTGCCACAGCCAAAGTGGTTCAAGACATCAAAGTCCATGCTCAATCATCCAGGTAAAAAAATCCAACAATGTTCAATCAGCTGATCTGGACAGTTTCTTTATTTTTCTTTGAGAGACGTTTCGCCCTCCATCTGAAGGGCTTCATCAGCACTTTGGCTGTGGCTGCCTGGGAGGAGTCGACGGGGGGAGAGGACGGCCACCAGAAACCATCTCATCACCAGCAAACTGGTTGGTCCACTATAGGAGTGTGCTGGTTAGTGGAGAAAACAGTGTGTGGCTCCTCAGACTGATGAAGCCCTTCGGATGAAGGTCGAAACGCCCCTCAACAAAAAAAAACAAAGAAGAAAGAAACCATCCAGATGATCTGACTGAACATTGTTGGATACTCACAAAAACGTTTCATATTTTCGAACAGTAAAATTAACCAGACAATGTAAAACTTTCCATTCCATTGAAACTATCAACAAAGTGATTATTTTTTTTTAAATTTAATTTCTCTGCACTGTTTTGAACAACGAATCCAAGCAGTTCCTGTGAGCCCTGATGAGAAACAGTCAGCACACGGAGCCTTTGGGCGGCTGTAAAACATCTTGAGCCTCTTGAGTCTGCATTTTAACAGCTTTGTGGAAACAGACACTTCCTGTCAGCAGGACAGCTCTGTCTTCATTCTCCACTTTACCAAAAAGAAGAGGAAGGCTAACATCCTCCTCTTCCCTCATTAACATGCAGATTTGACTTGTTCTTCTTTAATCACATGACCCACCTGGCCTGAAGTCTTTTCTTCGTGGAAACTAATGGCCAATTGAAGGTCTGGTGGGTTGTCATAACGCAGACATGCCAACTGCAGCCGTCTCTGGGATAAGAAATAATAATAAAAGAAGCTAAATCTGGCTCTTATCATCTGAAAATGGATTCGTTAGAGAAGGAATCTGCTTTATTTTGCCCTTCTGCTGACACTTTGACACTGGAGCCGTTCACATGAAGACACAAAGACAGATTGCAAGTCCTAACTCGTGATGCACAGCAAAGTTCTGACTAATTAAAAAGCAAAAGCACTTGTTAAATAATTAACAGGAGCGTTAAGTCTTTAAAGGAAGAAGCCTCGGCTTCATGTTGACACCCCAGATGAGACGTTTCCAAGCATGCAGACACAATGTGACACTTGTAATTTAGTCTGAAGCTTTAATAGGAGGAAGATTACTTCTCCTCGGGCTGAAGGCGATCTGCTAGCTGGACAAGTATTGGGCTAAAATGTAATTTAGCCCCCAGCATGTCACAGTGGTGAAGCATGAGATGTGCATCTCACAGCACAATGCTCGTGCATGCTTGAGGTGAATGAAAGATATACTTTTTTTAAATTTTTTTTCCACATCAAGTTTAGCTGCTTCCTCCACAGCACATGCCTGTGTGCTCGTGTGGAATGACTCATTCATGCTTGTGGTGCACAAACCCACACATATTCTCACCCTGTCAGCTCTCCATCCAGAATCTCCATCACTACAGAGGGTTTACATTGACCTGAAACCGATGTGGTGGCCTGGAAACCTCAGCTCCTCCACCCTGAGGCTTTCTGCCACCCTGTAGCACATTTCCCTTCCCATCTTTTGCCTGTGACTATCAGTCTCCACGCTTCAGTTTCGCTCTGGGAGGCCAACCTTTCAGCATTTCCAGCAATGTGCCTCGGAAATCTGTTTCCAGGGCAACCGGGGTACCAAATACTCTCCCAGCAGCTCCTGGCTAGTGCCTCCTTTGTTTACACTTTTTTCCCCTTTATTTATTTCTGCAAGGATGTGGGAGTCAATCTAATGTTATCCACCCAGAGAGCAATAAATCAGCGTTTAATCGGAATTACATCCTTGAAATATCATGGAAGTAAGTGAAGTCACCACCTACACACAATCATTGGAAAGTATTGTACTTAATTACACCTAAAAACGCACAAAGAGGAGGAAGAATCCCTAAAGGAAGCGCTCCTGATACGCAGCTGCGCGCCTTGGAGTTTCCCCGTCCAGAGGCAAAACCCAACAAGTCATCACGCAAAATAAAAACAGAGACAATATTTGAATGTCAGCCTGGTGATTACTTTTCTCATTTATTAGACTTATTAAAACCCAACTCACGTCCACCACTTGTTTTTTTATTTTTATTTTTTTTAATTAAGAAGTCGTGCGCCTGCGCGTAAAAGCGAACTGAGAGCTGTCCAAGTGCTGAACCGAAGAAAAGGCGTTCTTCCTCGGTTTCTTAGACCGCACCCCCCCCCCCCCCCTCCTCTTCACGCACACCCCCAACATCGCCACCTGAAAACGGTTCCACTCCATAAGTCGCAGCACAAACCCACACAGAAGATCTGAACGGAACGCGACAGAAAAGGAGCTGATGCGTTTTTTGTTCATTTTGGGGAGTTTTCCATCTTTAAACCACAACCAGACTGACTGTCTCCCCCCGCCCTGCTCTGATTGTGTGAGTTTTCTGAAACTAAACTATGATCTGTGGCTGCGCTGAGGAATGCCCCCCGTGTTGGTCGGACTCCGTCAGGAAGGCAGCGGCGTCCCTGTTTGGATTAAATGTTTGACCAATGGAAACATATGGGAGACATAGAAAAGTGAGCACATGGGGAAACCACCGGGAATGAATCACTCCTTCATTACGGTCCTGGCAGCTTTAGTCACATATTTCATGGAGAACAACTTCAGGTGAGCAGATATCCTGAACCTCTGGATTCTTAAGATCTCTATTTGTCAGTTTATTTATTAAAACTAGATTAAATAAAAAGTGAACTTTGCTTTTTAAACTTAAAACTGCTCGTTTTAGTATGGTTACTCAGAAATTATTTTTTTTTTTGTTTGTTTTGAATATTCAAATATTTACCTACGTTTATTTTGTCCGTGCCACATGAAGCTGATATTTACGCACGTGGGTTTAGTCATTTTGACTGTTTTGTGCCATCTCAACAGTGTTCCTGTCACTATCAAAATTCGCAGCCTGCTGCTTTATCTCTGCAGGAATCTTGCATCACGAACAAATTAATCCTCTCTTAAAGGAGATAGTCACCAAATCCCAGACTATGTGTGCGCGCATTAACACATTTTTTCTGGTTTCCATGTGCCATCACTCCCAGGCAGCTTGCTGCTGCTGCTAGGCGACAGATAAGGTTTAACTCCTGCTTTCTGGACTGTGACTTCTTCTTCTTTCGTTCAGTTTTTTCCCCTGATCGAGTGCTTTTTCTCATCGTGTGTGCGTTCCAGAGTCACGGATGCCAAGGAGCACGATTCCAGATCCTCCTCCAACATGTCTCCATCAGATTTTCTGGACTCACTCATGGGTCGCACTTCGGGTTATGATGCAAGAATTAGACCCAATTTTAAAGGTTTGTTTATGATCATCTCACTCTTTGACAACAATATTTGCACACACTTCACCTCCTACACATTGCAAAATATAAATAGCCCCAGAACTGTCACAGTAAGTGCAAACACAACCATTTTTTTTATCACTTTTCCCACTGTTGCTATGATACTGTGCTACAAAAGCCTCTTGATAGCAACAATCAGCTCTTCAATTAACAGGAACAGTGACTTGAATTAACTTCCTCATGATGATGCTACCTGCTTGCTTTTATTTCTTGAAACTCTTTGAGTAAGAATCTTCATCTTTGTTTAATACATACAGTATATTACCTTAAAATCAGGAAAGTGAAGCTTGCAGAAATCCTCACAGCAGACACTGATGCCACCATGACAAGCCCAGATGATAGATGGGGCCCTGGTGGAAGGGCTGCAGGCTTCTATAACCTCCTTCACTGTTGTTGTTGCTTATATGTTGAGGACAAGCACAGCTAACAAGAGTGGTGTGGAAGTTCTCCACTGCAAGTTGTGGGATGTGATTGTTCAGGGTTAGTGGGTACCAGTAAAAAAAAAACAGGCAAAAGAACAAAACAGGAATTAGAAATACGACTTGTGGCAGAATATTGTTCTTCATTCACTTCAACGCTTTTCCTGGTTCACAGTTTCAGATTTTTCTGTCAGATTTGTGGCTTTCAAGGCTACACGTAAAAGTTCCTGATGATTTACAAGAAGTTAGAACAGGTCTTATCCAAATTCAATAAAAACAAAATGTGAGCAGCAGGGACTTCTGGGAAAAATACATTTTTATTTGATTGTTTCCCCCTAAACACATCAAGGCCATTATTACAAGATCGGAGTCTACTGTATGACAACTTAGATTATATATATTTTTACTATTTAAAGTTTTAAAAAAATCAAGATGTACCTCACAGCTGGGTTAACGTTTGACTAACTAGTTACTGACAGTATGCATTGATGTTGAATGATCCTGCAAATCCTCTGTATATATATATATATATATATATACAGTATTGTGTTTTTTTATATACACCATAATTTCCAGACTATTGAGCGCATCCAAATATAAGCCACGCCCACTAAATTTAAAAAGAAATAAAAGTGTATATATAGGCTGCTCTTGTTTATAAGATTAAAAAGGTTAAAAAAAATCTGACCAATGAAATTACCGAACAGGCAGGTCACAGTGGACCAATGAAACAGTCCACCTTAAAACACGAGATGTTTACACAGAAGGATTTTTTTAAGTTTTAATTAAATATGTACTGGTAACATACACAAATACTGTATGTATAGTATTTTTTTCTGAACAGTGCCTGTTACACAGCTGGGGCAAAAAAATAAAAAAATACAGTAGCCTGTACCAGGAAGTCACTGATCGCTATCTTCATCTTCCTCCTGCGCGAGCTTGTGCTGTCCTCCATCACACAGCTGTCTTGTTTTGAAAGGCAGGGGAGGGGGGCCCTCCCCGTTTCATTGGTCCACTGTGACCTGTTTGGTAATTTCATTGATCAGATGTTTTTTTTTTTTTTTTACATTTATTTATACAGTCATTGAGTCACGAGGACCCACCCCCCAAAAGAGACGTGTATTGGGCATTTGAGCACCCGGGTAAATGTTTTGGCAGCATGAAGCTCGTTAGCCTGTAAAAAAATAAAATCCATAAATTAACTGCAGCATTGTATAAGCCGCGGGGTTCAAAGTGTGTGAAAAAAGTAGCATCTTATAGTGCGGAAATTACGGTATATTATTTCCAATGGAAGAAACTTGGGTTCTCCATTTTACATTAAATAATGAGAAAAGCATTCTGTATGTTTGAACTCTTAACTTTCAGAAAGTGTCTCTTTAAAAAATATGAAATAAGGAAATGTAATTTTCCTACTATAAATTCCTGTTCTATACTAATCCAGACCTGGAAAACACAAAAAAACTAACTTCATACTTTTCAAACTTGCATACCCTGAATTATTGATTTTGCTGATTAAACCTGTTTGATCCTTCATTTGGACCCCAGATCCAGAGGTAGATATAGACTTAAAAGCATTTTCTGGTTTTACAGCCAGACAAACAGCTCTGCCCCTAAGAGACTGTACTATAAACAGTTTTGCTTGTGAACCTGCTACTTTGAAGAGCGCTGAACTGCGTTTCCGAAGGCTGACCTAGATTTTTGTGTCATACGTTTTGTTGTGAAGAGATAGAGCCTTTTTTTTATTTTTTGCTTCGGCTGGAAAAATGGAGCAACATGTAGACAAGCATAGGCAAATATTAATACCGAGTCCCATAAAATATTGATGAGGAAAACACAGGGGAAGGCCAGTGGGAAGAGCTTACAACTTCACTTATCAGCCTGGGAAAAACGATGTGCTGTGGCTCTAAAAGACATGCAAGTCTCACAAAGAGACTTCAGTTTATGTGGAGAAAAACAATTTATACCACTCACTGGAGCATGCTGGGTATGTTTACCTCACAGTGTTGGAGAGGAGATGCTAAAGTGACACCTTGTTCCTTTTTTGCAACCAATAACTCCAAATGTTTAGGATGGTTCAGATCTTTAAAAAAATTTATGAACAATTATTATTTGTTGCAGATATCTTATTGAACAACCTCAGTTTGTAGCGACAGGACAGGACTGATCTAATCTAAGCAAGGAAGCAATGAACTGCTGACATCTGAAAACAGCTCAGATCTCAAAATGTTATGAGGATTTATATGAACGCCAATTTTGAAACAATTGCAGCATCCTTAGCTTTGAAATACGTAGTTACTCTTTTAGAAATATTATGATATTCTTGCAGGAAGTGATCCACGCTGCACTGGAAGGGCTGTTGCTGGATGATTGCAGTTAACCATAAAATGTATTAAATTCTTATTCTTTAAACAGATGCACATCAGCTGCTGTGTATTTTCTATTTTAAACCGAACAGTGACAATGTTCTAGTCATTTTAGTCAACTCTTGAAAGTAACATTACATTGAAATCCATGTGCTATAGTGAGATTTCACTCAATCTCAACAGAGTGTGCTGGGGATCACCGTCAGCTGTTACAAAACCAAGTTTCACCTCATTATTTATAAAACTGAATTGTTGAATTAAAGCCATTTTTGTGTTTTTAGGTATTACTTGGGACATCCATGTTAAACTGTGTTGATTGTGAACGTTAATGTGTTGTAGATATGTATGGATATTGACCTAATTGTACTTTTAGTAGTACATTTTGGTATGTTTTTACTTCTTTTATTGTATGTTATGGTAACTGGTATCTATATTTATACTATCTGAAAGTTTAATTACAGTATATAACATGTTTGAGATTGGAGTTGTTTCAAAATAGCAGGAATCTACTTCCTCACTCAAATTAGCAGCTAGTTTGTTAGATGGTTAGAAATGATTTTTTTTATTTAGACTGAGTTTGTTCATATATTTTTACAACAGGTAAGATATTAACTATTCAAATGTTTCCACTGAACCCCACCTCAAAAGATCTATATTATTTTAACATATTTAGTTTAATTAACACAGATACCCTTTGTATATTTTATCATCAAAACGATGGATTTAACAACTAATTTTTTATCAGAACAGCTTTGTTCCCCACTTTTTTTTTTTTTCTGCTGATCCAATATTTAATTTTGTGCGTTTGCATGCTGATGATTCTGTGTGCATGTTTCTCCTATTCACTGTGCAAACAACAAGTTAACCCCCAAAGATTATCTTCATTAAAACATAAAACGTCATTACCAAATGTCATTAAGCTCACACAGCATTAAGTTTTGATTTAATTTGCTTTTTCAAAGCTTCGAGCCGAAAAGCAAACATAATTCCACAGCAACATATCACCATCTGAAAACATGCACTGCTTGTTGTATTAAAGCATGCTTGAATACACGGTGAAGCAGCAGCCAGATTTCCCTGTGAAGCATCTCCACTCACGTCAAACCTCGTCATCCTTGCTGGAACATATGATTTAAGGCTGTTTTCCCCCTTGTCATGTCATTCTCATTCCATCCAACAGGTCCCCCCGTAAACGTTACATGCAATATTTTTATCAACAGTTTCGGCTCTGTCACAGAGACAACCATGGTGAGTTCTTCTGCTCTTTTGATTGATGTTTTCCCTGTAAGATGTGTCAATGTGTTGTCTATCCCTCAACCTGCAGGTCCACCTGTTAATGTTACCTGCAACATATTTATCAACAGCTTTGGTTCTATAGCAGAAACTACAATGGTGAGTGGAGTGATGTGCTTGGACATATTTTAAGCCCTGAATCCATTTTTTCCCCTCCAACCAATATCTGCTATTTTTACATCAACATGTGCATTGATTTTAAACCCATTGCATAATCCATATACGCAGTCTGAGGCTCTTTGCAGATGTTCAGGTTTAATACGTTATCCAACAATTTCCAAACAAGCAATTTCGTTTAATTGCAGCTCATAAGAGACAATTGGGGGAATTTCAGAGAAGCTGGTGCACAATATGCAATAGGAGAAGCTGTCAGAGGGGTGAAGACATAAAACCTACAAGGCTGCATCGAATCTAATCAAGATTAAAGGATTCCTAATGAGCGATAATAACCTCTCATAACAAATGGAGAAAAATCGTGTTCTTTTGAGTTGTAGCTGGAAGACACGAGACTGCCAGGGAATTACACAGTTTTAGACAGGCAAATACTCTGCGCCGCCAATATGCTGATGAAATGTCAAACAACACAAAGGCTGTTCATCATCGTGACATATCAATTACTCAGAGCGACTGGGCCTTCTGACACTTCATCCTAAGAACTGTAAAGTCAGAGCTGCCCCCATCAGGGTCTGCTAATCCATCATTTATTTACCTTTCGGTCATTTCTAGCTAAGACAAAAGTAAAGTTTTTGAAAGGTCATATTTGTAAATGCAGCTTGCGACACTATTTCAGCAAAAGGACACATGGATGATGACTAGGACTGTTCGAGCACCAGCACATGATGGATAATTGAGCAAAATTCTAAATTATTTTCCCTCATACCCTTTTTTATTATTATTTGTGTGTGAAAGTAAGTAGTAAGAATGTATATATGTATGAGTGTAATATGTTTAAATACTATTTTAATGTTGAGCCTCTGTGTAATTGTTTGTGTACGTGATCATTTTAATCATGGAAAGCAGCCATGGTTGTTTTAATGTAATCAGATTCTGAAACAAGGTGGAATTACGGTTGTGGTGAGAAGTTTACAGATGAACGCCATTAATCTGGGACTTTAAAGGATTTATTAGAATCAATGTTTTGGGGTTTTTTTTCCAGGGTGAAATCATGAAACAACACATCAACGATTTTTTTAAATAAGAATTGGGCACACAAGTTTGAGCTTATTGTGATTTCTCTCTGACCCACACAGAACTCAAATATCTACATTGGGTTACAGATACTTTAGGGCTTTGGGAAGAGCATTGCAGAAGCGTCATGTTAGCTTCTTCTTTCTAATCTGAAACCAGTTTCGATGTGTTTGACACGTTTGTCTTGCTGGAACACCCAGCTGCATCCAAGTGAAGTGAACTGCGATGTTGAACAATTTGAGGGTAGTCCTCCTTCTTTATTATTTAATCCTCTTTGTTCGATTCATCATTGGAGCAATGCATCATGATGCGCCCAACACCATGCTAGACACGTGTTTTTAGGTTTGAAAGCCTCACCTTGCTGATGTAAAACTTCACTGTGGACAGTTTCCAGTTCATGGCAGGCTTGAGCCTTAGTGGCTCCTGGGTTGTTCCTAAACATCTTAACCTACTGGCATTTCCTTTCATGTGACGACTTGGGTTTACGTCCAAACCCTGGCAAAGGGGTGACCCATCCAAATAACATGCACACGCCTGTTAGAACTGATGATGTTGAAATCTGACATGGTTGAGCAATGACTCCGAAGAACTTTCCAAATTTATCAAAATTCCAATTTTCATTGGGTCTTCAAATTGTTCTGAGTTTTACTCAGTTCAACCAATGCTGTCAAACAAATCAGGAAACCTGCAAGCTGCAGTCAAGCTCATCATGAGCACTAATGAGAACTTATTAATCCTTGGTGTGTAAACGTCTGACTACAACTGTACATCCACTTCAGATCTATGGTGGTTTGCTTGCTTTATTTGTTTATTTGATCCTACTTTATCTCAAATAGTTACTCTTGTTAGGTATTTTAAATCCTAATTAGATTTACTTATGTTTTTTTTTTGTACCCATCATAAAAAGAGTTGCATAATATTCAAATATGAACATGTGTGGCAGATCTCAAAAGTCACTGTGCAGCAAAGTGTGCCAAGATGCTTGTGGTCTCCGCAGGATTACAGGGTGAACATCTTCCTGCGGCAGAAGTGGAACGACCCTCGGCTGGCGTACAGTAAATACCCAGATTCCTCTCTTGACCTGGACCCGTCCATGCTGGACTCCATTTGGAAGCCTGACCTGTTCTTTGCCAACGAGAAGGGCGCCAACTTCCACGATGTGACGACGGACAACAAGCTGCTGCGCATCTTCAAGGACGGAACCGTCCTCTACAGTATCAGGTGAAGCTCTGGACATTTAATACGATCATTTTTGCAGAGTTGCACAGCATTAGTTAAAAAATGATCTACAACGGAATCAAGTGCTCTGATACATTCGTAACTCCAGAACACATTCACTTCTCGCTTGTCTTACATTTCCTCTCCAACTTCAAAGACTGCCAATCTAAAGCATGCAACTTTAAATTGATTTGATCTGTTATGATCACTCCTTTGAAATAGGGTAATGCATTGAACGTTAGTGAATTCCCAGGCGCGGTACAGATTTTTCTTTTATGGAAAGAAACACTGATTAAAAAGTGCATGCTAATCTCAGGGGCTGTGGTTGAATCTGAAGCCAAGAAAGAGCCTAAAGCAAAGAAAAGAAAGTGCCGTTTTCTCCATTTTAATCTTTCTGCAGGAAACAGTTACAGACGTGTGCAACTGATTCCAACTGAATAGCATTTAAAAAGGCATTTCAGTTCTAAATTTAAACAAATCTCAGGTACAAGATTTGAAAATGGGCTGTCTTTCATTTCTATACAGCCCCTGTCACACACAACCGTCGGTATTTTGTGCAATGATGCAACAGAACTCGGATCAATTTCGAGTCCATTTGGAGAGCAGCTCAGCAGCTGAGAGGTGCACAGGTGTTGAGGTGGAGTGAAAGAAATGAAAGGTGGTTAACAGCACTCTGCACTCGTGGGAGAAACGACGGAGCGGGCAGACCGCCGGCCACAATGCATCACTGAAACAATAAGTGGGAATAATGAAAGTGTGATGGGAACCTGCTGAAGGGAATCCCACGAGACGTGCCGAAGGTTCTGACAGGACAGAAAATGCACCCAATACCCAAAAAAAAGAAAAGTTTTTACCAGGGATTTCATTTTTAAGCTAATTACTTTTAAATTATCTGTCAAGGACCAGTTCAAGGTTTAATAATTCAGTTTCTTGCCAAATCAGAGAAGGTATTTCGGTGTGTAACTTTATTTTACTCACAGGTTGACTCTCATTCTGTCGTGTCCAATGGATCTGAAAAACTTTCCCATGGACGTTCAAACGTGCACGATGCAGCTGGAGAGTTGTAAGCACAGATTTTCTCTAGACTTTCTACAGTGAGTACGCTGCAAGTTTTCTATATGACCATCAGTTCATTTCTGTTTTTAGTTGGCTACACCATGAATGACCTGATCTTTGAGTGGCTGGAGAACGGCGCGGTGCAGGTTTCCGAGGGACTCACCCTGCCTCAGTTTATTATGAGGGAAGAAAAGGAGCTGGGCTACTGCACTAAACACTACAACACCGGTTAGACAGCAAACACACCATAATACTGCTGTATTGTAAACAATGATTCACATGATGTATTTTCAATTTACATACTTCTGCATACTTTGTGCTATTTTAGCCAATTCAGAACTTTCAGCTCATTCGGGAAATAAGTGCTATGACTTTTGGTTTATGTAGCATTCATACTTTTCAATAAACTTAACTTTATTAACATCTTTTCCCCATACAAAAACACTCTTGAATTGCAGTAACATTGTTCTCTTTGAAAAATGCTTCAACATACTAGCTCTATTTATTTCTTGGTGTGCCACTTTTAGCCACAATTTAGCTACTTATAGCTTTTAGCTAAGTTCTACTACTTTCAAGTTCAAGTTCCTTTATTGTCATTCGCATCACATGTGGTACATGATGTGAAATGAAGTTGTGTACTCAAGGTTCCAGTTAGACCCTAAATTAGCCAAAACATAAAGTATAAAAGGAAACGTACATAAGGATCTAAGATATACGCTAAACAATAATAATGTAAAATAATACGGTGTATTAAACAGCAGCCTGAATATGAGTCTGTAGTGAGCAGATAGGTATGAATGAATGGCAGCAGCATAAGATCAGCAGCATGGACAATCAGCTAGCTTTATGCTACTTTAAGTTTTTAGCTAGCATTTTGCTTATTTTTGCATTATTATTGCAGCTGTTTTTTTTCTTCTTTTGCTTCCCTTTTGCTGCTTTGAGCTTCTAACCTGCATTTCTTTTTAATTTTTTTACTTTCAGCTAGCCTTTTGTTACCTTTAGCTTCTCGTTAATCTTTTGATAACTTGGCCTTTTTCTGTTCTTTTAGCTTTTGGCAACTATTTTGCCACTTTGGTATTTAGCTAACCTTTTGCTACTTTTAGGTAACATGCTACATTAGCTTCTAGCTACCATATTGGTTTTGTAGCTTTTAGTTAGAATTATATTAATTTTGCTTTCAGCTAGTGTTCTGCTTCTTATAATGTACCTCTTATCTAGCATTCTTGTTCTTTTAGCTTTAACAACTCAGTTTCAGCTGTCTGAGCAAATGTCATCAATCGTTCAGCATTCACACTGATGTTCACGGATTGTCATTTCTTTAGTTTAACGTTTCCTCCCTAATAAAAACTGGATTGCTCTACTCGTGTGTCATGCTGTTCAACAGGTAAATTCACTTGTATCGAAGTGAAATTTCACCTGGAACGCCAGATGGGCTATTACCTGATCCAGATGTACATTCCTTCCCTCCTCATCGTCATCCTCTCGTGGGTATCGTTTTGGATAAACATGGATGCTGCTCCTGCCAGAGTTGCGCTGGGCATCACCACTGTGCTCACCATGACTACTCAGAGCTCTGGATCCAGAGCTTCTCTTCCAAAGGTAAATCTCGTTTGTCTTTACTTGATTTTCAGGTCAAATATAAAATTGTTGAGGATTTTTTTCTTTTGGATGAAGACAAGGAAAAATAATTTTTGATGACACTTCAGCTGCACACACGATTTAATCTTTAAGCGTTTCGAAAAGCTTTGGTTCCTTTGCCTCTCATATCAAAATAAAGATGCTGATGATTTCTTCCAATAACCAGTTTGTACACATATTCATTTTATACTGATGTCAATTAAAATTTAGCTTTTTTCCCCCCTCATCGGCAGCAAAGACACAATCATCTAAAGCATGTGTACATGACAGATAACTGTGCTCGACTGCAGCAGCATATTCAGTTATGGAAAACAACAATGCACTCAGTGTGACGAGCACTGCAGCTCACTGAGTAAATCTCAATGATCAGTCACTCAACCTCATCATTTTCAAAGGCTTCAGAGATGCCATAACAGACATGAAAGACACATGTGCTGATAAATATTTCAAGAAAAGCCTTTGAGAGCTTTGGCTCGTGAAAACAATACATCAATATGCCGTAAGTGTACTCAAATAACTGAGCTGTTTTCTTCACATGCTAATCAGTTGTCACGAAGAGACAGGGTCGCGGTGATGATGAGAGAGAAACAAGCTTCCAACTTCATGCCCAACTTTTCTAAAAGTAACGGATCCAAATCAAAACTCCAAACTAAAGATCTGTTTGTTCAGAGTTAAAGGCAATCATCCCCCGCTGCTAAATGCCAAGCTTTTGCTGACATTAAAAGCAGCTCAGAAACACTTGTTAGCAAACAGCATCAGTGATTACAGCAATTTAGACGTCACAGTTAACTGAGGAGCGAATCAAAGAGAATACAGCAGATGCACGCTACAATTTAAATTTCACTTCCAGAAGTGTCATTTAAAAAAATCGGATTACATTTTAGGCTGCCTCAAAAATTCACGGTGCATTTGAACTGTGAACTTGTGTCGCCACGTCGAAGGGATCCGACTCAGGAAATGTGTTTTCTCTTCCAGGTCTCGTACGTGAAAGCCATTGATATCTGGATGGCTGTGTGTCTGCTCTTTGTGTTTGCTGCGTTGCTTGAATATGCCGGGGTTAACTTTGTCTCCAGGCAACAGAAAGAGTTTCTCCGCCTCAGGAGAAGACAAAAGAAGAACAAGGTAGCTTTTCAAAGTCTGTACAATGTTTGTTATTGGGATGGCGAACTATTGAGGGGTTCTGGGGTTAATGAGTCCGATCAAATCATCTCAGACTATCAGATTATCTCAGTTGTTCTAAAGAGTTATAATGGAATGATTCTTAATGAGCAAGGCAATCCACCGACACAGACCTGAAGATGGGACACATGAACTTGTGCACTTTTATGGATGCCCAACAAACAAAAGCCTTGTACATTTCTAATTGAAATTGGTTTACATCTATCAGAAGACCATGTACAGTAGATCCTTGAGTCTACCCAATCTAATGCTCCAACTTGGATTTTCAGTATAAATGAGTGTTAGTCTTGTAAGATTACATTGAAGAACTCCCAAGGTTCATTTCTTCCAAAGATACATTTGCTGATTGCTAAACAAGGAAGGGTCTGAGCACTTACAGGAGGAAAAAGTTTGGGTTTTAGGATTTGTTCAAGACCCCGGACAACAAGAATGGTTAAAAAGTGTATTGTAATGCAGCTGCTTGAGGTCAGAATCCAGTGGTGGGACCAATCTGCAGAGATATGACAGTGAGTGGACTGAATATTTCTGTGAGCGAGATGATGAACAGACAGACAGTCACTAATCTTCTCAAGCAGGAGAGGTGGAGGCCACTTGTAAGAGTTGGGCAAGATGACGTCACAGCTACTGGGTGAAGCGCAGATGCAGGGCAGAGCTGAGGTGAGCGTGGTCAGAAGGGTAATCCAAAAACGAGGTCCAGGAGTAGAAGTCGGGGTCCTACACTGGAGGTCAGAGATCCAGATACAAATTCATAGGGTAGTCCGTGAGTCGTAGTCGTCAGGCCAGAAGGAGTAGTTCGTAACGAGATCAGAAAGGCAAAACGAGAGCAGGCAGATCGGGGTTTCCAAAAGGCACGTGAGAGGTCAAGACATGAAGATCAGACAAGGCTGTGAACAGAACGCTGGACATCTACTTCCGTGAAGGGTTCGATAATCTGGCAGAGTAGAGTGGTGAGAGGAGAGCAGAACGGGTGCAGTGAATCAGTGCTGATGAGGATGTGGGTGAAGAGGGGGCGGGGCAGAGTGACACAGAGGCAGAACATGACAGTACCATTCAACTATTTTAGTTTGTCATGGAAAATTGTGTGTTTGATTAAAAGAAAAATAATAAAACATAATGCCTTGTGACAATGTTCAGTCAGGTCATCTGGACAGTTTCTTTTTTGCTTTTTCGTCCTTCATCCAAAGGACTACTTCAGTCTGAGGAGTCACCAAACAAACTGATTCCCACAAACATCATACTCCATAGTGAAAAAAAATAAAAAAAATCAGTTTGCTCGTGCTAATTTTTCCACTATGGACTATGCTGTTTGTGGGAATCAGTTTTGTTTGGTGGCTCCTCAGATTGAAGAAGTCATTCAGATGAATGACAAAACATTTCAGCAAAAAAACAAAACCATCCAGATGACCTGACTTTACATTGTGGGATTTCTACCTGGATCATTGAGCATGAACTTTGGCGTTAACACCTTGTGGTTGTAAAAGTGTAAAATATAGGTTATAGTATAAAATGACAAAAATACAAGAATATATTTTAACATTTCCCTTTTGAAGAGGTGATGCACATTATGGTGGCAAAATTTAGCCTGAACATCTGGAATTTTTTTTATAAATACCATCGCATTATATTAGAATTGATGTACAATAATTAATTGTACATCATCTTTGCTTGGCTTCAAAACATTAAAGATGACTAAATCAATACTTGTATGATGTTTATGAAGTGCCAAAGTTTTACACAAAGGTCTTACATCATTAGGAAGCACTCATAGTGTTTGCTGGGGATAACTCTCAGCTACTACCACACTAAGTTTTAGCTCAATATTCATTAAATTCACAGTTATAACCATTTTCTCTGTGGCTTCCCTTATGAATAGAAGAAAAAAAAAAGAAGCAGAAGGGAAACGTAGTTGGGAAATATAAATTAAACATGTCTAATACCAGAAAAAATATTTTAATATCTTTCAGTTTCCTCTCAAGTTTTTAGAACACATTGAAAAATGTTTTTATTGTTTGGCTGAAATTAAGATTTGTCACCTGAAGCAGTCGTGTTGTACTTTTTCATTAAACAGTTTTTTGTTATCCTGTCAATTTTAATTAAATCCAAGTATTTTTTGTCACGTCTGGTGATTAATGTTAATGTCAAATGATGGCACTGCAGAAACTCGTGCCTCAGGCCATGACGTCCGAGCTGCTGCGGTTTGAAAACTTGTTTTTCTGTTTTTCAGGACGAAGATATGCGCGAGGGCCGCTTTAATTTTGCTGGGTACAACACGAGTCAGTGCATGCCGGCGAAGGATGGCTCTGCCATTAAAAACGCGGTTCCCGCTTCCAACCCGCAACCGTCAGCCCCGAAGGACATCGACGCCATGAGGAAAAAGTTTGTGGACCGAGCCAAAAGGATAGACACGATCTCCAGGGCTGCCTTCCCTCTGGCCTTTCTCATCTTCAATGTCTTCTACTGGGTTACCTACAAGATCATTCGACACGAAGACATCCACCAAAACTGATGACGCTACTGGTCAAACTCTTCACTTCAGTCTGAGAAATGCTCAGAAACTGTGTATGGAGAGGCACCATGGCAGTAATGGTGGTGTTCTTTCAGGGATAACAGAACGCTCGTGCATCGTATGATGAAGCTCATCTTCTGATAATGTGAAGATTCTCGAGACACAAATGCTTTATTTGCTCCTGTATCACAGTCTGATGTTTTCTGAAGGTATTTAAAACTTAACAGCAAAAGATTGGAGCAGATGGACCACAATGACTCAGCCTGCCTTGGCATTAACGCAACCGAGGAAACAAAGTAACATTCCGTAGATATTTTGTGACAGTAGGGTAGCTCAGACTTTTTGTGATGCAAAATTTCTTATCAAGGGTGTTCGGACTGTTTTATAGTGTACTATTGTCCTGACACTTCCTCTCTGTTCAAAATGTTCTGAACTTTACAGAGAAAGCACGTCCACACACGTCCAACATAAGCCGCTGCATTTACGTCTCAGGCACGATGAAAATCTGGAAATCGGGAATTGGAGACTCCATTTTTTTTACGAAATACCCGAGGCCTTAGACATCAAAGATTTGGTGAGATGAAGTGCCGTGCTCTTCTATTTTTAGTGGTCTATCACGGCTGAATGCACGCTTTGAGCTTTTCTACCAAACACCCAAAGGTATTTCTCAGTGCTTACTTTTTTCTTTATCTCCAAAAGAAATTCACAACTAGCTGATGTCACGTAAAGATGTGATTTACACCCCCACCCCCCATCCCACACCCCCCACTATGTGTTCTAAATTTGCTTTAGATTTTGTAGCAGTTTCTTGGATAAACTATCAGGTGACGTACCAGTGAGCCCACATACTCTGACTGTGCACCTCATAACTCAGTGTTACCATGATTTATTTATTTATACCCCCCCCCCCCCAAGTAATAGCTAGGATTTCAGAGTTCGAGAATATGTTTTGTAGATTTAGTCAAAAAAATATTTATTGTGATGAGTGATGGGTTATGTTAATAAAATTATATATTTATGTAAACTTATTCAGCTTCCACTGTGGACTGTTTTTCTTCACTTTGTGTGTTTCTGGAAGCAATCGACACCGAAGGACGGGTCTACAGAACCTTCATAGTACCGAGCAGCTAAAGTCAATTGCACTCCGGGTATACTGTAGTGAAGAGCTCTTTATTTGAATGTTATTCATAAAAAAAGGCTAATTTACTGGCTTGTATATCAATAAAACTGACTGTGCACCATATTTATCTCTCTTGTAATTTGTAAGGAAGTTCTGTATTCTTAATTAATAGTGTTAATTGAAAAAAAAACAGCCAAAAAGTGAATGAAAGAAAAAAAACATGCTCTTTAATAATCATGGCCATGAATATATTGATCCTGGGCTTCTAATGATTTCATTAGAAACATTATTTTTCCACGATGGAATCAATCTCCAACCAACAACTTCAGTGATTTTAAAAACATTTGGGTGCACAAGTTAGAATTTATTGATGATTTTCGCATGAGGGTCAAAATTGTAAATCCATAATCAATCACTTAAACCTTTAGTTAAGATGTTCTGGTGTAGAATGTCTAAACTTGACAGGATCTATTAACTTCTTGCTCGTGATCATGATTGACTGCAGCTGGTAGTTTCTCTGGAAGCACTCATTCGATTGAACAATATATTGTGCACACACAATTTATTTTTTTATTTTTTTCAAAAACAGTATTTTTTATTTGTCATATTAAGGTTGTGGAGCAGCTTCAGCATGATCTCTATTGAAAATTTGTGAAACTGTGTTTTAAAACCAGGACCGTACCAGGACATTTAGGAAACCAACTAAATAAATAAACAAACCACTAATCTGTTAACAGGACGTGTGGATATAAATATATATATACTGGACATTTAGCCAAATACTTTATATATCTGAGCATCATGTGCATAAGAGAACAAACAGAATAAATTCAAACTCCTGCACCCATTTTTTGTTTTAAAATCATTTGAAGTTGTATGATGCATAATTCCCTTTATTTAATAGTCCACGTAATAGTTTTAATTGCTCAATTAAAGCTATGAAACACCCAAATTAATAAGACATTCATGCTCATGATCAATGTATGTAATTTTCTGACCACAATTAACATAAAGCGCACATATTGTTGTAGTTGGAAATCAGATGAAAGAAAATGACAAACTCTGCCTCCTCTCGACTCCAAGCCGATGTGTCAGAGTGATGACAAGCTGCGGATCACTGGGTGGCCTGGGGTGACACAGATTTGATCTGACAGCGGGTTTCCAGCATGAATCAGATGATAATGGACTTCACACTGTAGTTCAAATATTCTGTCGCTTGTTGTTTGCCTACCAGCTGACTGAAAACAGAAATGAAAGGAAAACTGAGAGAGAAAACCCCAATGAACCTTATCTGCACAACATGTTTACTTAGATGGAAAAAATCTCATATATAACAGCTGAGCTCAGCGTAACAGCACAAGAAGAGAAAGCTGAAAATGTGTGCAGTAATAATATTACAGTATTATTAGTTTTACAAGAAAAAGATAGGCACTGAAATATGTTTGTGTACAAAAAAGCTTTGAAATTTGGCCTTTTAGTGAAGATGTTGAGAACATCCTTTCATAAGTTGAGAAAGAAATGTCTAAAAGTTGATCCGTTTTGTTGAGACTTGGTGACTGTGAATCATGGCTGGATACTTTATTGATCTTTGCAGGAAATACATCAGCATTACTTCAGAACGCCACCTTTACTTCACCTCATTTTTATATTAAACAACAATGCATATCTCCTGAAGTTGTATAGGCAGTTAATATCTTACCTGTTTTAGATAACTTTTGAAGTGGCCTCAGTTTTATTTCTGATGGATGAACAGGAACAAGACTAAAACGGATTACCTTTGAACAACTCAAATCTAAGCACTGTTACTTTAGTGTCGACAGCACAAGTGCATATCCGTTTGACCCATTTGACCATATCATGTTTGTACGTCTGAGTCGACTGCTGTTTCACATAGTTGAGCTCTCAAACGTGCACTCACCTTTGTAATTATGGGCTAATGAGCTGCAGACCTACTGGATTTTATCTCTATCAGTGTTACGCTCAATGTGCTGTTCCTGCAAACACCTCACCCATTTGAGTTCATTCTTTCCTTACATCTCACATTAATATGAAAGCATCCGATTCATTGTATGCACACTTTATACACCGGTTTACAATTTCCTTCTGTCTTCGCTACAGATGTAAATACTAATGTTTCTTTGGTCACTTTTCCTGCTGAAACATGAGCAGAGATTGTGACTAAAGTTTGGCCATTTGTCGTATCTGGGCCTTCTTACAATCAAACACTGGTGAGGTTTGTCCATTAATAAATAGACAAACATATAGCTTGATAAAACCTTTTTAATAAATCATATAAGAATAAGATTACAGTTTATATTTCTTGGAATATTGTGTCAAATACCATGCTTTTTTTTTTTTCAAATTTATTCTATAAAGAGCATCTCAGCAGCTCCGACCTGGTGACTCCAACCTTTAGAACCACTAAAAAGTGTGACTAAATGTTCATTATTTCTTAATAAATCATGAGAAGAAACTAGAGGTATTTGCCTTCTTTGTGTTTCTATACTCTTTTATTTAGCTTACTTTAATTTGCCAACATTTTTTACACGAAAAACACAAGTGATGAGAGTATCACAAAAAAACTGCTATTTAATAAACACATGATTATTGATCTGCCTTTTTTGTTTAGTGACGAATGCTAACTGTTTTAGGTTTATTTGTTGCATCAGTCATATATTTTATTCACCACTCAACACTTATAGACTAATCTGTGATGCCAACCCTCACATGGAGTCATTCACAACACAGCCAAAAACAATTATTTAGGCATAAAAGGATGCAACATCCTTCGTTCAAGCAAATTCTGTAAAATCATTTATAACTAAAAGCATTTGCAACAATTCACTTTCAGGGGGATACCACTTTTCAACATTTGCACAATTTATTTGGATGCATTGTATGATCTAAAGCAAGAAACAAGGGTTGCTATAGCAACTGCACAGTTGCTGATATAGGAGCAGCGGGAGAGAAAAGCTCAAACACAATGAAGAAAAGCAATTACGCACATTTTTGGAAATGGTAGTGCTTATGTCTACATTCTGCACTAAATAGAAAGGAAAAATTATTTCATTTATTGTTTATTTATGGAGGGACAAGTGTAAAGCATTAATACCGTACACCACAACATTTTTAGCCTGGGCTAATTTGCAATGCCAGTCCTTTGATGGGCCTTTAGTATTTTCATGTTGATGAAATAAATTCGGCTATTTTCAGAGGGATTTGTTCAGATTATGCTTCAGAGATGCTACTCAAACTGCAAAACTGGCACTAAACGAAGGAGAACCTGTACTCTACACGTGTGCCATATATTTAATACATTTTGCACCAAAAGCTGAAAAGTGCGCTCTAGATTTACTGTTTTTGCTACGGCCTTGACTTTGTTGTTCACTTCACAAGTCAAGACATAAAGCATCTGATGACATAACGTAAAGCCTGTCTACGGTCACATCGTTTTTAGTTTTAAGAATATGTTCCTTTAATTTAAGTCAGGGATGTTTTGGAACGTTAACAGCCAAAGCATTTAGTTTTTCCCATGATGGATGCCTGACTAGTTAAAATCATAACAATTATGTTCCATTGTTTAATGTTCGCAACATAATGCACTTTTCAACAGAACGAATAAGGCTCATATATAAATATATTATTATTGTCACAGGGTTCTCTTCCACGCAAACATTTTCTTGAATCTGAATGAAAGTTCTCCAAACAAACCCACTGGCAAGTCAAGTCTTCAGCTTCTGCCGGCACAACTTGTGCTTGTGAATGCGATGCGGTCCTCTGTCTGGGAGAATGAGCCGTTTTCTTGCAACTTGCCATCCCACTTCTGACACCAAACTGTCACGGGGTTCTTTTCCACACACGCATTTTCTTGAATCGGAATAAAAGTTCTCCAAACTGTCAAGTCTTCGGATCATCCCAGTATTTATTTTCACTTACAAAAGGTGAACCACGCTTGCCTTCCTTGAAAGCTTGATACAATACCCACACCTTTCTCTGTAACCACATTCTCTCTCTGCCTCCTCAATGTCAGGCAGCAACTCTTAATCTATAGCACTACACAACATAACACTTATTTCAAGTCAAGTACACTTGATTTAACCACAATTTAAACAAATACAATTTTAAAAGTTCAATTCATTCTCACGCAAAAATCCCAGTTACGACAAAAATGGCAATTTAGAAATAGGTGTGAAGTTAGAACATATCACCCAATTCAACAACAGGTAAAAACAATGTTTATAATGTACATTTTCCTGAACTGAACCCCCAACTGTGCACCCTTGGTTGCTCTAAACTGGTGAGGAAAAATAGAACTTTACTGACAAGATATAAACTAACTAAGGGGAGAGAGGATTGGAGTGTGACGTGGCACTGTGTGCATGTAGTTGTGTACATATGTATGAATAAAGTGTGAAAGAGTGACAGGAATGCTGCGTCACAATTTCAGTATAAATACAATAAATGTATAAAATCACAATATATTATAAATAATGTAATATAAATACAAATACATCTTTATAATTAGTTTTACCTTGCTTTTTGGGTATGAATGCCATATGCACTGAACTAGATATAGATTATTGCAAATATGACAAAAACAAATAATTCTTGGTGTCTTACATGGGTCATTTGTCATGATGGAGGGTCTCAAGGGAGCTCTCATTACACAGAATCAGAGCCGAGCACCAGAATGAGAATGTAGATTTAATCAATGGCTTTCCAATTTATTTGGTTGACTCAATGAGTTCCAGAGTCGAAAAGAGTGGAAACACTGTGACCGTGATCAATAAGAGCCAGCGGCTGACGAAAACACCAGCAACCTCTTCCAACGGCATCAGACTTGGCGTGGTTTAACCACTCCGTTCGTTTAGGCCTCGACAAAACAATTTGCAAAAACAAGCTCGCCCAAGTAAAATTGAAATTAAATTAAATACAAATTAAAAGTATATACATGAAGCTGTGTTACTAAATAAACCATGCTCCTAGATGCAACAAATACATTGTTCTTAATTATTGTAGACAAATTAAAACATTTTTAATTTAAACTGTAACTAAAAAGCTTAAAAATATATATTTTTTTAACATATTCATACAGCTTTTTTAGATGCGTTAAAAATATTTTTTGTTTGTTAGACAAATTGATGGCATTTGTATCACAAATGAACAATGAAGACAGAAAGTTAGTCAAAAATTATAAAGGATAAGAGGCTTTTTGTGAGACACTTTTTGTCTTAATCAAATGTCTGAAAAAATAGTTAAAAATAAAATGTGTATTTAAACTTGCTGTAATTTATTAAGCAGATTAAAAAAAAAAGATTTTTATTATAAAACAACTGTTTTGTGTTTTTTGGTAAGTTTTGTTTAATTGTCACCATAGAGGCAAAACTGTGCATTTTAATACAGATTCTATGAAAGTGCCGTATTTTTTGCGGTATAAGTCACAGGTTTTTTCATAAATTAGCGTGCCTACGACTTAGACAACAAAGTGACGTACTTGTGTTTTTCCCCATATTCATAACCCAATTTTTGGCTGAGATCTGACGATTTCATTCATTCTGATATGGAAAATATTGAACACTACCATTTTCAGCCACTAGAGGGCCTTTGACGTATATGGCAAGCCAAATGTTTCATTAATAGGTAAAAGTGGCTATTGATGAGACACTTGGCTTGCCATACAGAGCCACCTTCGTCTCGCTCCGGAACATGGAGCAAATGTCAAATCAGCTGCATTTTGCCTGAGCAAAAGTGAAATGACCGTCAAAGTGCATTTATTAAGGAAAAGTTCAACTGAGACACACCTTTACTATAATTTTGAGCAAACAAATAATTGTTTTAAGTGTTAATCTTGTTAAATTCTTGTTAAAGTCCTCTCGTGCACGCTCCCGGGACCGCCATTTGATTTATGGCATAACGCCGGCCCACATTTCCAGGCTGTCAGCGGTGACGCATAACAAGCGTGACACGACTTATACGGTGAAGCAACGTATTTTTTTTTCCCACTTTATTAGACAGATTTGGACCGATGCAACTTATACAGCGGTGCGACGTGTACGACGGCAAATACGGTAGTCCTTGAAGAAATCCATCATTTTTCACACCAGACTCCTAAACAAGATGTTGTCCGACTTAGTAGAACTCTTCTTTCTTCTCCTTCTTGTTGGGGATGATGCTCAGTTACTGCCACACCAAATTTTAGGTCAATATCTGTAAAAATGACTGAGTTCTAATATTTTTTGTGTTCACTAAGGTTATGTAACGCAGAGGAAGCTATCAGGTCGATTCAAAAAGTTAATCTTTATAAAAGATCAACCAAGACCTTTTGAGTTTCATCAAATAATTAAATCCAATAATCCAGGAGATATTTTGCTTTCCACCTGCTCACTTTTCACAGAAGCGAGAAAAAAACAACCACTCGTTTTAACCTAAACTGACATTAATAATACCAGATGGGGTGTTGAGCATATTTTCTTAGTGTCTGAGATGATTCTGAAGAGTGGCAACATTTTTCAGCCACCATGTCTTTAAGATGAGGCTTCAGCAGGTTAAACCCCCCCACGGTGTTCTTTCACACCTCAGACTGAATAGATATCAACGGACTGTATCGGAATGACAAACCACCTCTTTGTGTTTGGTTGGCAGTTCGTACACTAAGGAAACACCAGTACAATTGAATTTATTTTTCATGTATGATTCATTTCCAACCCCCTGGTCATTTTCTGTTGTTTACTGAAGAGAACTCAAAACTTTGCTCCAGCTACGTAAATGACAGAGGTGACTGCATCACAGCTAATTAAAAAAAATAGGCTAGGGGTGCTTTTTGATGGTGTGAGATTAAAGAAGAAGCAGGAAAACTGCTCATTAATTGGTTTGCAAAGTCAAAATCAGCAAATTAGTTAACTGTTAAATATTGGGAGGTGGTGTTTAAGTGGGACTTTGTGGAAAAGTATAGACAATATAGGTTATAACACTGTTTTATCCTCTATGGTTAAATGTTTTATTCTTTTATGATGTGAGCTGCAGACCTCTTCGCCAAGTCACTCTTCGATAAGAGATTTTGATCTCAACGTTTTTTTAATATCTGTTGTAGGTAGCACTTTAAATGACCTCAGTTTAGAGAAATAGCTACTGAGGGCATCCAAGAACACGGCATTAAAACTTCAGTTTTAAAAGCATACAAATACTACTTTAAAAACCTTGAATACTTTCACATCACAGCGTTACTTAACATTACACTGTTATTTACACGGTATGCTGTTTTTTTGTAAATGCAAAGCAGCAGCTACCACTTCCAGCAGGAATATTTAAAAAATTCTGCCAGAATACTTGAGTCATGCAAAACTGATGGAAACGCAAATATTTCCAAAAGAGCGTTTGCAGGAACCACTAAAAAAGCTTTTGAGATTGAAGTTGCACGGATTAAAGCAGAATAAAATATTTTGACTGAAATTTTTTCTACACCTAGATTTTAGTTAGTAAACATACACAGTATAGCGTATACTTGACCTTAGTAAATGTACCCAGTATAGTGTTCTCTAATGAAGCACCATCAAGACCATCATTCTTAAGGAAGAGAGGTTCAACAACTTTTCTGTAGTTAACTTTTAAAGGGGTTATCCATTATATTTTAAAACACTATAACACAAAAAGTCTTTTGCAGAGGATAAACCATCCTAAAATATTTTTTTATTATCTAGACTGACGTATTTCTCCCCGAAGATGATTATTTCATTCAAAGGGATTAAATTTACAGCATGTCAGCTCATCTAGTCATTTAATACTATTTATTTTCACATTTGATCATTTATTAAATTACATTTATGACAGTACAGTCACCTCTCAGTAGGTTTCTACAGATAATAAAGTTTAGCTCAACCAAACAGCTACACCTTGTTAATGCTGTACTATAATATCATGTAGTAATAATTTCTAGATATTTATGATAAACTACAAACACCTGAAACTGCTCTTACAGTGAACTTGTGAGTTGGGGGGAGGGGGGTTAAAGTGAAACAGACGCACATCTGGGGCACATAAATATTTGTCTTTTAGCTTTAACATGATTTTTAGAAATACTAAAGAGCAGACACAGCCTCTCTCACTATGACAGAAACTCAACAGGCCGTGCGCTCCTGCAGCAGTGCACGTCTCTATCAAGCTCTCTCTCAGACCCAGAGTTCGGTCAAACGCACAGGCTGCACATCTGTACGATGACGACGCTCTGAACAGATTAACGTTTAATACAAAGTTAGATACAAATATCCCGGGAGGTCGGGGTGTGGTGCAGGAGGGGTTTCAGTTCTGGCATCTCCCTTGTCTGCAGCGAATTGGTCATTAACGAACACAAACATTTAATAATTTATTACGCCTTCACCTTCATGGGAAGGCGGGCGGTTCTGTTAGGGCAGTGTGGTGCCTTCTTTGACTTGCTGCAGGTGAGCTTTCACCTGCTGCTCACCATAGAACATGACCTGCTCTGCTCTGGTCAAAGTGTGGCTCTGGTTCTTTACTGGTTGAAAGCAGCGTCTGGTTGAGCCCTGTATCATCATTAGATTGGATGGTTTAACAAAGACCACATCAAAACACGTTTTTTTTTCCCCCCTACTCATTTTTATAGATGACAGAAATCCGACCTGACCACGTTCAAAATGACAGACATCCTTTTCAACGATGGAGAACTTTAATCCATGAAGTTGCTTTAGGAAGGCAGCAAAGCACTTTAGCCTTGGCCCCACTTGCAATAGCTAAAAATGTGTCAGTCAAGTTAAAATAAAACGTTCTATTTTTCCTTAATAGTCATAAATGAAAAAAAAAAATCTAATGAAATGTCCCTGGAGAAAGTCAGATCAGAATTCGGAGATAAATGGAACACAACAAAAGTCTATTTCTGAGAATTCAAGATCATTCAAAAAGCCATCTAAGACAGGTAAGATAGTGTTGATGTTTTCCAGATCCCTTTAAGGCTGAAAACTGGAGCTCAGTTTAACTAAAGCAGATTGTCCACTTCTGTACCGTAGTAATGACGAGCAGAATTATAATTCTAAAGAGGCGCAACAAGTTTTACCCAGGGAACTTTTTGAAAAACTATTTCAGGAGACTCGAAACAGGAAGACCAACGGAACCTCACACTGACCAAAGAGCAGTCAAATAAAATGCAAATTTAAAAAAGCACTTCTCTTTAGACCAATCACAGTTTGAAAGTTATCCAAAACACACCGACACTTTCTTCTGTCCCCTCTAAACCAGTTGAGAGTAAAATACCTGGACCGCTGAGGGAACAAAAAACTGAAAGCTTTTAAGGAGAGATGCTGCGCTGCCATAACTTCTACCCCAAACTGTCTCCTGCAGAAGAGCACACAGATGTTAGTTATATGAACACACGAGGTCTGAAGGGACATGAAATGACACAATATAGTTGGTTTGGATTAAGACTGGGAATCCCAGGAGGTGGTTCATCAGACATGGACTGATCTTTCAACAAAAAGAGACAGAGGTAAACCCCAAGAGGACGTCTGAGTAAGTGTACACAACCAGGCAGGACCTCGGTGCAGAAGAACGGTATTTATTTGGCAAGTTCACAAACTAAGAAAATATGCTTTGCAGTGTTTACAGATTTTTTTTTTTTTTTTTAAAGTTATCTCACGTTAGCTGAACAAAGTCCTTTGAGTATATAAGAGAGCTGCCAAATCTCCGTTCATCTGGACATCAAAAAAGGTTCGGATCATCTCGCGATACTTCCCAACATCTACCCACGAACTCAGCCTTTTCCTGCTCCTCTCCACGTCCCGCTGCCACGCCTCTCTACACCTCTGCAGCCCCTCCACGGAGCCCGGCTCAGGAGGCTCCTCAGGTTCAGCTCGCCCCTCGCTCTCCTCCTTTTTTTCACGCACAAGCAACGACACGTGCTCTCTGAGCGACAGCACTTCGTCTTCCAGAGCCAAGGCGAACACCTGAGCTGCGCTCTGACTTCTCGTGCTTTTGACAGGCCGGATGGAGCAGGACGCAGGGAGGAACACCAGCAGCGAGTCCAAGAACTGGAGCATTTGTACATGGCTGCGAAGAAAGCGCAGAGAGACAGATTTTATATGCCATTACATAATGCATGCTGGAATGGATTTTAAAAAACTTTGCGAAGTCTTCATCTATTTTGTCATTTGTCAGCAGACTCACAACGACCTGCCCATTTAAAATTGATTTGCAGGATTTGTAACTTTAAGTGCTCTGCTTGCCAGAGAAGCCTAATCTCTTTGATATTCAGGGAAATATCATGTAGATGTACGCCTTAGCCAGCTTCAAAGTCCTGTCAACTCTCCATCTGTTTATGGAAATTCAGCAGTGCCCACCCTTTTCTACCTTTTCCTTCGCTTTTGAATAAAACTGCATAATTCAATACACTGAGGAGTGACATTTCTTTAAGAGGGTAACTCAACAGGAAATCTTTTTTTTTCTGGATTAAACGATCGTCAAACTAGCAGCATGTAACATTTCAGCTCATAAGAACCAGTTTTCTTGAAATATAAAAGATGATTCGTTTTGCAGAACATAAAAATCAAATGCAAAGTCTCATTAAATTAGTGTGTGTAGTGGAGAACCTACTAATGTTGCTACAACATACTTTTTCTAAGTGGACGCAGTTCTTTGTAATATTGTCTGCACATAAACGCTTAAGATTTCAAAATATTTCCTCCCTATGTATCAACTAATCATAGATAAAACTCAAAACTGTCCCAAAAATAAACAAAAGTTTTCAACTCTGAAGTCATAAAAGATCTATCCATCTATTCTTTTGTCTAGTGTAACGGAGCTTCTATTTACACATCTACCAAATCCTAAACTACTGTTACGGATCTGGTCAGCTGGACTTTCAACGCAGTTTATACAAAAATTTTCAACAAAGCGACATGGTCCTGGAGAGCCCTCATGCCCTGCTGAGATGCACGCGGCAGGGTACGTCATGGATCCGTTGGAACTTGATGTGCCTTTCCGTATTGTCTCAGGAGGACGCAGAAGATGTATTGAAATCATGATAGCAGGGTTTCTGCTTTCTGGCACCGGCGTATACCTAGATATGTTATCGGCTATTAAAGAAGATGGCGGCAGCAGTTTCGGCCATGGCAAAGCTGCCGAGCGTATGTGAAGGTTTGGTTCGTGCTCCGAGTACTCAAAACCTGCTGATTTTCGAGCTCAGCCATAAGATGGAAGCGATTTGTGAGAATCGCAGGCCTCTTGCAGCTTCTGGGACTCGCCAGCGTGTTGGGGACGACCTTGGAGGGAGCTAATAAGCACAGACCAGTGGAATGCCCACAAATCTGGCCATTTTGGGTCGAAAGTGCCAGCAGAACTCAAGGGTGACAAGAAATAACAGTACCTGAAAAAAATAAAATAAAATTAACAACTGTGGCTTATCTGACTCCCTCGTTCAGCCTTGAAGCAGGCCAACTTATCACATTTCTCCTGGGATATGTATAAACTAAAAAAGCTCTGCTCTATCCGCAACCCCCCACCGAGAACTTCTGTGAACGCTTATCAGAACTGTACTGGCTGACACCAACAATCTTATCAGGACTATGGTGCTATCTGGAAGAGCTTCATGGACAAATCTCACGTCTTGTCATCAAATGCATATGTAACGTGTCGATAAATGTGCTTGCTGGTAAAGATTTTTGATGTCTTAAATCATGTCCTGATAAGGACAAGGTGTGAAGAGATCTTTTTTGTAATACCACTATCCCCTCCTCATGGCATTTCCCCTTTTCTATCTAAATAATAAGGGGGGTGCGCTCTTAGGAGCAGCAGCAACGTGCACTCCGCCCATCTTTCGGACTGTACGAACATAATCTCACTGTACTGTACTACGGTGCAATGATAATAAAGTTTACTCTGATTCTAACTTGTATCAACAACTGAGATTGGTTTACCTGGAGTAGATGGTTAATTCTCCTTGGAAAGGGGTTATTTGATGCCATTGCAGCAGCATCGCAGCAAATGGTCCTGGAGAGTCCAGTAACAGATACTGAGGGCTCACTTCTACCTTCTGACAGCCCACTCTGTTCTGGATCCAGCCATCCACATCACCCAAACTGTAATCAGGAGAGTCTATATGTAAGATCCAGCGGTCCAACACTGTCAGTAGACTCAGCAGGTCCTCTCTAACCTCATCTAAGCAAGAAAAAAACGGATAATGAGTATTTATGCATAAGGATTTATGTCTCAAATTGTGAGTTTCTGTGATTTTTACCCGTTTTTAATTGTGGGGTTTTCAGCAGGGGGTTTTGGAGAACATTATGAATATCTACAGAAACTTGACCACAGTGCAGCACGACTGGTGTTGGTTTGCTCACAGGGGACAAAGCATCTGCTTTCTGCACGTAATGGAGCATGACACGGCACTTGACACAGCCAGAGGTCAGCAGTGGTGCCAGCTCGGTCATCGCAGTCACGGCCAGTCTGCATGCGTGGAGATCATCGCTGGCGATGTGCTGCCTGCTTCTTTTGGCTGCGGGCGCCGAGAACGCAAAGGCAGATGTGGAGGAGGAGAGGGACGGCGTCGAGGGGCGGAGCGCAGGGAGCCAGAACGCTTGGCTCTGGGTCTGAATTACCGCAGGCGCTGAGCTCTGGCCCGTCTCTGTCAGGAGGGATAAGCTCACACCGGTCGCTGGTCTGGAACAAAAATAACACATCATCAACTATCACAGATCACACGGATAGTGGATAATCAAACTGGAAATTAAACACAAAACTAGACGCGGTGTGTGAATGTAGGACAGCTTGTGTGCTGATTAACACCAACATATCCAGGTGGTGAAGTTACATCAGCTGGAAAAGAGCGGCAATCAAAACAGGAATACGGCGGCGCCTGAGGCGGAAACGTCAAAAGTGGTTTTCCTCCACATGTTCTCAAATTAAAAAACAGGAACAGGTGGACGGAGGAATCGAGTGAGCTGCTTGTTCCCTCATCAGGAGCTTTGAGGGTTATTAAAAACTTGCTGCTATGGTGACAACCTTGTCAAGTCGCATCTGAATTGAAGCTTAGGGCTCAGATCAGCTAAACATTGTAGCTCAGGTAAATCTGCAGCAGTTACGACAGCTTGAAAGTACTTTCACATAAGTGTTATATTTAGCTGGTGTTGATTACATTTATGCTAAAACCTCTGTTTACATGTTCAAACATACACAGTATGCATCAATAAAAATGTAAATGTGTTTTGGTTTTTTTACACTGCACTCTCAGCAGTTAGTATCACTCCTACAACCATCCGGTCCTCGGTGAAGCGATGCCAGAGCTCGTCGATTTGGGGTTTTGAAGACGCGGCTGGCGAGTCTTCCATCCCGTCATCCGGAGTCTCGTCTTTCAACTCGTCGTTGCTGTCCCACAGAGCAACAAGGCCTTCCTAGTCAGAGAGCGCAAAGATGATAATCAGCAATGACAAGCGGGCGACACCGCTGGCAACAGCAGCAATTTATGTCACACATTTCAAATTGGCATTTAGGCGCAGTACACTAATTCATGCTATTCAGAATATAGAAATGTTTCTGCGGTACTTGTGGTTGAAAGAACGTAAATCTGTTGTGCGTTTCAAAAAGGCTCCCTGTGAAAATGTCTGCTGTATCTCTGATGCCATCTTTTACATCAGTTGTATGAATGTTGTATAAACACATTGTGTTGTTTTCAACTAAACATAAGATAAGCGTGACAGAGAGTTATCATCATATACCTCTAGACAATTACGCTAAAATAGAAATTACAAATACAGAAACGTGTTAGATCTGTTCTGGGATGGAAGTCAGATTATCTGGTGACACAAACACAAACGTCTCCGCCTGATCATCCATTTCAGAATCCTCGTGCTACTTTCTTCTTGACCGAAAAATGCGCAAACACAAAACGTCACACGCTCGTTTGTTCCGATCTCAATTCAGGTAGCATCGCTGTCGAGAACAAGAACTGTACGTTTGCATTTAGGAGCCAAAAACGGATGCATTTGACTGACTAAAGAGAAATATGTTTACATAACATAAAAATAATTAATTTAGGTTTGCTAAATTAAACCATTACTGCTTGTTATATGACAATAAAAAGAACAATGAGTACCACATATGGCACATTATGTCCAGCAACAAACTATTATACAGCAATCTATAGCTATGGTACGGACAAGCAAAGAACTTGTGTAATGTTTGACCTTGAATTATGACCTTGATCTTGAAGCTGGGGTGATGTAAAGTGTGTGCAATGCTCCATCTGGTGATGATGCATATGTGTATGAAGCTTTGTTAAATTATGTTGAGTGGATCAGAAGTTATGTGCGGGACAAGAGAAAGTTTGCAGACGTACAGAAGGTCACAATATGTCCGCCAACAACAGCATGAAACAAATTTCTATTGTTGTATCAAAGATTAATAAGCAAGACTGCAAAACGTAAATGTTTTGTGGAGTAGGACTAATCCGTACAATCGAAGGCAACTTTGTTTTTATGCTTGAAGATGTTTGGCTTCGTGTGAGGAGTTTTCTCAATTCAAAGTTGAAAGGAACCAGGTTTTTCCAGCGGATCTCATGAGGAAGTGTTTTTACCGCCAGAGCAAAGGAGCTAATGAGAAGAAGTTTTCTTCATGGTGATTATCACAAGAGAGCAGCAGAAACGGAAACATGGAGAGTTGAGGGGACAGAATGACCTAAATATGGATAAAATCACATTTTTGTTTTCACAACTTCATATTGCTTTCCAACAGCATTAATTAAATATGTTGTTTTGACTTAATACAAACCAGATTCCAAAAAAGTTGGGACACTAAACAAATTGTGAATAAAAACTGAATGCAATGATGTGGAGATGGCAAATGTCAATATTTTATTCGTAATATAACATAGATGACAGATCAAAAGTTTAATCTGAGTAAATGTAACATTTTAAAGGAAAAATATGTTGATTCAAAATTTCACAGTGTCAACAAATCCCCAAAAAGTTGGGACAAGAAGCAATAAGTGGCTGGAAAAGGGATATTGAGCATATAACGGACAGCTGGAAGACCAATTAACACTAATTAGGTCAGTTGACAACATGATTGGGTTTAAAAAGAGCTTCTCAGAGTGTCAGTGTCTCTCAGAAGATAAGATGGTCAGAGGATCACCAATTCCACCATTGTTGCGCAGAAAGATAGTGCAACAATACCAGAATGGTGTTAGCGTAAAATAGCAAAGACTTTTAAGTTATCATCATCAACCGTGCATAACATCATCAAAAGATTAAGAGAATCTGGAACAATCGCTGTGCGTAAGGGTCAAGGCCGTAAAACTCTACTGGATGCTCGTGATCTCTGGGCCCTTAAACGTCACTGCACCTCAAACAGGAATGCCACTGTCAAGGAAATAACAGAATGGGCTCAGGAATACTTCCAGAAAGCATTGTCAGTGAACACAATCCACCGTGCCATCTGCCGTTGCCAGCTGAAACTCTACAGTGCAAAGAGGAAGCCATTTCTAAGCAAGCTCCACAAGCTCAGACGTTTGCACTGGGCCAGGGGTCATTTAAAATGGAGTGTGACAAAATGGAAGACTCTTCTGTGGTCAGATGAGTCACGATTTGAAGTTCTTTATGGAACACTGGGACGCCATGTCATCCGGACCAGAGAGGACAAGGATAGCCCAAGTTGTTATCAACGCTCCGTTCAGAAGCCTGCATCACTGATGGTATGGGGTTGCATGAGCGCTTGTGGCATGGGCAGCTTGCATGTCTGGAAAGGCACCATTAATGCAGAGAACTATGTTCAGGTTCTAGAACAACATATGCTCCCATCTAGACGTCATCTCTTTCAGGGAAGACCCTGCATTTTTCAACACGATAATGCCAGACCACATTCTGCAGCAATCACAACATCATGGCTACGTAGGAGAAGGATCCGGGTACTGAAATGGCCAGCCTGCAGTCCAGATCTTTCACCTATAGAGAACATTTGGCGCATCATAAAGAGGAAGGTGCGACAAAGAAGGCCCAAGACGATTGAACAGTTAGAGGCCTGTATTAGACATGAATGGGAGAGCATTCCTATTTCTAAACTTGAGAAACTGGTCTCCTCTGTCCCCAGACGTCTGTTGAGTGTTGTAAGAAGAAGGGGGGATGCCACACAGCGGTAAAAATGGACTTGTCCCAACTTTTTGGGGATTTGTTGACGCCATGAAATTTGCAAACAACAGATTTTTCCCTTAAAATGATACATTCTCTCAGTTTAAACTTTTGATCTGTGATTTGTGTTTTATTCTGAATAAAATATTAGATGCTGGCACCTCCACATCATTGCATTCAGTTTTTATTCACAATTTGTTTAGTGTCCCAAAGATAAAGCGCAAATCACTCTGTTTGATTTAACATGTTCAATGTGTAGAGTACACTGGTGGTGCAGAACTATCAAAAATAAAGAGGTTTTATTACCTCTTAATACTTTTTAATGCAATTTTTTTTTTTTTTAAGTTCAAATTAAATTTTTATCAAGTCAAAATAAATCCTAATAGTTGGACAAATATACTGGATCTTCAAAGCCATATGTACAGTCAAAAGGTTTAGCAACCCAGGAACAAATACCTGTCTTTGAGGAGAAGTAGTCCAAAATATATTGTGCAAGACTGAGATACAAGTATAACTATGAGATAAAATCATACTGGGCTTTAATACTTGTCCATTCTGGGTATGCAGGATTTTTAAAAACATGGTTTCTGATAATACTGTTAACAATGAAACAATTATATCAATAAACTTACATTTCCCTCAGACAGTCAGTTCAGTAAGATGATTATTTGATGTATTGTCTTATATTTTGTTCTGGCCAATAAGTTATTTAAGAACTGTTCTGAAACAGTTCCAAAACATTTTGCAACCCAAGAACAAAAACCTGCCAGTGGGTATGGAAAACCTTTATAAAACATGAGATTTCAACATGTCTGAACCCCACCTGCTACTAGAAACATCTAAGACTCTTGTTCCCACAACTCCCCACCAACGATGGGCACTGAAGGAAGTACACAATGTCCTTGATTCACTATGAGGGTTTAAACTCAAAGCTTTGGTGAGTTTGAGCCGAGAACTGCTCAGCATGAGAAGATTATCCTCACACACAGAGCAGTTCTCACATCAAGGGCCAACACTGTAATTTATTGTGATTAATGCACCCATAGAAACCACTACTGTTTGTTTTTTGTAATCCATGTTCGTGAAAAAAAAAAGAAGTAAAGTATGGATGTGAAATGTGCTGCAGCGGAAGTATAAAGTGAGCACCGGTACTTAAAAAATTTTTCATAGAGTAGTTAGTAAGACAACATAACACATCAAGCAGCATTTGATCATTTAACAGGAACATGAACAGTGTACCTGCTCATGCTGGGTGAGAACCGCCTCTCTGCCTGAAAGCACATCAGTGAGGACTTGGATAGACTGCTGCACGACTCTGTCCTTCACTCTCACGTCTCTTTGAAGCTCTTGAAGGACGATCAATCCACTCTAAATTACAAATACCATTTGAGTGGCAGCGCACATATTGAGCGGCTGAACGGAGGTCTGTTTCAAGAGGTGCGCATCTCATACAGTAAATAGTGACTGACATTTAATTATTACGTGCATTAAATGTAACCTTAAAATAAAAAAAGTGTTTTCACACTGTTGTGTATTAAAGGCTCACCTGTAACCTGGATTCTAAAGCTTGGAGCATGAGATGGTTTTCTTGCGGAGACGGGGCTGTCTTTTGTGCTTCAGAGTCTTGACCACGCTAAAACGTAGTTTGAATTAATCCTGGTGCTTTTTGTAAATTGAATTATATGAAGTAGCAGGTTCTGGATCATGATGAATAAAGGTTTGGACTTACGGAGTAGGAAATACCACAAAGGTCAGTGAGGAGGAATTTTTCCAGTGGTTGTCTTGCTACTCCTTGATCCTTAAAAAGCAGCAGCATCTGGTCTGTTCCGTATCCCATGAAGTCATCCACGTGAACAGAACTGACGCCTGACCAAAGGGAAGCTATCTGGAAAGAAACGGACATGTTAAAACAGCGACAAGCATTAAAAAAAACAGTTGTTCAACATGTAATTGAACCCAACAGATTGCACACACCTGAAATGTTTCTTTCCACACAGCACAAACATCCCCTTGTTTGAAGAAGATCACAAACAGGCAGCCATTCCTTCCTGCGTCCATCACCTGAATATCTTCAGCGTGGTCATGAGGTAGCTGACATGCGTCTTTTGCAATCCCATTCTCAAAATAAACGAGCTGCTTATATGAAGTTGCTGCAATCGCAGCACATTTCAGCACGTTGCCTTGCCTTTCAGCCGAGAGGACCAGCATGCACTGGGTGATGCAAATATACGGACGAGGTAAAACCATGGCGCCATCAAACACTTGTCCATCCTCTAGAAAATAGCACAGTGTTGAGCTGGTGGGTTGCTTTTTTGAAAACTGATCTGGAAGGTTTTGCAGCCCAAGAGCAAAACCGTGCCCCTTGCAGATGGGAAGTTCTCCAAAAATACAGTGTGAGATGTCAATGGGTATCTTTCTAACCCCTTCTGCATGGAGAGATGTATAAAACACAGAGTTTTCATGTCCCCACAGCACTGTAGGGCCCTTAAGGATGTAGGCACCCTCCTTCATTTGGTAGGGGAGTTTAAACTCAATGCGGGGCTCCAGCTGGTTTGAGCTGCTCAGAGTGAGGAGACAATAATGAAACCTCTCTCCTCTCTCACTCTTTTTTGTCACCAATATACACGGCGTCCTAACTCTCTTCTGAACATCTAAGACGCATTTACATTTCACAATGTCCACCTGAGCTGCTCCTTTCCTGCTGCTGATGACAGCCGCTCCCTCTGATGCTGCCTTCAGGAACGCGTTGCCTTCAGGTTCAAAGGAAAAACTGCGGAAAATTAGCTCGCCAGTTCCGCTGACATTCAAGGCCGAATCTCGCTTGCAGTTAAATGAGATTATCTTTCCGCCGTGTGAGAGGAGATGGGAATTTTGATCAAAATCGTCCGAGAGTAATCCCTCCATTATGTAACGCTTTTCCTTTCAGGTTCTCTCCTTTCGTGAGTTTGAGCTTACATTGCTGCCTAGTTGTTAGCGGCTATTTTCACGAAACATATCATGTGTGAAAAAAAAATACAACTACTTAATTTAATCTAATGTTATTCACCTTTCCGTAAACACGATTAGTACACTCAAGTAACGCGCCAACTGACACTGAACGCTTCCTGTCGCTCGAAGGGAATTGTGGGTAATAGTTAGTAAACAAATATAATGAACGGCTATCAGTGGCATAGATTTAAGTAACTAAACTGTTCTGGAAACCATACAATATCGTCCGTGCCCAGTATTTGTTTTTAATACGTTCACGGAATTGCTAAATACTTTAATCGCGACCTTGAAATTGTTCCAAAAATCCCTCCTCTCATTTTGGTGTTGTACCAAAAAATGTCACCCCACCATGAAAAGCACTTCCGTCTTCAAGGCGCGTCGAACGAAAATCAGAAGAGACAAGCCGACTCTTGAGGATATAATTATCTATGTAATGGAAAAATTGTTTATCATGAGTAATTCAGATGGGAAGTTTATCTGCAAATCCTTGGGAGTGAAGGCATTGATGTCCACGTCCTGCCTTAAAATGTCCCATGGATAACCGACATTTATATGCACAAATTAAATTTAAATGACTGTGGATAATGTGTCCTCACGAACAGCGAAAAACACGTCATTTTTAACTTTCACGTTAAATTTGTTGATAAAATCGTTCCGAAAAGCGCTTCCTGCGAACGAAAATCTACGAACGGAAATGTGAGTGCTCTTAACGGCTGGGGTACTTTTTTCCGGCACAACACCGCCCTCTGCGAAACAAAAACAACGGGGAGGCGGAGCCAGGGCTCGATCCAAAATGGCAACGTCCGGCTGTCAGTTTCACATTTCGCACTGATTCTTCTGAACAGCTAAAGTTAGCTAACTAGCTGCTTCAGCGACAACGCGGAACTACCACAGAGCTGGGGACAGTTGGACATGGCAGAGCAGGAGCCAGCCGAAGGACTTCAGGTAGTTGTCCAGCGTTAGAACAAAAATATTCGGATAGTATAAAGGTGTATCTAACCTCTGACTCTGTTGGTGGCAGGATCTTGAAAAGAAAATCGAGGAGATCAGACTGAGATTCAAGAATGAGTTACTTCAAGGTAACAGACACTGGATAATCTGTCAGTGACCTATATCCTTGTTAGGATGACATTTTATTTTGCTCGCTTCCCATTAGTTTGCATACATTTTGATACTGTGAGTTAAATATGCAGTAGCTTTAGAGCTCATTAGAGTTTAACAGACAAGTTCAGTTCAGTCTACAGACCTCTTGGTAGATGAATCTTAATTTACACTCCATTTTAAACGTTTTAGTTGTTTAATTGCCTGACTTAGTTAAAACTGAGATGCAGTGTTTTTCATTGTCTTTGCAGATTCAATAGAAAGGTACGACCCCAGAGATGTGGAGAAGCTGCAGAATGATAATGCTCTGGTGGAAGGATACCTGGCGTGGAGGTTTCATGTTGTCGACGATGCTTTAAAGATGATCGATGAGAGTTTCATGTGGAGAAAGGAATATGGTGTAAATGGTAAGGTCCTGTGACATTTTGAATAGTTTTGTCATAATAGTGTCTAGTGTCATATGTAAGAATTAGCATTTCCCTGTTTAAGCTAAAGCTCTTGAGAACACCTAGTCTTGGTTTAATAATTATAATCGTGTTTAATTTCCAAGATGTTTGTCTTAAAAATCCAGGACACAATTCTGATTACAGAAATAGGATTATAATAAACACCTTATTCTTTCAGAACGTTTTTCAGTACACGCACAACGGGCAGATTTCAAGGCACACAAGAAGTTCTGAAGTCCAATACCCAGCTTTGCCTAAAAGTAAAAATGTTGACATTAGCATGCAGTGTGTGTTGCAGGCTTGCAACACAAATCAGCGTTTGGCTCTCTGCTTATCTGGGGGAAAACATGGACAGGGTCTCTTTGTCTTTTAAACACCCATATCTCCATACGTAGTTGCCTGGGAGAACAATGCCCTCTGTTTCTCCTCAGAAATGTGAAAGAGTCGTTGTTTGCTCGCCTTTAATCCGGCAAATTCTATTTGTCAGCCAGTTGTTTTAGGGAATGTGATTTACTAGCTTGAAGGACCAAGCGAGGTTATATGACTCAGTCCAGTTTGTATTTGAAATATCACAAAGAGTTGATGACAAGTATGCATTTTCAGGCCATCAACACCAACAAAATTCTAAACAAATTAAATTATGTAGTACTGCTGTTTGGTATTTGTTGTAGCCATACTGTATGTTTCATATTGTTTAAAGTGTTTCACTCTGTGTGCTTTAGACCTTACAGAGAGCACCATTCCCAGGTGGATGTTTGAGACTGGTGCTGTCTACCTCCATGGCTATGACAAAGAGGGCAACAAACTCTGTATGTGCATGTTCTATTACATAGTTACCCATTCACATTTTAGTGCTACAGACCTACAATGCAGCCATCTTCTTTTTGTAATGAAAAATAACTGAACTGCCCATTTTGTGTTTAGTCTGGTTTAGGGTGAAGCTGCACGTCAAAGATGCAAAAACCATCCTGGACAAGAAGAAGTACGTCGCCTTCTGGTTGGAACGGTATGCGAAGAAAGAACCTGGGATGCCACTCACCGTTGTATTTGACATGACAGAGTCTGGCATTAGCAATATAGTAAGTCCACAGACACAACTGAGTCCTACTTTCGTAATCTTTTATAGTATTTGTGTTACATCTTTTAAATCTCTTTTATGGTAATCATAATTCAGCATTAAAGACAGACCATCCTTTTGCTTCCTCTCATCTTCCATGCTGTTTGAGTTGTGGTGTCACAGAGACTGATGCTCTTTAATGGTTTAACACTTTAGAGATTAAAGTAACCTCTAAATCCTGATGGTCAATTCGAGTGGGCGGTCTAATCCTTTTGACTCACTCTGTCACAGACGTCCACACCTTCAAGGAGCTCGTCTTTTATGAGCGTATTGTGCCGGCTGGGCTCTTTACAGGAGAAATAGTTCAAATGATTGCAAATAAACCAGCACGAGCGAGGCAGAAAGAATAAATAGCTGTGAAGTCTAAGTGTAAAATGTGTAGTTTTAGAAGATACTCGTCTTATTGAGTTCTATTGGATCACAGTGTTGGCGAGACTGTGGGAGGCCAGGATGATCTTATTAGAGTTTGGCAGTGAGTCTCCTGCATAGCAAGCAGATTCTAGATAATTATGGAGTAGAGCCGGGATGTAAGGGTCCTACCTGCTGGCATTTTGGATGTTTGTCTGATCATTTAAAGTAAGATAAAACCCCAAAGTGAACAAGAATCACAAATGTGAATTTATGTAAAATCATCTAAAAGATGGCAAACATGAGCCCAAAAGAAACTCTCAAGATGTCAGCTCTAGCTAGCTCTTTTAGCTTGTTGTAGAACGATATCCGTGAAAATACAAAAAAAAGCAGAGCTATTATTTATTACTGAGGAATTTCCATTTTTGTTTATACAGAAATATTGCTCCAGTGTTGTTAAAGAATTATCAAGAAATGCTTTCAAAACGATCTCTGAGGAACCAGAGTTCATGCTCAATAATCCAGGTACAAATCCAACAATGTTCAGTCAGGTCATCTGGATGGTTTTTTTTTTTTTTTTTTTTTTTTTTTTTTTTTTTTCTGAGACATTTCATCCTTAATCCAAAGGACTTCTTCAGGTCGAGGAGCCACAAATAAACTGGAGTCCCACAAGTACAACACTCCCATAGTGGGGAAAAAAAACCCAGAAGAAGTCCTTTGGATGAAAGATGAAACATCTCAGAAAAAAAAGAAACCATCCAGATGACCTGACTGAACATTGTTGAATTTCTACCTGGATTATTGAGCATGAACTTTGGTGTTTTGAACCATTTTGGCATGACTGCCTCAGAGGAGTTGACGGGGGAGAGGGCAGGCCCCAGAAACCATCTTATCACCATAAATCTGATTTTTTTTTTTCCCCACTATGGGAGTTGGTGCTTGTTGGACTCCAGTTTCTTTGTGGCTCCTCGGACTGATGAAGTCCTTTGGATGAAGAACAAAACGTCTTAGCAAAAAAAAAAAAAGAAACCGTCCAGATGACCTGACTGAACTTTGTTGGATCTCTGAGGGAGTTGTGAATGTTTAAGTTGGTCCCATCAGAGCTCGATGCAGTAAAAGAGAACAAACATTCTCCTTGTTTAAGTATATATTTTAACTTGTTGATCTTTTACTTTATAAATCTTTATTTTCTATTTTTGTCTTTTATCCTTTTTTCAGGACATGGAATTTGTAAAGTACGTCATTAACTGCTTCAAAGTGTATTATCCAAAGTTTTTATGTAAGTATCACACAGTGTTTAAACGTAAATCAAACAGCTGGTCACATTAAAACACGTTACACTAGTTTATTAATAATTAATCTGCTACAGATTAGGAAATATTAAACGTTTTTGTTTTGTTTTCATTTTTAGCCAAAATGGTGATAGTGGATATGCCTTGGATCATGAATGGTAAGTGTTTGCATTTCATGTTATTTTCATTTCCTTCAGTGGTTTCACTAACACCAGACGTTTGACTCGTCAACCTGTCCGCGCTGCAGCTGCGTGGAAGATTGTGAGGTCGTGGTTGGGTCCCGAGGCAATCAGCAAGCTCAAGTTTGCTTCCCGAGCCGAGATCCAGATGTTCATCAGTTTAGAGTACCTGCCTCCTCACATGGGTGGAACAGTAAGCATTTTTTTTTTGTTTTTCACTTACACCTCTGATGCACTAAACAGCTTTAAACTACTGGTTTTTTTCCACGGGTCACTTTCTGTTACTTGGGGAAGTTTTAGTGCTGACTCACAGAGGTTTACTATTGACTAATATTTGTCATTTTTAAGGGGAGCTACGTACTCTGTGTCATTCATGTGTAATTACACAGTCATCACACCTGCTGTAGTGTTTAGAAAAGTTTCTATATTTGTGCTTCTTTAATCTTTGTCATGTTTCTCGTAATTGTTTGAATTGATAAACTGAGGTGGCGTAGAAAATGTATCTTAAGAGCAGAGAAAG
Source organism: Nematolebias whitei (assembly GCF_014905685.2). Classification (NCBI taxonomy): domain Eukaryota; kingdom Metazoa; phylum Chordata; class Actinopteri; order Cyprinodontiformes; family Rivulidae; genus Nematolebias; species Nematolebias whitei. The sequence continues at coordinate 23,345,293 of NC_056510.1, forward strand.
CGTGAAAGTGACGTCCTTGTTATTCTTGTTTTGCTCGAACTTAATGAGTTTCTCCGATCGCATTTATCGACTCCACTGCACACCTTTGACTGTTTGTCCTTAAAGAACTTAAAGACTTGTGTCTGCAATGAGCTCAACGATGTGCTCTTATTCCAGGACCTCTTCAAGTACAACTACCCACCTCTTCCTGATGATGACTTCCAGTCGCCCATCAGTGAAAACGGACTTCTTGTCATGGACGACGACGCCGAGAGCAAAATGGGCGATGCCGAAAGCACCTCTGAGATTGTGCCAAAGCCCAAAAAGGTACATCTTTCACCTTTTATATGTAGCTGCTTTTTTGTTCTTCTGGAATGTAGACAGGTTCATATAAATCATACGCTTACAAATATATATTTACAGTTTTCCACACTGTTTAATTAAACGACAGGAAAAGAATGTTTTAATACAGTCATGACTGAAATTGTTGCTGACAGAGCGGGCAGGAGGTGTGTTTTTGTTTTGTTGTTAGACAGTTGTTCTAATCTCTGCTCATCAGATTAGATGCTGCACATTCAGAAGCCCCTCCTTGTCTTGCATTGTTTCAGCCGACCCTCAGATTGCAGCCCATAATCAGGCCACTTTGTAGAAGCACTCCACTGATACGGTAATCGTCAAGCTTCTAATCATTGTGCGCTCGTGGAGTTAACTCCTGGTGTCTTTGGCTCGGAGTTAAATCCCCAAAAAGCCCTTGCAGGCACTGTGCTTCTTCTCGTGTTCCTCATGTGGTCCACAGAGGGTCTGGTACTTAAGCTCTTCCATGCTGTCACTAGATTCCTCCTCTCCCTGCAGCATGCAGCCCCATCTCTGAGACAACCTGCGGGCTGAATATTTTACAGCTGCTGTCGTCTCCTTCTCAGACTTGTGTCGCCTCGACTGGAGCTGGCCCACAGCTTATGTCACTCGTGTCACAGATTCTACTCACTTCCTTCAGGACTGTTCTCCCCTCACATTATAATCTTTTTCAGCTTCCTTTCCTGCTTACAGGCATAAAAAAAGGGATGGAAGTAGACTGAAGATCCAGTTTTAGAACATTCCTGTTGAAGAAAGGTGCGCAAGTAAACCGTTGTGTTCATTTTTTATTTGGCGGCTTTTTATTGCCACGCTGCTGATTTAGTGTTAAAACCAGGAGCGCCAGCCTTAAAGTTAAAGTTCAGACTTTTTGAAGTGGGGGTTTTGTAAAAGGTTTATGAACAGTTAATATCTTATCTGTTGTAGATAAACCTCAGTTTGAAGAAATAGAGTTTGAATCTGACCACACTTAGCTCGTCAATTTGGTCAGAATGTATTTCTCCAAACTGACCTATCTACAACAGGTAAGATGTTAATTGTTTGTACCTTTAAATAGAACCTTTCAAAAGACCAACTGGTGCTCTGTCACATAAAACTCCTTGTCATCAAACAAACAATGGCTCCCTTTGTTAAAAACACCACTTTTGTTATACACAGAGATTTAGATTTATAGACTGCCTGTTAATTATTAGCCTCGCTGTAACCTACAGAGTTTTCGTTTATTGTATCATAAACATAAAATCTTTTCACGCACTTTCCCAATTGTGTGAAAGGTTATAGAGCTTCGCCTTAGACCAGTGTTTGTTCAAATGTTTTTTCAAAACATTTCCATTAGCAGAATATTCCACTGCAAACTCTTCCACTAGCAGCAGCGTCAGTCCTCATGCATATCTGAGATACAAGCCCTGCTGGGAAGAGGAAGACGTCTTTCAAGTCAGCTTGTTAGAATAAACTTACACCATCGCTCCGAGGTGACTGCACACGCTGAGAAACTGTAACTAAATATAACAGAAGGAAGTCCATGAATATGCCTGTCAGCACGCCGAGGATCTTCGGGGTTCTAAATATTCACAATGAGAGGAAAGTGGTTCAAAAGTTTCCTTTTACTTCCAACTTTGACCGTCCAAGTAATCCTTAACACCGGCTGAAGGTCACACGTTCATTAAAAGCGGAGCCCTGAGCAGCCTTTTTGGCCAGAGGCTTCTTCATTCACAGCTTTAGTGCTATCGAGCAGATAAGACCACCGATTTAATAACTTCCTGCTTAACCCATATTTTTTTCCCTACTTCCTTTCTCTCTCTCTTTTTTTTTTTTTTTTGCATGTATGTGGAAGTTTGAATATTTAAAGTAAGCATAATGAAATGAAAGCAAAGCTTTTGATGTGAAACGTGGCCAGTGTCGAGAGGTTAAAAAGACGTGTATAGTCACAATAACAGATGAGTTAGCTGTTTTATGTGCTTCTTGCTACGTATACTTCTTAGCACAGAGTAAACGTCATTCAGGCATGCTTTTATTTTTTTTTGGTGGATGTTATTTCCAGTAGCCTGTGCACTGTGGCTCTGTGTTAATGTACCAGACTCTGAGCTTCAAGCCTGTCTGAGTGCATTCCACACGGTATTTATGCTTTCTGATTCACATCCTTGAAATAAAAAACAAACTCTACTCCTCCACCTTATTCACTATTTGTCTCAATCTGAAGTCCTCCAAAATCCAGGAAGCACTGAGCTGACGATGGCTTCAGGGGGTTAATTTCTATTCTCTCTCTTTTTTGTCTTGAAACAAGGGCTGGCTGTGGTAAGGCAGTGTAGGATCACAACCGTAGGAGCTCAGAGTCTGGACGATCTCTGCGAACTGGAAGGGCAGGTGTACTCACGTGACTCACATTGTTGTGAGCGCACCTCCCATCACAGTCACCTGATGCTGCTGCAGCTCCTTGACATATCCTTGGCCTGTCACGGATCTTACATTTCACTCTGAACCCCAAGTTGAACAGCCACAACATTTCTGACCTTGTCATTAAGGACTCATGCCTCAGCAATTGGCAGCTGATGATTTGCACATCGTCCTACCGTTAAGGAAATGAGACACATTTCACAGTTTAATTAGCTCTTAGTGAGAAAACGCAAGCACTAGTGCCCATAATAATTTCACATTCTATGTATTGTCTAAGATAATTACTGTTTTATTACAGTAGACCAAATTATTAACCCTCAGCACTTGATTTTAAAGCACAACTGCTATGAAGTTACTTTGTAATATGTGCCTTGTTCTTTAACATTTTTAACCAAGTTTCAACTAACGTGAAGGTTTCAATCATGGAGACAATCATGGTGTTTTTGCCTTTTGTGTATATCACTAATTTTTTGTTGCAATTATTTCTTTGTCCTTATGTTTCATTACGTACACGATGTGTGTAAATCACTTAAGTTCTGTCATTTTGAATGTCATTTTGTGATCGTCCTTCATTTCTTTAGTGCCATTTCATTTGTTTCTCGTGATGAATTATCATTTATTTTGTTCTTATTCTGTGATATAATTTTACATTACATGTGGCAGAAAGGGGACCAATGGTTTTTCTTACTAATATAATGGTGTTTTAGTTTAAGTGTCTGTATCAAATTGCACACTAGCTCAAAAAATTTTAACTCTAACTTTGGGATGTTATATTTTTCTACTGACAGTTCTGATAACCTCGTTGTGTTTAATCTTGCTCTTTAAAATGAATAAATTTGATCAGAAGCTGCTTTTCTCTTGATGTCTTTATTTTGCAGCGTGACAGACATTTCAATAAGCTGGAAAATTTACCGTATATACTTCCTTGCTGAGACGACAGTGTTTCTATCACATGTCTAGTCTGTTTTGACCGGACCTTTCTCCTTCCCTTTACTCCGTCTTATCCGCTTGACTTACTCCGTGTCCCACTGAACACACTGTGTGGTCAAAAGCATCCATTTCCCCAAACTGACCTACTTCATCCCTAACTGCTCAGACTGATTCAGTTATTGCACAATTCCAGTCAGCCATGTGGGGCCTGTGGTCTGTCTGCAGAGCATTCGGGCCAAAGTTTGTGAGCATTTTACTGAAGCTAAAGCACTCGTGCTGCAGTGATCTCATGACGTTTGTCCTGGTTAAACCACTTTCGTTCAATGACTTTTTTAATTGAGAGAAATCACGAGTTTGTGGGTTACACGGGGTTCCTTATTTTTTATGGACAGGCTTGTGTGCTCCCTCTAGAGACGCTGTTGGAACAAAGCTCATGGTTTTCTCTGTAAACTAAAAAAAAAATGTTCAGTAAAGATTCTATTATTATAACACGGACCTTTGACCAATATTTCACTAGAATTACAGAACATCAACAAGGCATTCATGCACTGATAGCTTTTCATGAAAGGCAGGGGCCAAGAAGAGGAGCGAGATAAAGGGTCATGTGATTATAAACTGTACTGAATGTGTTTTTAATGCAATGGTTTTTGCTGTTTCAGGTCAATTTCCTGGAAGACAGTTTGAGGTCAGAGGACAGCGATAGGGGGGATGCAAGCATTAGGATCAAAGGAGCCAGGAAGCCGGTGACCACCTTCAAAGGTCTTCTTCTAGATGTTAGGTAGGTCAAGCTGCCAACACTTCTACAACTACTTATTTCTTTAAATATGCTGCCTTCGTGTCAAACACTGGATTGGTAGGTGACAGCATGACGGAGCAGTGGTTAGAGCTGTCCCCTCTCAGGGCGATCACAGGATTTCGTTGCCTTTCTGGGTGGAGTTGGCATGTTCTCATGCACATGTGGATTTTCTCCAGATATGCCTGTTTTCTCCCACACATTACATGTTAGGTTAACTGGTAACTCTAAATTGTCCTCAGGTGTGTGTTTGAGTGAGAATAATTGTCTAATTTCTGTGTCTCTATCAAGTTCAAGTATCTTTATTATCCTCAAGGGGCAATTTGTTTCAGTCAGTAGGCACACTGAACATCCGTACTAGGCAGGATATTGAGACATTAAAGTAACAGTACAGAAATCATTGGTTGTTGAAAAGCCTGATCGTTACAGGGATAAATGAGTTTTTCAGTCTGTTCGTTCTACAGCTGGGCGTCAGATACCTGCATCCAGATGGAAGCAACCCTGATATCACCATGGAGTGGGTGATCAGGATCTGCCAGAATCAGCCTGGCCTTGCTCACTGACCTCATCTTGTGTAGGTCAGTGAGGTTCTGTAGAGCTATGCCAGCAGTTTTGCTGCACATCCTGACAATCCCCGAGAGTTTGTTCCTGTTTTTGCAAAAGTCCAAACCAACAGATGAAGGTGAAAGTTAAAAGAGACTCAATAAAACATGAGTAAAACATGCTCATAAAAGTAGAATGAACATTAAAACCACAGAGCTTCTGCTAAAAACACATTCTCTGGTGGGCCTTCTTACAGAGTTCACATGTGCATCAAAGGTCAGTTTTTCATCAAGAAGAGTTCCAAATATTTATATTGTTGCATCGCCTCACCTACTGTATCAAGGGTAGACATACCAGTAAGAGGTTTCCGTTTGTCCGAGACGACCTGTTTTCATCACTGACAACCAGATCTAAAGTGAAAAAGACATGGATTAAAATGATCAGTTGCCGCAACAGATTTCCGTCATCTTAAAATAAAAAGGGGAGAAATGTGTTTTGTGGTCTTGTTAAAACCATCCAATCTGATGATGATACAGGAATTAACAGGGATGCTGCTTCCAACAAATAAAGAGAACCAGAGCCACAGTCTTATCCAATCAGAGCAGAGCCGGGGGGGTTGTGCTGTCTGATACATGGCAGGTGTGCAGTGTTCCCAACTTAAAGACAGACTGCAGGTGAGAGCACCAATCAGTGTTTGTTGTACTATGTCCAAGGACACCAGATTATCCTAACCAAAGGTGATGATGTGAGAAATTATTAAATGTCCGTGTTCACACCACCAATCTAACTGTAGCCGGGGGAGATACCAGAACTGAAACACCATCACCCCCTCTTCACACATCGCGCCCCAACATCCCCGGGACTTTTGTGGCTAAAGTCTAACTATTTATTGATTGTTAGTGTATTCTGAGCATCGGTACCATCGTACAGACACATCCAACTTGTGCATGTGACCAAACTCTGGGTCAGAGAGGGAGAGGGCACCAGCCTGAGTCTCACAATGAGACGGACTGCATCTGCTGCTTCAGTTCTTACAATATTAACGCTAATATATGCCCCAGATTATAACAAAGATGTCTCTGTTTAACTTTAATTTTTTACTTTAAACTCTCAAAGTTCTCTCTGAGAGTCAGCTTCAGGTGTAGTTTATCATAAATATCTACAAATTCAATTCTGCATGATGTTTTAGCAACAAGGTGTTGTGTCTGTTTGGATGAGCTAAACTTGATTATCTTTAGAACCATTCTGAGAGGCCATTGTTCTGTGATAAATACAATTTAATAAGTGATCAAATATAAAAAAATTAATAGTATTAAATGACTACATGAGCTGAAATCCTGTAAATATAATCACTTTGAATGAAATAATCATTTTAGGGGAAAAATCTGTCAGTCTGGCAAATTAAAAAAATGTTAATTTTAAGTTAATTTATACTCTGCAAATGATTTTCTGTGCTATAATTTTATAAAATAGACCTGACAACCCCTGAAAACACTGAGATGACATAAAAGTAAATTACAGAAACGTTCAAAACCCCTCTCTTCCTTCAGAATGCCAGTGGTCTTGATGGTGCATGTTAAAATCTTCTTACAACTTCAACTCTTCATTAAAGAACACTATACTGTGTACTTTTACTAAGGTCCATCCATCCTTAGTGACCTGTGTGCAGAAAAAATTCTCAAACGTGCAGTGTTGGGGGGGGGGGGGGGGGCTTGGATAACCTGTAAGTGTAGAAAAAAAAATCAATCTAAATATTTTTTCTGCTTTAATCCCTGCCTTAAATATGCTGTGAGTGCCTCTCTTGCAAAGTCTGATGGCAAGAGAAAGGGTGAGGAGGAGAGCAAGGAAGTCCCACTCAAGCAGAAAGAGTCTGCCACTTGTAGTTTGGAAATTTCAAGCAGTCAACAAGATGGCCGACTGAGAACATTTGTATATAGTAAACTTTGTTTATAGTCCAATATACTTATTAATTTACATTTTTCTTGAGATTTTTTGCCTTTATTGTTATGGTTGTCAAGAGGTTGTCCAGTGGAAAATGTCCTTATGTCCGCCCCTAATTTAATTATGCAATGAATTTAATGTCAACACTTTATAATATAGCCATCCATCCATTCTCTTTACCCACTTCTCTTTTCCGGGTTGCAGGAACCTGGTCCCAATCCCAAGCAATCATTGTGGGAGAGGCAGGGTACATACTGGACAGGTCACCAGTCCATTATAGACATGCATCAGAAAGCATGAATCACCCTGCTCCACTCTGATTGGGTAAAACTGTGGCTCTGGTTCTTTTTCTGTTGAAAGCAGCATAAATCCCTGTATCATCATTAGATTGGGATGAATTAAAAAAAACAAAAAAAAAACACGCCCTTCCATTTTTAAAGATGACATAAATCTGTTGTGGCGACAGAGAACTTTATTCCATGTCTATTTCACTTGATTGACCTCTGAACAAACTCAAGGTGAGGTCTGGTTGTCCGAGATGAAAATAGGTTGTCTTGGACAAACGGAAACTGCTTATGTTGACCCCTGTTAAAACTGCCACTTTGAAAATGAAGCAATTATCTAACACTTTTATACGTGTTCTTACAAAAATACAACAAAATGTCTAATTTCAAGCATACTGTAGACCTTGGGGGTTCAGACCATGGTTCCATATTGCTGTACAAACTCTTATGAGCATGGCTTGTTTTAGTTCTCAACTCATACGGGCACAGAGGAACTCTTAAATCAGTTGGGTTTACTCTTTGAGCTTTAATTCACCTGTCTGAGGATACCAGCAAGTTTAGGCTTTTAGAGAAATGTCCTAATGATTGGAGAATGGATTGCTATGTTCTCCAGAGGCCGAGTATTGAAGTGTCACCATGAAGTAGATGCCTGAAATATTTGTGTTTTTTTTTTTTTTTAATCTTTGATATGTTAGCCATGTGTGATCATTTGTCTATTGCCTACATAGTGTGAATTACAGTTTTTCAATTGCATTGGTTTATGATTAAATAACCTTTGATGGTTTTAGCATGGTAATAAATGCATTGTGGTGTTGTTGACTTGTCAACTTCACCATCCAGTTCTAAGCACTGCTGTGCCTAATTTTGGTGTAGGTTTACATATGAATTTAATTCATATATTTTGGATTAATTAGTACAAAAAAGCCAGCTTTGGTAAGCCAGGGTCAGAGCATCAAGGGCCCCGCCTTCAGCTACCTCCCATGGTATCACGCACTCAACTTTTATGGTCCCTCCTGCAGGTGGTGGGCCCACAGGAAGGCAAATCCATGTAATTCATTTGGGCTGAGTTCTACCAGGCCCTATGGGTAGAGGCCCTGTCAGCAGGCACTTGCTGACGAGTCCCACCCCCAGGCTTGGCTCCAGGGTAGGGCCCTTTGTAACCCACGTCTGGGTAAGGGACACTGAGCTCCATGTTCTTCTCCATGTTGGGAGTAAGGGGCTACTTCCAGTGGAAGATATCTTGTACCTCAGGGTTTTGTTTATGAGTGAGTGAAGAATGCAGCGTGAGCTCGACAGATGCATTGGTGCAGCTTCCTCAATATTGTGGATTCTATGCTGGTCCATTTTGGAGGTGACAGAGCTGAGATACAAGGTGAAGCTTTCTGTCGTTCTATGTTCCTACTCTCACCTAAGGTTATGAACTCTGAGTAGTAACCAAAAGGACAAGATTTAAAAAGAAGCCACATCCCAGCTGAGGCAGGAGACATTAAGTCTGAGTGGGCCATGTTCCGTGCCTCAGTGAAGTGAAATTGTGGATACAAACGGTCAAAATGAGTTTTTTTCCACAGGCATCTGAACTCTCCTTTAGAGATAGGGTGAGACGTTCAGTTATCTGGTAGAGCCACTTTTCCTCCACATCAAGAGGAGCCAGTTGAGGCAGTTAAGGCATCTGGTAGGGATGCCAACTAAACTAGTGAAGCTAGGGTGCTTGCAACTTGTTGCTGCCTACTAGCAGCACTCCATCCTCATCCACCCCAGGTTCCCCTGCTGACTACGTTGCACAACTAACCCAGAAACTTCAGTCATTCTTCAGTTCTGCCTCCCTGAATGCAAGCTACGCAAATAACCAGCAGGAACGCCAATACAACAAAAATGTCAAACTCAACCCTTATGATTTAGGAGACATTGTGTGGTTGAACAACCCAATTACTGAAAAACAAAAACCTTGCTTCTCACTGGAGGGGTCTTATTGAAAAATTTGGTGTCTTGGGTCAGTTGTTGATTCTCCAGGGGTGGCGTACAAGATTAGTTACCTCTTGTACCAGTCTGACAAGTCCCAGATTGCTCATTACAACCGCCTTATGGCTTGCAATGCTCTTGTGCCAGAATCTTGTCAGTGTGGCAGCATCATACGAGATAAGTTGTGCAATATGTCTGATTTGACTGTAGCCTATAGGTACTAATGAAAGAGTGCGTACAGCATGGGTCGGTCTTTAAAAGCTGAGAAAATTGTGCAGATCCTTTCTTGGTGACAACACTGCTTTTGGTCTTCTCTCAACTGACTGTGTTAACTGAACCGTGGAGCTCAAGACATACTTTTCATCCAATCACAGAACAGGTTGTTCTAACCTTTTTCCAAAGATGGCTCAATCACTTTTTTTTCTATTTGATTTGTCCTGCTATCTTGCATGATACATTCATATCTGTGAACCAGGAATTCAGTCTAATAGTTTTTTTTTGTTTACCTCTTGCCAGTTTAAGTCACTATTAGGATGGAAAATAGTTTGGTTTTAAACAACATTATCAGTTAGAATACGCTAAACACAAAAAACTCATGAAAACTCAGCTTTCATACAGTTTCAGTTTATGTGATTTGGCTGCAGCAACATTTGTTCAGCATTTTCCCAGCAGCCTGCGCGAATCAGACAAACACATCAGTTTGTTTTTAGCTAACAGTTGGGCATGAGTGCTCATGTCTGTCTCTTATCTGTCCGGCGCTTTCTGCACCTTCAGCCAACTTGTGTCGGACGTTCAGATGAGCCAGCTTCTTTCTGATAGAGTTGCGACTGATTTCTGATTGTAAGACCTAAAACCTCGGAGGTCAGCGTGGTTGTGGAAGAATTGCTGCTCAATTTTATTCCTGTAGTTCATCTTCTGGTCTGTCATCTAAAAAGTCTCCTGAGGCAGCAGGAGTTCAATGATCATTAATATTTCTAAGGGATATGCAAGAAAATGGTTAGGTTGTTTCACATATTGATTCAGAGCATTAAGTTGGTTATGACGTGTTTATGTCCAGATTGATCCAGTCACACATGAGCAGAATTTAAGGATATTTCCAGTCGATATTTTTATTGATCAAGAGCAAGCTGGTGTTCTTAGTCATTACATTCAGGAGCTTTCATCTCTTCTTGACCACGTCAAAAGACGTGTATTTCATTTGACTTTCATTGAACTCTAAATAAATGGTTGACTTAAAAACCAGCGTGCTGAAGTATTTTTTCCCGTTTCCTCACTACTGTACAATGTCGCTTCTTGTTTTTATGAATAATGTCAGCTGCACTCCGTTTTCCCAGTGTGATGGCTTTGAAGAGAGGATTTTTGACTGCTCTAAGCAGTGAATTTTAGAGATAAACAGATTAAAATGAGCCTTAAATGCAGTTGTGCTCCAGAGCTGGGCTTTAATTCAAGACTGGGGGCTTCAGAGGAGAGGAGGGGGCTTTGATCAGGAATTTGCCAAAAGGTTCCTAGAGCCTGAAGTCTCTCACAGAGTTTTCTTCTACAGCTAATTTATGGGAGAATAGGAATACAGAAGGACATGAAGAAGGGGGAAAAGTACTTTCTTCATGGCAGTTTTAGTCCATGAAACACAACCATGCTGCATACAAAGCAGAAATATAATCCGTACTAAATTCTTGTTGGCAAAGTTTAAGTCCTCAGTGTTCACTGTGCAGAGCCCAAATCCATCCAATCATGTGCTTTTTACTGACAGATTGACTGTTGTAAACCTGGTTAGGTGAAAAATCGAGAGCTCCCCATCCCAAACAAATCACATTACCTCATGACGGCATTTTGAAGTCACAATTTATCATTTGGTTCTGGAATTTATTGCTTTATTCTCCCCAGAATACAATTTATTTCAGCTCCAACACAGGGAAACACCCGTCTGTAAATCCAGTGTTCTTTGGTCACATTTGGGACACAATTAGGAGCCCATCAGAGAATAGATTTTTATTCTTTGTATTCAATACGGTATATACAATGTTTGTTTTTAATTTCTGGTGTTTTCTGTATAGCCAATCCAAGCCTCTCAATCAAATATCCCAGACATCACGAATGATTCTGTAACACACGGCAGCACTCCAGATTCACCGAACAGGGTTACCACAGGTCGTTTCTTCCAGCAGCTGTCAGGCTGTTCAACCAAAGCTACTCTTTCAACCTCTTTAACTCTTGAGACATCTTTAAAAATAACTATACACTTAACACCTTTGGACCTAAAATGGTCTGATTTGACGAAAGCCCGATTAGGATATCCACTGGTTTGGAGAGCTTTTTTCGTGTGTTTCTCTTCCTCCTCTCTTTGTGGGGACATGTTTAATTCAATTCAATTCAGTTTATATAGTGCCAAATCACAACAAAGTTGTCTCAGGGCACTTTACAGGAACATTCACATACATAAACGCCAAGTAGTAAAGTTCTCTATCTAAGGAATCCAGCAGACAAGTTGAATACTGGCTTCATTGCAGTCTCCCATCCTGAGCAAGCACAGTGGCAACAGTGGAAAGGAAAAACTCCATTTTAAAAGGAAGAAACCTCCAGCAGAACCAGGCTCAGGACAAGCGGTCATCTGCTTTGACTGGCTGGTTTGAGAGGACAGGAAGGAGAGACAGACGAACATAGAATGGTAGGACCAGGTATAGGTCCAGGTGTATCTGAAAGACAAAAAAAAACATGTGTCAAGGATAGAAAAAATAATTACAAATACAAAACAGGTTGAGCAGAGTAAGTAAAGACAGTAGCAGGGTGAAAATTGTAGTCAGTTTGTCCTCCAGCAGTCTAAGCCTATCGCAGCATAACTAAGGGACAGCTCAGGAAACCCAAGCTGACCCTAACTTTAGCAAAAAGGAAAGTCTTAAGCCTAGTCTTAAAACTGGATAATGTGTCAGCCTCACGGACAGAAACTGGAAGTTGGTTCCACAAGAGAGGAGCCTGATAACTGAAAGATCTGCCTCCCATTCTGTTTTTGGAAACTCTAGGAACCACAAATAAACCTGCAGCCTGAGAGTGAAGTACTCTGTTTGGAAAATATGGAACAATAAGATCTGTAATATAAGATGGAGCTAGGTTGTTGAGAGCTTTGTAGGTTAGAAGTAAGATTTTGAATTCTATTCTGGGGTTGACATGGAGCCAATGGAGAGAAACTAAGTGTAAAGTGTAGTCTAAAGTTCTCACAGAAAGTTTGTGTTCCAGTAAGTGGCGAGAGTCAAACAGAAGATACTGATCTGTGTGAGTGTTTCCTGTAAACTTTAATGTTGAAGCTTTCATCTCTTTCCATGTTCACCAAACAGTCCAGAAAAGGCAGCTTGTTGTCGTTGGCATCCTCTCTGGTAAACTATGTTATCCACAGAGTTTATGTCTGCTAGACACTTGTACTTCTTTCACATATTTTTTAATTATATTGACCCAAGTGTCATCCACATATCTGAACAAGTGGCTCGGTGTTGTTCCCTTGAAAGAATCCAGGGCTCTCTGTTCCATTTCCATACAAAAACAGCATCTTTTATAACGGTGAGTTATTTTGATGGAATGGCCGATGTCTGATATTGAACTTTAATGCAAATATTGGCCGATACCATGACGTTAATATCGTGCATCCCTATTTGTAACTGTGTCTAGAGTAAATTGAGTAACTTGAAATGTTGTGTTAATGGAAAGAAATGTACTAATGTAATGAGCTATGCAGAACGATAGATGGTAAAATAACTGTAATTATTGTAATTTGTTTCTATCTAGCTCTCACGTTGGTTGATTACACAGATGGTTTCAATAAATCATTAAACCACCAGTTCTGGCCTTCTTGATATTGACTGGACGCTACACTCTATGTGATGTGGTGTGTTTCCCACAAGAGAGACTAAAATACCAGCAAGATGTTGTTCAATATCAGTTTATGCTGTTGATAATGGGTCTGAGTGATGTTCCTATTTTGTGGATTTTAGGAAGTCCAAATAAGCGTGACTTGGCTTCCTCTGGATATAACCTGTGGTAAAGTTAACGACTGATTACCTTGTTGGAGTTGTTTTTGCATTTTTTTCCCCCAAAAGACTTTAATCTTTAAATAATAAAATGTCGACATGCCAGCTCATGAAGAGAACTAAATCAGATGGAATGCCCCATTCCCCCAGCAGCAGAATATTTTGTTGAAACGGTTCACTGTGAAATAAAAAGCAATTTGTAGTAAATAAGAGAATCACATAAGTCCTGTTCCTGAAAGCTTTATTTTTTAGTTGCAGCATATTTCTATAAATATTCTCCCTCAGGGGAGACTTAATGCGTAGCAGGAAAATTTACATACCTCAAGATAATTAGACCCCACAGATACCTCAGTACAGGAAATGTAGCAGCCCAGAGTGTATAAATAAAGACGCTTACAAGAGAAATGAAGAGGCGCGCTGGGGAACAAATAGAGGCAGTTGTCTGATTTTCAAGATCTGATACACACCCAGACAGATTTTACTGTTGTTGTTTTGTTTTTTTTAACAATATTTTTCTCTCTCTTTATTTCCTCCTTTAGCCCTGCAGAAGAACTGTGCTTTGGTTCTGGAGACAATGAGAGGAAATGCCTCATTATCTTGAGCAATGTGACCAAAAATCAGGTGGCCTTTAAGGTGAGTCTGAAAGGATGTTAACCCACTTGTGTGCCTCGTTTATTTAAACTGTTCCATGATCAATGAATAACAAGTGACGTATTCTTTAAATATTAAGTGGTAACAGAGTGGTATATTCTACAATAAGCATTTTTGGAGAGATTTAACTGAAGAAATGTGGGTTTTAATTTATTGTCTGCCTGCACAGGTTCGAACCACAGCACCTGAGAAGTATAGGGTGAAGCCCAGCAGCAGCAGCTGTGAACCAGGATCTTCAGTAGATATAGTCGTGTCCTTACATGGAGGTATTACACACAAGCTCTGCACTCTTTTTTACAGCAGCACATGTTTTAAAATGCTGAACACCAGAATATTCAAACACTTCGCACTATTACCTTCCCAAAGTGCTTGCAGTCACTTTTTTTTTTTGTGCCTGACATGCATATTTTAAAAGAGATAAAAGAATCGTCTCCCCCCAAAACAAACCGTCTGACAGCTGACGGTGTGCTGAGGTACTCAGCGACCTTCAAGCGCTGATGTGTCAGCTGAGGGTTAAGATGTGCTGAACGCAGATGAGGAGGATCAGCAGACTCTTTCAGAGTTGCCTTTTTGGTTATTTTTTTATATAATTATTTGTCCTATATTAAACCAGGTTAGTCGGTTGAGAACAAATTCTCATTTACAATGACAACCTGGCCCAGAGGCAGCAAATACAGCAGTGGGAGTACATCCGACCGACATCATATAAACAACTGACAATCAAACATCAAGTTGTCATCAAGGGCGACTGTATGATGATGATGAACGTGATAAAGCACTGATTAGTCTCTACAGATTATTCTTTGTACAGATCTGGTAGAGTGCCGTATCAATGGGTAAATAAGGGCACAGATTGTGTTGTAAAGCACTTTGAGTATCTTGATAAGATAGAAACGTGCTGTATAAGTGCAGTCCACATGAAATGATAAAGGGCTAGGATAGGTTTCATGGTAAAAGTTTTGTATGAGGGTGAACAATCGAATTAAATCCTAAGATATTTGTAGCTGCTAGCAAACTGGATTTCGGAGCAATCTAAGGAGAGGATTTTCTGAGGGCAGATGGTTTGAAGGAGGTTTTTGTTGAAGATCATGCATTTTGTTTTCAGTTCAGAGTGTTTTTAAGATTAGAAAAAGTGTGCTCGATGTTATTGTGGTGTGGAGAGGGCAGTTAAGCAAACTGATGGTATACATAATAGTGTCATCGGCATACAGATGTGTATGAACAACATATACATATATATGTATACTGTCGGAAACCAACCTTCATTTTTGTTAATACAGGGTAATTAAAAGCAATACTGAATACAAAAATAAGAATGAGAATTTTAGCTTCAACTTTCTTTTGTTTACTGGTTCTGCTGATGGTTTTGTGCAGGTTCCCAGGCCTCTCCGCATGACAGGTTTTTGATCATGGCTGCAGAAATGGAAAACATTGGCTCACAAGAACTTGCACAGTTCTGGAAAGAAGTACCAAAAGCAAAGATTATGGAGCACCGGTACGTGTGAGTTCTCATTATGAACCATGTTAGTAAAATAATAATGGCTGCTGAAAAGGTTGACTTCAAGAAGTTTGATGCAAAATAACATTCTGTCTATTCTGGCTTCACTAAAGATGCATTTTAAATCCGTGTTTTAGTTATCATGTTTATAGTTTTGCGTAGACTTGATTTAAATTCCTTCTCTCCTGCATCATTATTTTTGACCCTCCTTAAATCTTGAACAGATGTTTTAAGCAACTCGTCTTATCTGAAAACTTGAAATATTAGGAATTTGAACCAGTTTGGTCATGACCTTTTGCTACACAGTTGTGTAACCTGCTGACTGAACATTTGATCACTGACTTGCGTCTTCACAGATTGCGTTGTCATACTCTGGATAGTGTTAAAGCTGCAGTGGACCCTCTCAAGGAGAGCCCAATGGAGACCTTCACCAGTGGCCAACAGGAGCTCAGCACTGCAGTAAGTTCAAGGAATATTAAAAGCAAACTTGAACATTTCTGCTACGACTCTAAAAAGTGTGATCATATCACTTAAAAGTGATCAAAAGGATTCAAGAAGAGTGGTGAAGTTTACAACAAAATATGCACAATTAGAGCCACAGTGTTTGTTCTTTTAACAACTCAAGGCTTCCTGCTTGACCTGCCTCTGAAAACCAGACCATCATTCAGACATGGTAGCCGAGTTATCAGTGCAAATCAGAAGGTTCTGTTGCAGCTCAGTCATTATCAGACTCTGTGAGGGAAATCTAAGAAAAAAGTCCTCATCTGTGAAACATTGTCAGATTACACTTACAGTAGTTAATTATTATTGTTGTTCCTGAGTAAGGAGGAGACTTGGAAATGGACCGTCCATTTTGGCATGTGTAAGTTAATTATTCACAGATAAATAGATGCTTACATATATACAGTAGTCCCTCACAACTTTGCAGTTTGTTTATCGCAGACTCGCTCTATCGCGGTTTTTCAAAATAAGATTGGACATGACACACAATTGGCTGATTGATGGATGAGTGGCACTATCAGCATGGAATTATTTTTTTTATATGTATAAATTATTTAAAATTATTTAGCACCTTGTGCACCTTTGTGCAGCCCATACTGCAGGATAACTGTGCAGAGTGAAGTGGGCGTGGCCAAGAACGCTTGCAGGTGGCAAAGAGCAGAGGAGGCAGGGAGCTGAAATCATGACATTCTGTGCTCTTTTAGAGAGTTAATAGTTTAGAAACATTGTTTAGAATATTGCAGGAGTTTGGGAAGGGTTTAAAAAACCTTTATCTACTCTCTCTCTATATATATATATATAATACAAATAAACTACTACTTACTACTTGTACTACTACTCCTATTTTGCGGTTTTTCACTTATTGCGGGTCTTCAGAGTACAGATCCCCCGCAATAAACGAGGGCCTACTGTATAGATGTATACACATATGTACATGTATACATTTGAACAAAAATATAAACACTTTTGTTTTTGCTCCCATTTTTCTTGAGCTGAACTCAAAGATCTAAGACTTCTTCAGCGAACACAAAAGACCTTTTTCTCAAATCCTGTTCTCAAATTTGTGTAAATCTGTGTTAGTGAGCGCTTCTCCTTTGTCGAGATAATCCGTCCACCTCACAGGTGTGGCATATCAATATGATATGACCACAATAAAAGGCCACTGTAAAAGTTTTTTCAAAAATAAGTCTCGGTTTTATCACGCAGTTTTGTAGGAGCATGCCATTGGCATGCTGACTGCAGGAATGTCCACCAGAGCCGTCTCCAAAGGCATTTCTGAGAAACTGGCAGTACATCCAACTGTCCTCACATCTACAGACCGTATAAACACACCAGCCTAGGACCTCCACATCCTGCATCTTCACTTCCAAGATCGTCTGAAACCAGCCACCTGAACAGCTGCTGCAACAGCCGGTTGGCATAACCACAGAATTTCAGCACAAAGTATCAGAAACGTCTCAGGGAAGCTCATCTGTATGCTCATCATCCTCATCGGGGTCTCCTCCTGTCTGCAGTTCTTCGTCGTAACCGACTTGATAAATTTATTGGTCTCAGGCCGAAATGAACCTAGCCTGCACTGACCTAAGAGTGGAAACACGGTGGTGGGAGTATGATCATATGGAACAGCGTGTGTGATTATAGAGTGAAAAGAGCATTTGTGATCATGGATGTACTTAAGAGCTGGGTGACTCCCAGACTTCAGAATTAACAACGTTATATGGAAGTATGAAAATAATTCAAAGCATAAAACCAAAATTAAACAAAAACTTGTGAACACAAAAAAAAACAACCGTTCGGCTACTTGTTAAAACTTTTTAAAAAACATTCCCACCTTCAGAGTACATTGACCAGTTTGCTCCTGTTTGGTGTCTCCTTTCAAGTCACTTTTATTTTCATCTGTTTGTAAAATGAGCACTGGAATTGAAATCTGGTGAAGCAAAACACTTTTTGAAGTTTTTGGAGTTTTCAGTTTGGTTTTGAGCCTCTGGCATCAGGGCTTTTTTTTTTTTTATTCAGAATTATTAGTATTTTTGCATCTTTTACTGGTGCTTTAATAAATAATGAGATTTTCGACAGACCTGGTTGTCCTCTGAAGAGAGGAACGTGACTCATTAAATCCATCACAAAGTTCTGCAGAAAAAGAAAAACTGAAAACTGTGACCTGAACTAGGCAGCGCACCTCTGATGGATTTTAAACAGAAACGCTGAGCAGAAAAGATGAGCTGATAGTTTCTGAAAGGAGCTGCGTTTTAAAGACATCTTTGCATCTGGAATCCTCTAAACAGAAACTTTAACTCCGTTCATTAAAAGTGCAGCGGCTTTTATTTTATTCAAACGATACGAATATTTTTTTTATCTTCAATTGGGGAAAAAGCAAAAAGCCATTTCCAGTTTGCGTTGTGATAAATCTGTCAGCGCCTGTCAGATGAACTAAATCGGTTTTTGTGTCTCCAGCTCATGCGATTGATGAACTGCAACTCCCGTCTGGAGCAGAAGGTGAACTCGTGTCTGTGGCTGCAGAAGGTTCTCACGGCGTTGGTGCTGGTCCTCGCAGTGCTCAACCTACTGTGCCTCTACGTGCTGGGTACGGCTCAGCGGCCATCCTGACCCGCCGCAGCGTCCTCCGCCTATGTCGGTCAGCCTCGGATGTGCCGGGGCTGCAGTTGACCTCCCAAAGGACTGTGATCCTGCGCTCCCCCCACCCACCATCCCTCCTCTCAGGCTGGTGTCTCGCAGAGGAGCTGACTTTAAGGACGTGAGCTGACGGGGAGTCCAAATCTGAAGAGAGCTTGTGCTTTTCTCTTCTCCGCCATTCCACAGTTAATCGAACAGACAGTTGTAGCAGTGATGCTCAGAGAATGTTAAATTAATTCAACAATGATTCATTTTAAAGTTGATGTATAATTTTTATATAATTATTCTACAAAAAAATGTATTTAAACAAAAAAATAAACGTCTTTTGTCAAATAATTTTCACTATTAATTGTTCTCATTCGCTCTTAAGAATATCTCTGTATCTTTATATCTGTTAAGATATATTAAAATTAGTTGCTTTATTATTTAAAAAAAATCACTCTTTATTAAACCCTCATTTGGCACAGAGGTTCATAATTAAAAACACAGCAGTGTATGACCTTACTAAACTTGTCCACGCTTAGACCTAGGAGCCACCAGAGATCTCTGTCTGCACTTTCTCATTTTGTTTTAATTACCCCAACACTAAACTAAACTAAAAATACCAAAGCAATTAGTGGCAAGTTGCAAGGACGGGCACAGCCCACTTGTATGTTGGCAGGGAGCACTGATATCTATAACAAGATCCAGCTCGGAGCAATCAGGACGCGAGACGCTGCACAAGGAATGAGCTTATTAGATGTTTGCACACAAGAGATGACTGGAATGAAGAACTGCGGTTTGTTTGCAGTGGGTGGAATGATTCATGCAATCACGAGTAAACTTATTCTACTTTGATTAGAAACATTCTTATCGTTTTGGGGGGAACGATGTGTTCATTCCTTGAAGTTTTCAGTTTGTTTTTGTCGTCCTGATCCGCTTATCTTGTACCTTTCTGGTAAAAGGACATCACAGATCATTTAGTGGGGTTTCATCGAAAAGATTATGAATAGTTAATATCTTAGCTGTTGCAGATAACACTTTGTAGCTTGAAAGAAAAACTGTTTAGATTTAACCCACAAGCTAATAGGTAGTCATGCTAGGACGAGACCAAAGTGGATTACAGTAGTCCCTCGTTTATCGCAGGGGATCCGTACCCTGAAAACCATACAGTAGGAATAGTAGTGCAAGTAGTACGTAGTAGTTTATTTTATTTATTCATACATTTATATAAAGGCATTTTAAACCCTTCCCACACTTGCAATATTCTAAACAATGTTTCTAAACTCTAAACGCTCTAAAGGAGCACAGAGTGTCATGATTTCAGCTCTCTGCCACCTCTGCTCTTTACCACATGCTAGCTGTCTTGGCCACGCCCACTTCTCCACTCTGCATAGAGAGCAGCTGCAGGAGGAAGCTTATCCTGCAGTATGGGCTGCACAAAGGTGCAGGAGGTGCTAAATAATTAAAAATAATTTATTTTAAATAAAAATTATATGCCGATCGTGCGGCTCATCCATCATTCAGCCAGTTGTAAATGAATAAGTGAGTCCCCGAGGTTCAATGGGACTAACCTGTATAAATAAAGGTTGAATGAATTGTGTGTCATGTCCAATCTTATTTTGAAAAAACATGATGGAGCGAGTCCTCAATAAATGAACCGCAAAGTAGCGAGGGACTACTGTACCACCTTCAAAACACCAAGCTAAAATTTCATAACACTTTTTATAAACTTATACTTTCACAAATGTTGCATTAAAAGTTTTTTTTTCTGACAGAAATACTAGAATATTACTGCTCAAAGTGCCCCAGGCTACATAGAACTAGCCGTTATGCCTTTATTTTCACTTGCAAATAACTAATGAACTCCATGTAAATAACTGTAAAGTGAAGCTGACAGTGTAAAAGTCTAAAAAAAATTATCAAACGAAACCTCATGGCATTTTTGAGAGGAAATGTTTTCGAATAGCAGAAATCCACTTTAGTCTTGACCCTAATCTGGTCAGAATAAATAATATAAATAGAATTAAAATAACATTTTTTTTTTTTTTCAATTTCAGGTTGTTGAAAGAGTACACTGGATTTAAACGTAGTCTGTGTATTAGTTAAACCTTCAAAAACACGTCCATTTTGTTCTATTTTAGTCCAAAAAACAGGAAGAAAACAAGATGGGGGTTAATGGAGTGCGTTCCTCTGGAGAGCAGCAGTAAAAGCTTTGGTATCACACGTATGAGAGTTGATTTTAAGTGCATCAGAGTGCCGTGCAGTACCTGGTTGTACCGAGAAAAGCATCAGGAGGCTCTACACAGCGCGCTGCCATCAAAATAAAACAACCACTGTGGTGCATGACGTGTTAAGTGGTCACATGACCACGCTTTCCTGATAGGCGCGTCTCACCGGTTTGTCTGGATCAGGCTAATTACTGGGCATGTGTTTCCCTGCAGATGCAGAAGTCAGATTGATTTTTACATTAACTATCGGTTAAATCGAAACCCTCCTCAGTGTGTGCCTGGCTCCAGGGCACTCCTGCAGGGCTCAAGGGGGACAATGATTTAGTTTGGTTAGCAAAATGAGACAGAGGGATCAATGGGAGCCTAATGAGGGCTGTGTTTAACAAGACGAGCTGCTTTTGTCCCAATGGAGAAGATCTCCACGGAAGAACCAGCAGCACTCGCCTTTTCATCATCCCTCGACATGACCTTTTGAAGTCGATGTTTCTAAAAGACAGAGACGGAAATCATTTACCATTTCCAGTAAAAGTCACTCTGTTCAGAGCCTGTTTTTTTTTTCAGCAATGGCATCTGCTTCACTGGCTTCCTTTTTTATTTACAGCTAGATCGAAACATGTTTTCTGCCTGCGCTCCCTCTGGCATCTGATGACAGGCCGGCTGATCAGAGGTCAGCAGGACCTTAAAATAGTTTTCAGACATGAGGAAGGATTGTTTGTTACTCAAGCTCGGAGGCAGCAAACATTACAGACAGCCGAAACTTTATAAGAACTTTATGGATACTGATAAAGGGAATCGAGGAGATTTTTTGAATCTGTGTTGAACATCATGTTCCTGCCTGAAGCTGTGGATGGACAATTAACAACCAGCTCACAGATTCTGGATCACGGAGAGAAGCGATGTGCAAAATAACGCATTTCATTTATGTTATTGACATTAGTTTGGGAGAAATAGTGCAATAAAGTGTATTTATCGTAATATTTCTAACTGTATTAGAGTAATTCAAAGTGTTATTTGACCTATTTTTCTGTACATGCCATCATTTCTTTGGTATTTTTTGTCTTATCGATATCTTGATTTCCCTATAGAGATTCTTTTTAAACCTATAGGCAGGAACAGGTGCCTCAAGTGGAGGAGTTTATTATCCGACGTCTAGTAGCAAGTGATGTACACTGTTAAACAAATCTGTAAAAATTACAGTTAAAAAAAAAGTCAAATTGCAACAGTAACAGACCGTGAAATCCAAAAAAGTATATCATCGTAGTAAATGCATTGAAATAGCGTAAAATAAGAAACAGAAATTTTACATTATTTAAACAATTATGATACAGTACGTGGAAAAAAAACAGAATTTTACCGTGAAAATTTTAAGA
This sequence comes from Nematolebias whitei, assembly GCF_014905685.2. Taxonomy (NCBI): domain Eukaryota; kingdom Metazoa; phylum Chordata; class Actinopteri; order Cyprinodontiformes; family Rivulidae; genus Nematolebias; species Nematolebias whitei. The sequence continues at coordinate 23,367,347 of NC_056510.1, forward strand.
AATTGTAAAATTCTTGGAAAAATAGTGTAATGTCACAAGCAAGTAATTACCCTAAAATTAATGGTACTATTATGCCAGAATTACTGATTTTGCTGATGAATGATAAATGGACTGTACTTGTATAGCACCTTTCTATCTTATCAAGACACTCAAAGCACTTTACACTACAAAGTACAATGATTGTATAAATGTACGGTATAAAACCATTAACTATTCTGCAAAATCGTTTCTAAATTTCTACAGAGAATAACTGATTTAAAAAATGCATGTGCAACCCGGTATCACGTCAAAGCATGAAACATGCCCGCTCGGGTCAAAGTGTTGGGAAAAAGGGGTGCAAAAACATTATTTTAAAATAGATGAACGTCCTTAGGAAGGAGCGTGAAATTTGGCAAGATATTTACCGGGACACCCATGAAGAGCATAATAAAGTTTCAGCCTCCTGGGTGAAAGCATCAGGAAACAATAGGTGCATAGGTGTGTGTTTTTTTTAATAATGTAAACGCCCTGACCTTTGCCCTTAGCAAGTTTGCACAGAAATGTTGCTCAAAACAGCTGTCAGTGTGAGAAAGCGTAGTTTTGACGTTTCATCCTTCTAGGCCAAAGCATCTGGGAAATATGAAGCAAAAAATGTGATATTTTCAGGTGGTCCTGTGGCGTCACTGCACCCTCTGGAACAACCTTTGTCCTCAGGAAGATCACAGCAGGGTGAAACCAGGGATGCTGTTTGTGGACAAGGTCTAACTGTACATAATAAAAACTTCAGCCCCCCAGCTGAAAAAAAACAACATTTTTTTTTGTTGAAATCAAATAATTGATTTCAACAAAATACACACGTTTAAATAATACAATTTGATGTTGTTTTCTATAAGGCCCTAGTAAATATGTTTGACACTAAATGCAATAGTTGAATTGTCAAAAACTCACCAAATTGACTTTTTTATGATACTGATACTATTGTTACCACAATTACACAATAAAATTGGATAGAATAAAGGATACTTTTAAAGGAAAGATGTGCAAGGCTGACCAAACAAAATGGGCTTATCATATGTCTTTAAAATAATAAAAATATACACTGTTTAAACACAAACGATGAGTATGCAAATATATTTTATTTTATGCCTACCACACCTTAAGCCATTTGTTAGAAAGCCTACACTGTTTATGCTTAGTTTATAGCTTATAGCAGTATTATGCTTCAATGTTTGTTCTTATATCTATGAAATATCTTAGCGAACTCATCATAGTTTTATCAACGGTTCTTGAATGCAGCACAGGTGTGCAACGCAGAGTAGTACAAGCAGTTCTCTGCTTTTGTACTTTTCCTCGGTGCAGTAGTTGAGAGGGGATGTAGACCTGTAGTTCTTCCATTTATCATGGTGTGTAAATGCTAGAAACTTTTGGAGACGACTCCTTTTCTCCAGATGTGAATTTAAGCTCTGGTGCTTGTAATGTATTGCAGATTTGTGTTAGCCTTTGGGCTTCCGTAGCTACCCACCTGTGTCACTGTGTGCACGCACCAAGTAAAAAATAAGCTCTGTGCAATACTGGCGTTGGTATTGTGTCTATACAAGAGTGAGTATATTACATTATTTATTTTAAAGCTGGAGCGTAGAGGATGACACGGGAGTGCATTTTCACTCCTGTCCCGTCCCACTCCCACAGAAAAAAGTGTCTGATTTGTTTATTCTTTAAATTTCATAGTATCTATAGTAGGGATGCACGATATTGGATTTTTGGTCGATATCTGATATGCCGATATGTTAAAAAAAAATTGGCTAATAACCAATACCAATACGGATATTTTTTCCCTAGACCTACTTACAGAGACTACATAGCTTTCTCTGCTGTGGAATTAAATTACTACATTAGTCTGCATGGTCTTTGTCAGTTTGGCCTGCTACCAAATGTAAATGTCAAAAAGGGGGCTGAAAATGATGCAACACTTCAACTTGGATTATGTTTAATGTCAAATTTATTCATGACATTTACTCTCTCTAACACAATGACAACACTTGAACGGAGCAAATTTGATAATTTTCACAAATCTAAACTCAACAGCATGTGTGATGTCATAACGTTGTGCTGGCACTGCAGGCATCCTTGTCACTGGGTTGTCATGCAAAAACAGCGCCTTATATACACATACAGTATATATGTACGTACATGTATATATAAACATCGCCTTTTATATTGGTGAGTTATTTTGATGGATTGGCCGACATCCGATATTTAACTTTATCGCTAATATCGGTCGATACGGACACCATGCCGATAATATCGTGCATCCCTTATCTATTGCACACAATGACTTATTAAAAAAAAAAAAAACTTGGGCACACCCATTCATTAAACTTGGGCAAATAAAGCGTGATTGTCCCAAGTCCCATTCTTGGGAATAATAAAATAAGTTCTGAAGCAGGACAGAAAAACATTGTGTGTTAAATTTATTGTTGAGCAAGGCAAAACTTAAAATGTGTATTGCAGTTCTAATTGAAGTAGAATATATAGTTTTTTTGGCCAGGGTTGTTTGTTAAACTTGACCATTTTTACCCGCGCAGCAAAAAGTTTGGAGACAACTATTACAGAAGGAGAACCTCATATTTTATGTGCTGCACGTCTCGTTGAGAGGTACTTTTGCATGTAAATGTTAAAATAGAAGTGGTCACAGTTCTGTCTGATTATTTTTTTGAACTCCCATATCTGGATCCAGTCATTGCACAAAGAAATCCTCTTCTGCCCAAACAAAGAAGTCACACCATATAAGACCAGTAAGAAGAAGCTGGCCTTGTACCTGCCAGTAGTTAGCATGAGTTTTCTTTAATTTGAAAATCCCATCCGACATCTTCAAGTACTTGCAGTCAACATAACGTTTTACATTTGGACATTTAATTTCAACCAAGCCAAATGATGGGGTTTCCCTGGGGTCATAAACAAGGCCATCAGGGGAGGCACCTACAGTAACCATAGGGTCTCAGGGTGAATTACTAGTCCACAAGGTGAATAATTCACTTTATAATGGTGGGCATATTCTGTTGCTGCATAAAACTCCATGTCAGAACCTCTCAGCATTTCGGCAATTTCTTTGGTACCCCTGATCTTTCGCTCGGCAAGAGATTCAGCAGTACTGTGACTTCTCAAGTGACACACCTCCCTAAATCTTGAAGAGGTTATTCTTGATTGTCACAGCATGTACATCTCATGAGCATAGCTCGTGTTGATGTCTCTGCAAACTCTGCAAATGAAAATGTTCCTCTTCAGTGCATACCTAAACACAAAATGTTGGTGGCAGATGATGTGTACCAAGTGGAAGAGAAGGAGAAGGTGGAGCATGCTGATGTAACTCTATGCATCGTGTTAAGAGTTTGGGCTGCGGATAGGACAGTACACTTCCTTTTTGCACTAGTCCCAATTCAGAATCCACAAGAGGCTTCTCCACACTCGTCCCCATAGTTGTCACCAGTGTCTTCTCCAGTGGATTCAAATCACTGAATGCCTCTGCCACTCGAAGCAAAGACAGGTCAGGAAGAGGGCCAGTCATTCCCCTGAAGAGGGTACTCCTTTAAATAAAGCATCACACAGATGTATTTCACCCGGCGCTAAAATATGTATGGCAGCAAGACATGAAAATTATATATTACTAGCAGTGGCGGCTGGCCAATAGAGGGTGCCAGGGCATCACCCCACCACTCACCACATCACCTTGAATGGGACATAAAAAAATGAAATAAAAAATATATACATATTTCAAAATATGTGTATATATATTTGTGTGTGTGTGTGTGTGTGTGTGTGTGTAAGATAAATATTTTATAGTTAATGATGAGTAAAGTTGTTTCGTTCAGTGTCGTTGTCTAAATGGTGACGTATTTTTCGCCCTAGGGTGCAAAAATCATTCCCCGTAGACTCTTGTTAAAAGTTGTACATGCACAGTAGCTCCTCTTCAATACAAGAGACGTGACCATTCTGGGCGCACCTCTCCTGCGCCCAGAGCTGAATGCAGCTTGATTTGTATCTCACCCACCCTCCCGCAGTGGGAGGGTGGAACTTCTGCCGTGGGGCTGATATGGAGCAAGAGAAATTAAATAATTCAGTGAAGTCACTTAAAACAATACCTGTTGAGAGAAGAACATATCAGGAGACGCTAGAGGTGAAAGAGCTCGGATCTGCAGCCGAACATCACAATTAATCAGCAGTCCAAAGACGGAGGAAGACAGTACACTCGGTCTTTTCCCAGGACCTGGTTTAGCAACAAGGCTTCACTAACTGCATGTAGCAAGACTAATGCTTTATTCTGCTTTCCCTGCCTCCTTTTTCAAACATCAGGATCTGACCCTGCATAGATTAAGACAGGTATGACTGATTTAAAGCATTTTTTTTTAGAAACGGCAAAGAAGCATGAACAATCTGGGATCATATGAAAAATGCACTGCAACTAGCCATGTCTGGGAAAATGAACATTTCATCTAGGCTTAATGAAGTCTACAAGGTAGGGATCCGTAAGCACAATGAGGAGGTTGACAAAAACGATCAAACGAAAGAAGATCCAAGATGTCAATGTAAATGCACACTATGTCCACTGCTATGCTCACCAACTTAACCTTATCATGCAGCAGGTGACTTCCCATATCCCAAAAGTGAGTAATTTCTTCTCAGACCTGGCTGATTCTTTGGCTTTTTTTCAAGCTCTCCAAAGAGAACAAACATGCTTGATAGAGTGGTGGCCCACAAGCACAGTGAGGTGGAACTTCCACAGCCGAGCTGTGAACACTGTTTTCGAGCACAAAGAAGACCTGCTCCAGTGTTTGGAAACCATCAGGAACTCAGGAGAGTTTGATCCTACCACTGTTAGAGAAGCTGGAGGGTTTGTGAGACTGCTGGAGGATGATAATTTCAGCTTCTTCATGAAACTGTTCCGTCTCATCATGCCTCATGTGAACATTCTCCACAGCAAGCTCCAAAAGCGGACCATCGACTCAGTCTTTGTTCAGGGAATCATGCAGCAGTTCACAGACA
>NC_056510.1:23382365-23398209 GCF_014905685.2 Nematolebias whitei
CCATCAGCCTAACAATGGATCATTAGCACACTGATGGCTGTTTACTGCTTCACTCAGCCCTCTGTGAGTAGTAAACAGCCATCAGTGTGCTAATGATCCATTGTTAGGCTGATGGTCCTTCTTGAGCATGTGATGAGCTGGTTTTGGTTGTCAGCAGCAAAACTGGTTGATCCACTCTAAGAAGGTGCTATTTAAGAGACTGAGCTGAATACAGCACCTCAGACTGAAGAAGTCTCTCGGACGAGAGACGAAACGTTTCTACATTTTTTTGTTGATTTGCTTTGTTTTGTTTTTTTTGAATGTCCAGAGGACCAGATTTAACTTTTTTATATTTAGCTGCAAATCAACACGCAAAAATAAAAATGTCTGCCGCTGCATCTTTTCTACCATCGCACAGGAGAATTCTCACACTTCCTGCTACAATGTGGTGCGTCAAAGTTTACCTGCGCGGTGAGCGTTCCTAGAGCGAGGACTCGTCCGCTAAAGCAGTGGTTCTCAAACTGGGATCCCCGGAGGTCCGCGAGCCACAGCTTGGGGGTCTGCAATTTTTATTTTATTTTTTACAAGCACGTAGATGTTGAACAAGCTGTTAAAATACAACAAAATGCAGGAAATCACATCTGCTATAATTAAAAATGTTCGTCCCGGCATCAGTCGGTTTATGAATGAATCCCTGTTACTCGGTCTGACCGTGGTTCTGTTCAGTTTCATGTGATGTGTAATATCTGAAGAAGTGACAACACATTTATAATGTTCATTATGTGAATAGGTACATTTTAAAGTGGTTTCTGATGCTGTTAATATTCTCACAACTGTAATTTTTGGAAGTTGATGTTAAAAAAAAAATTGTTAACGAAGTGTTTTGAATGAAAATACTCCATGTTTAAAAGTATAAAAAATGTATTAACACTATTAAAGAACAGGTCTTAAGTATTTATGTTACACAAGTATTTTCATTGCATTAAAGAGACTAACTGAATAAAATTATTTAATAAACATGAGGGTGATGAGGGGGTCCCTGAACCCAAAAAGTTTGAGAGCCCCTGCACTGAAGGCTGCATCGTGAACCACAGACCAGTTGAATTCAACGTCTTCATGTGGACAGCAACATCAGTTTACAACAGTCTGTGTGGGGTGGAGGTGAGGGGTGGGGGTCAGGGTGAAGCTGCTACTCATCAGGGTGTTTGAGAAAAACACAGCTCCACATGGACATGCAGTGTCTCTGAGTGTCTTCGTCCCCTGCAGACATGCATCACTTGTCCAAAGCTGTTTTTACGATCTGATTGTCGTGTTGCTGTCAAACGTGTCGTACTTCGGTTGGGGCAAATTCAACCGAGGATGCAGAAGAGCAGCTCCATCCTCTTTAGCAAAAGGTGGCGTTTCGGCTCGCTTTACTAAATTTTGAGTTAAATGACGGGATCTGAACTGGATCCAAGAATGATGGAGCAAACTGTAAACGCATCAAGTGCTTATCTGCTGCCACGAAAGGTGAGTGGTAATAAATTGGCTGCTTTTGTGTGCGTTTGTTTGACAGTCTGTTAGCAAAATATTTCATAAGCAAGCCAGCAGATTTTAATAAAACTCTCGGAAAATGGTGATTTCATGACCTGACGAACTTTTGGAGTTACCGGTAATACAAATAAAGATGGCTGCCACAGCTAACTAAACTTAGGAAACACAAAAATGCCTACAACTTTGTTGTTTTTACAGATATCGAGTTAAAATCTGGTGTGGTAGTAGCTGAGAAACATCCACTACTTATAATTAGAGCATAGACAGAGATCAAGCAAAATCTTTGTTTAAAACTTTTGCATTAACTGCTGAAGCCAACCTTGTCTGTCTGTTAGCAAAATATCTCATGAACCAGTGAGCAGATGTTAATGAAACTCTCAGGAAGTAGTCCCTGCATGTACAGCTAGTACTCTTTGGCGTTTAGTGTCAATCCAGCTCAAGATGGCTGCTGCAGCTAATCAACCTTCAAGAATCAAAGAATGCCTGTAACACAGTCAGTTTTGCAGATATTGAGTTACAATTTGTTGTGCTGGTAGATGAGGTTCAGTCACAACCCCCAGCACTAACAGAATGCACGAGAGTTCACGTTATCGAGTGCGAATGTGCATAACGTCGTTTTCAAAATTTGACCAAAATGGCTACAAATTTGTCATTTTTGAAGATAGCTTAGTTGAAACTTTTTGCATGAAAGACGGTTGGCAATGTCTAAATTTGAATTTTGATTTCCTTACTCAAACCAGCATTCTTTTTTTTTATTATTATTATTGTTAGGACCATTTGTCAACTTTTAGTCTTTTCTGCTTGAATGTTCTGTCGGTGCCTTACCTGATACGCTGACCTTTGACCCGTTTTTGTCTTAGATTCAATGTTATTTTAATGAATGGATTCAGTTCGACTCAAAGACTGCACTTGTCTTACAGCTGTGTGCTTATTGATTTGAGATGCAATGCAACCGTTTGTTACAGCAGCAGCTAAGTGATTTTTTTTTTTCCACACAGCCCGTTCCCAGGAGTTCTGTGGCAGCACTATCTTCTGTCTTTATTAAAAGCTACAATCACATCATCCAGTAGATAGAAGCCAGCAGAGGGCAGATGTTCATGTCAATAGTAGAAGGTATTCCTCTGGGCGCTGTTAATCCTCAGCAACAACTCCACACACAAATTGACTCGGTGCCTTTTCCAGAGAAGCTGCGTATGGATTAGAATACCATTGTGCTAAGTGAATGAATGCCCTCTCTGTTGTCCTGAATACTGAAGGCTTTTGATGCTTTGTTTCTAATGTCTGCCAGTCTGCTCAGATCTCCCGCCAGGCGATCAGATGGAGCAGCTGACCTGGACTGGATCAGGGTTGGGGGGTGGATGTCTGATGCATACAAGCAGGAGTAAGCTGACCTTTTGAGCAGAGCACAGCTAATGGCATTTCTTCTTTCATTAATCGATGAACAGAAAATAATCTCATTTCATTCCAGACGTTCCATTTCTACAAGCTATTTATGGAAAGGGATTAAAACGTCCTCTTTAAAGTGATTCAGCTTCTCTTGCACTTTCTTACAACCCCATTTTGGACGGAAAAAAGTTGGGACATTGTTTAAAATATAAATTAAACTGAATGCAGCGATGTGCATATCTCACAAACCCATACTTTATTCACAGTGGAACACAGAAACAAGGAAAGTGTACTGTTTTTTTTTTTTTATTATTTATTTATTTATTTATGGTTACAATACACCTCAAAAAAGTTTAGACAGCTCAGTTCCTCTAGGAAGTGAGGAGACCAGCTGCTGAAGATTTCAGAGGAACGTTGTCGCCTTCTTGGCTCATGGATTCTAGCTGTTCAATACTTCTGGGAGCATGTCCTAAAATCTGTATATACTCAGGCAGAGGCACTATGCACCTCCATATTAGCAGAGAGGCAGGCTTTTGAATTGTGCACTGATAACAGGCTGGTCGCCCCCCCCCCCCCCCTCCTCTTTAAGAAAATTGATGTAGGGTCCGTTTTCCAAAAATAATTTCAAATGTCGATTTGTCTGACCACAGAACAGTTCTCCACTTTGCCTCAGTCCATTTTAAATGAGTTTTCTTTGGTCCAGAGAAGATAGCAGCGTATTCGGCTCTTTTAAGTCTTTTGTTTTGCTAATTTTAGCTTCTATTAGGATCAATGTAGCCTCTGTTCTGTTCAATTTAGCTTCAATTCTGCTCATTAAAAATCTCAGTTTGTTTTACATTTTAGCCTTTTTTCTTTTAGTTTTAGCTCTTTTTAGCCTCTGTTCTGTTCATTTAGCTTCAATTCTGCTCATTAAGATCTCCTTTTTTACATTTACATGTTTTTTTAATTATTTTTAGCTGTTTTTAGCCATGTTCTGCTCATTTTAGCCTCTGTTTTGTTCATTTTATCCTCCGTTTTGATGGTTTTAGCCTCTGTTCTGCTAATATTAGCTTCCGTTTTACTCATTTTAGCCTCCGCTTTGCTTGTTTTAACTCCAACAACTCAGTTTCATCAGTCATTCAGCACTCAGCGTTCACAATGCTTTATTTCAGAAAATGCAGTTTCTCCAGTTTTATTGATAAACCTGCGGTTTCTGGAAAGGCATACACATTTAAGAGTTATATTTGTAATAGTGGGCTAAAGGAGCAGTACTGTTCACATTAGTACATAAAAATTAAGCTACAAGCCCACAACTGCTCAGTCAAAAAAATGAAAGCCCTAAATTCCTCTCTTTTACACAAAAGTCCTTTCTTGTAGTGTGGGGCAGTTAAGCTACAACTTCAGGGATTAAACAGAAGCACATGATGATTCAACCCCGTGATTTGTCAGAGAGCTCATGGACTCAGTCATTTCCTCTTCTTTTCTTTTCCCTTTCTTCTTCTTCACCTCACCGCTAGCTACTCCTCTTCGTCTTCATCTCCCTGCAGTCCAGAATGGCCTCCCCTCGACTGGAGACTTTCTGCTGCCCGAACCGTAACTCTGCCACGGAGTTCGTAGTCACCTTCCAGCCCGTCCTGTTCGGGGCTCTGACTTTGGGAAGCGCCGCTGTGAGTCTCATATTTACCGTTCTGCAGATTCTGCCAAAGCGCAAAGGATACAGGAGACTGGGACAGTACCCTCTGCCGAGGCCTGCGTCTTCTTCCAGAATACTGTTCATCATCAGTATCTGTGATATTCTGGGATGCACAGGTAAAAAGAAGCATCTGGCCTGCCTTTTTTCTTTGGTCATAGGCGATTTTTGTAGCATGGCGCTGTGCTCTGGGTTCAATCATGCACCCAAATACTTTCTTCTTAACCCTTTTGTTGCCCAAGATTGCGTGCAGTTTTAGCAGAACACACGAACCCTGCTTCTTGCAACCAAATAAGAAACATAGTTGCGTGTGAACATCAATCTAGGACTTGTAGAAAACAGGATCTTGGAGGTTTTCCCCAAATCTGAAGAATGATTCATGATTCCTTCTTGTGGACAATAAAATGACTCATTACCAGTGGGTTTATTTTTGTTTGTTTGTGTAAATCAAATGCAGAATGGCATAAAAAAAAGGCACGTCAAAATTTCCTGTGCCACATGCAGAGGACCCACTCTGACATTCGAACCACTCGTTCATCACTGTGTGTGGGGGGGGGGGGGGGGGCAGGTGAAGTCATGTGTTTCCACACCCAGTGAGATTCATTCAGCTGCGGATTCCCCAGCTTGATGACACAGTTTAAGATGAAATGCAGAACAGTGTGGAGTTTGCATTGCATAAAGGATTTGGGGGGAGCTCTGCAAATTTTTTATTTATTTTTTTTTTTAGTTTCATGGGGGAAATGGAAACACCCCTATAAAACACACTCGCTGGAAGCTCCTATTTCCATGATGCATAGCTGCCATTAAATACAAGGACTCCCTCACTGACAGTAATTGTTTCAAGCAATTACAATGTTCATGTGTGGAAATGTTAATGAAAGCCAGACAAACTGGACCTCTCCTGCATTTTGCTTGTGTTTACGTCTCTCGCCGTTAAAGCAGATGTTATTCAGTTTGGTGCATCCCTCTCTTCCAGGTATCATCTTCAGATCATCGATCTGGCTGGGCCTGCCGAGCCTCGTCAACGGCATCTCCGTCACCAACAACACAGACGTGCTGCCAGAGGTCTTCTGCGTTGGGAGCGCAGTATGTTTCAAAGCCTTACGTGTTTCGACAGTCCATTTACACTCTCATGATGCCACTCATGATGTGAACTGAATAAAAGGTCTTGTTTTACGCTTGATAGGTCACAAGAAAAGGGACTTTGTCTCTATATTCATGCATGATTACTGGAAGAAAAAAAAACAGATTTAATGGAAGGAAAGAGTTATTTGCCTTTGAGTCATGCTCGGCTGAGTGTGAAACGTCTGTCACAATATGTCATTTTGTAAAAGTCATGGCACGTGCTGTTGTTATGTCATCCCCCGTTCATGTGTTGCAGATGTGGATCCAGTTGTTTTTCAGCACTTCTTTTTGGTGGAGCTTTTGTTATGCTGTTGATGTCTTCCTGGTGGTGAAAACCTCTGCAGGGATCAGGTACTTTGTTGTGCTCTTAGGTTTTCACAGTGAATGCCTTCACGTTCTGTTTACGATATTGCTTCTCGCTGCTAGAGGGCACTGCTGTGTCAAAGAGTAGTCACTCGTTTATCCACACTCTGAAGCCCCGCGATAAGAGAAAAACTGTGAAGTAGGAATAGTAGTACAAGTAGTAAGTCGTAGTTTATATATACGTATATATATATATATATTTAAAATGTCATCACAATAAGTTTCCATACAATGGCGAAATTAGTCTCTGCATTTAACCCATCCACCACCAGGTGGTGCGGTGGGTGGCTATTGGGGGTGCCAGGGGGCATTTTTGGGGAGGAAGTGTGCTGCCCAGAGACACCATGAGGTATGCAGTGACTGGAGATAGAACCTGGGACTTTTGGGTCCCGAGCCGGCTGCCCTGCCTCTACACCATCTTGGCCCCCATATATAAATGCATTTTAAACCCTTCCCACGCTTTTACAATAAACAATATTTCTAAACTAAACACTCTAAAAGAGCACAGAATGTCATGATTTCAGCTCTTTGACTCCGTCTGCACTCATCCACCTGCAAGCATTCTTGGCCACGCCCACTTCTCCGCTCTGCACGGAGATCAGATGATCAGCTGCAGGAGGAAATTTATCCTGCAGTGGGCTGCACAAAGGTGCATCAGGTGCTAAATAATTTTAAATAATTTATTTAAAATAAAAATTCCATGCCGATCATGTGGCTCATCTATCCGCCAACTATGTGTCATGTCCAATCTTATTTTGAAAACCCACGATAGAGCGAATCTGCAAGAAATGAACCGCAAAGTAGCGAGGGGCTACTGTATATACAAGATACGACTCACACCGTGTTCTATAACAGTTACTGTATTAAAATGTATGAATTAAACCCTTAACTGCTATTTCAACATAACTGCCACAACAAAAGTGATGACAAGGATGAGCATCGAGTCCATCCTTCCCTGCATCACACTGGTGAACTCCTGTGCCATTTACAATGTGGTGGAAATTGTTCAGCAATCACTTGCTCGTCATAAACGCTTGGGGGAACAAATAGCCAGATGAAAGGTGACTTTGCATTTTATTACACTGCTTAGGACCAGAAGGGATTATTTTCTAAACACTATCGGAAAAAGTAAATCAACAAAGTTCAGTCAGGTCATCTGGACGGTTTCTATTTTTGTTGAGATGTTTCGTCCTTCATCCAAAGGACTTCATCAATCTGAGGAGCCACAAACAAACTCTGGCTGCCTCAGAGGAGTCGAAAGGGGAGAGGACGGGCCCCAGAAACTATCTTATCACCAGCAAATTTGTTGGTCCACTATGGGAGTGTGCTGCTTGTGGGGCTGAGTTTGTTTGTGGCTCCTCAGATTGATGAAGTCCTTTGGATGAAGGACGAAACATCTCAACAAAAAAAACAAAAAAACTGTCCAGTTGACCTGACTGAACTTTGTTGGATTTTTTTACCTGGATTATTGAGCATGAACTTTGATGACTATCAGAAAAAGGTACATCATTTGTGAAGCTGCGGCTGCAACTTGAAAGACAGTATGTCACAGAGCTCCGGGCTTTAGCTGCATCATGTGATTTTGGACTGATGATGGAAAGGGAACCTACGAGAGATTAGTTCATTGCTAATGCTTATCTCAGTGCTGTGAATGATAATTTACCGCTGGAGGAGGACATCACACTGGACAAAGCTCTAACCATCGCATGTCAAGTGGAAGCAGCAGTTAAAAATGCTACACAGCCCTCGGCTGTAAGTTCAGTCCCGTCTGCACCGTACAGACCATACAAGCTGAAAATTCTCATTTCTGAGAGAAAAGAGCATTATGAACAGCTCCACCATGTTCACTATAAACAGTCCAGTCATAAAAATCAACTTCACTGCTTCAGGTGTGGATCAGATTGTCCTGCTGCTCCATTAAAATGATATAACTGTAAGAAAAAGGGGCATTTCACCAAAGTTTGCAAACTGCCTGTGGCTGTAGTGAGAAAACTTGTTCCTGAGCTAGCAGTGCTGTATGGTAATGATGTTAAACTGACTGCTGAAGCTTTTGATAAAATTACATGCCAAATGAACAGCGAAGCACCACGGGGAATTCTCAGGTCCCGGAGTTATTTTTAAACACTGGAGCTTCTGTATCTGTTTTACCAGAAACTATCTACAAGCAACATTTTACACGATGCCCACTGACAGAACCCAAAGTCACATGTGCAAAATGGGACCCACCTTTCATTGGCTGCCTACAAGATACAGCAGGAGGAGCAAATGAAAACAACAAAGTTCCAGCGTTCATCCAGAATTGTATACAATGAAACCTGGATCACCACTAGGCCTAATAAAAGCACTGCAAACTGACATAGTGGAGAAGAGACTTTCATTGTAGAGGATGATGCAAAAAAGCCTCCCAGTGACACAAAAACATGAAGATTTTGAGGATTTTTCTTTAGCCCGCCTTCTTGGATGTGTTAAAGGGTTCATTCATCCACAAGGTTCACCAGTACGTCTAAGATGTCTGCCACTCAGAGTATGTGAAGAGGTTTTAGCACAGCTCAAGCACTGACTCCAAGCAGGCGTCCCTGAACCAGTGGACAGTGAATGGATGAGTCCTCTAATGGTGGCACACAAACACGTAGGGGACTGTGTGGATCTCAGTGAACCTAATAAAAGTGTAATAATGGATTGTCACCCTCTACCTCATATGGATGATTTGTGTACAAAACTGACTGGCGCTACACATTTGAACTAGATTGATGTACTCAGCTTACCACCAGTTGCCAACACCCTGATAGCCGCTTACTACGTTCAGAAGACATGAGGGAATGATTTGGTATGAGGGTCCGAAACTTTTTGGAGAATAATACAGTGGAAGTGCTTGTTCTCGAGGAGGACGGACGCTTTTCCTCCTGCTCCTGCTCCCTCCTGCTTTGCTCTTTGTCTTGTGATTTCTATCGGAGCCTCTCACTATATCCTCCGAATTGTAAAGTATAGATCTGATCAGCTGGTCTCTCAATGCAATTGACAAAATTTTCTCGATGAGAAGACAGGGCAAAGGAGAGCCCTCATGTCCTGAAGGGACACTCACAGCTGGATATACTATGGATTTCTGGGGCCAGTTGAAGATGGTGTGTCTGGCTGTATTGTCTGTTGAGGACGTAGAAGACGCGTACATAATTGGATTTATGATAACCGGATTTATGATTGTTGGTGTTGGCGGGTATCTGGCATATCGACAAATTCGGAAGACGGCGGCAGCGGTTCTGTCAATTGTGAGGCTGCCTGCCTTTTATGAAGGAATGTACCGAGCGGTAAGCTCTCAGACTCAGACGCTGCATGAGCTGAGTCATAAGCTGGACGCAATTTCTGAGAATCGCAGGCCATTTGCAGCTCCTGAGACTCACTGGTGGGAAGGAATCGACCTTGGAGAAGGCTACAAGCTCTGTCCGGTGGTGTGGCCACAAAATTTGGCTGTTTGGAATCACCAGTGAGATGTACCAGCAGAACTATGAAGACAGAAATGGAAATTCAAGCAGAGGCTGACTGACCCAAAATAATTGTGTTATCTGGATTTGGCTTCCCCACTTGGCCTTGAATTGGCAGCTATCTCAACTTCTCCTGGTTGTTTATATAAACGAGAAGCTCCGCCCCCCCATCGCTCCCCTCCTGAGGACTTCTGTGGATCTGTGTCAGAGTTGAGCCGGCTGATAGACACTATGCCATCTTTATCAGGACTATGGAACTTTCTGGCAGTCTCCACGGACAACTCACTGCCCTCATCAGCCTTCTCATGCATAAATGTATTATGATGTCATCAGTATGTCGCTGTTTCATGTGCTGAGGTCATTTTTTTTGCAACTTTCACATTGTGTCCTGTGTAGGACACAGTGCAAGATTTGATTTTTTACACCTCCACTCTCCCTCGTGTTTCTTTTTCCTTATCTGAAAAAAAGGCTGCGCCTCTCGAGGCAGGCAGCCTCAGTCACCTCCGTCTCCTCGTGTATGTTTGTTTATGTTTCTTTCAGACGGGATGTACTGGAACGTAATTTTGCTGTTCGGTGTAATGATAATAAAGCTGATTCTGATTCTGATCCTGAATGTCAAGACCAACACCCACAAGTTCTCCAGTGTCTTAAAGTCGTGGGCCTACAGATCAACTTCAGAAGCTCATTCAAGTCTTCCACTACTAGGACAGTCAAGTCCAGATCACCTGCCTGCTACTGCATAGGGTCCTGCACCAAAGGCAGCTCTTCATTCATACTTAGGCTTAACCTCCTGGTTCAACAAGTTTACGCCAAGTTATGCAACAGTGTTTGAAGCAGTGCAAGAACTAATGCAAATAAATCTATCTGCACTAATATGAACTGTTGCAACAACTGAAAGCTTCAATGATTAAAAACAATGTTCCAGAAAAGCCCACCACTTGCCATCTTCAACAACAATCTGCAAAGTTCATCACAACAGATGCCTCAAGCTATGGATTAGGAACAGGTCTGACACAGTTGCATTCAGACAGTGTGAATGCATTGTTTTTACATCACACACCCTTTCTCCAGCTGAGAGGATATATGCTGCTGTAGGAAGAAAAAGGCTTTTTCATGTGTATGGGTAGCTGAAAGATGGAGGACATGTGTCACACACAACTAATCATCAAGCCCTCACCACTCTGTTCAGAACTTAAAGGATGAATAGAACTGGCAAGAGAATTTCACCCTGGTCAACTAGACTTGTGTGTTTCCAGTAAGACATGAAGTATCAACCTGGAAGTCAGAACATCATGACGGACTGCTTCTCACGTCCTGAGCATCATAGAGCTGAAGATTCTGAACAGGACTTGATGACAGAAATAGCTGAAATCTCTCCACTCCTGACTGCACTCCCACTTGCTGATTTTAATCTGAATGTGAAGAAACTGCAGCAAAATCATCCGTCCAGGTTGGCCTAAAGCATAGGTGACTAAAGTGTGGCCCGAGGGCCATTTGCGGCCCTCTGAGTGATTTTATGTGACCCACAACTGCAGTTTTAGAACGGTATCATGTTGGCCAGCAAGCTTAAGAGGTTGATGCACTTTCTGCTATTTCATTGGTAATCCTTTTTTATATAATGTTTAGGGTTAACAGCAAAACATGAAAAACAATCGTCTCAAAATGAGCAATATGAAGCAAAATACAAAACTTTGGCTATAATCTTTTTATTTTCACTTAGTGGTGAAGCAGCAAAAAACAGTTTTCTACCAGAAAGAAGACTTTTGTATAATGATTCATAAAATTTGGCTAAATATTGCAGTTGATAAAATAAACGAGAGGGAAATTGGATATTTTAAAACAAATATAACGTGGTATCATCTACATACGAGTTGATCAACGTTATCAAACCTTCAATGAATCTGTTGTAGCGACTGACAGCTGGACGATTTTTCAGAACTTCGATCAGCCTTTTGGGCCGCCCGCGGTCCAAAAGGCTGATCGACACGCTTTTAAAAGGACACTTACTCATATTATGCTTTTGTTGCTGAGAACAGACTAAAATGAACTTTCCAAACTCAAGAAAACAATAAACAAAGACACAATGAAATCATTTTAAATAAAAAATATAAGCTTAGTGTTTATGAGGCTTTTAATGTTTTGGATCTACAACAATTTAAAACTCTTTCTCCACTAAAATGTGTAAACTTTAGCCCTTTCTCCAAAATATTGTTCACGTTGAGAGTTAAAGTCACATTTTTGAGGCCCACGAGTCTTTTCATCTGGATAGTTTTGGCCCACATGTAAAAATGTTTGGACACCCCTGGCCTTAAGTGATGAAACCCCAGAAGAACTCAAGTCTGTGTGGACTTTCTTGAGAAACACCATTGATTTTCACAGGAAAACACCTTCAGGTTACCAAGTCTGCAAAAATAGGTTGTTCACCTGGCTCATGAAGGACATCAGAGTGTGGTTCTCTCTGAACACCTCAGAGAACGTTACTGGGCCATATATGAACAATTTGGTCTAAACAGACTTGTCATCATGCACTATTTGTAAGGCACATGACAAACCAATGGTGTTACACCTGCTTTATTACAACATGTCAAACCCCTAGAGGGTCCATTTCTGCTGTCAACATCATGGGTCCATTTGAACATTCAGCTTCTGATGGCAGGTTTGCCATCGCCCTTGTTGATTATTCCAGTAAAAGGTTTGAAGTAACATCCCCTCCTGATGCCAAACTTACTGTACTGATCACTGTTTCCTATTTTTATTCCAACCACCACAACAAGCCTCGGCTTTCATCTGTAACTCATTATCACCCCAACACCTCCTATAGAGAACAGGATGAAGCACAACGCTTTAAAAAGCATCATTTTTCAATTAAAATGAAAGTGTGAGATGCCTTTTTCTGACTTTGCTTCACTCTCCGAGTAATGAGACATGAGGTCTTATTCTGAAGAGATGGCTGTTTTACATGAAAATACCAGCTATAATTAAAGTCTTAGTACTCCTTGAAGAAACAACTCTTGTCTACTATTACATACACTTTTTTTGGCTCAATATTTGCTAAATAGACTAAATAATAGTTATTTTTTTGTGACGCTGATTAGCTGTGGCCATCATCTTCAATGGACTCCACAAGTCAGACAGTTGTAGATGTAAAGTCGATGATTACTTTACAAAAGTTTTATTGATATCCATCTTGTGGTTCATTTGATATTTTGCTAACAGACAGAGCTGACTTCAACAACTGGTGTTGAACTTTTAGGCCAAGACGTTACACTTGGAGTAGCACTTGGAGGGTTTGTTTTACGTGACTCTTTGTTACCACCACACCAAATGATAGCACGATAGCTGTTAAAATTGACAGGTCATGGCCATTTTTGTGCTTTTTAAGGTCAGTTGGCTGTGTCGGCCATCTTGAATTGAGTTGTCACCCAAAGTGAATCAGTTCTGGAAGTACATCTACTTATTTTCTGGACGTTTCAATAAAATCTGTCTAGTTGTTCCTGAGACATTTTGCTAACAGAGAAACAGACGGCAGCAGTCTATCATCACTCGGAATATAGACTGATCAGTCAACTGCATGTTTCAGTGTTCTTTCAGACCTATCATTATATGCAAAGATGGCCTGCCTGTTAGCAAAATATTTCATGAACAGCACAAAAGAACAACTGAACTATCAGCATAACTAACAAAGTCCATGCTCAATAATCCAGGTATACAATCCAACAATTTTCAGTCAGGTCATCTGGACAGTTTCTTTTTTTGTGTGTGTGTGCTGAAACGTTTCACCTTCCATCCAGAAGGCTTCATCAGTCAAGGAATAACTAACTTCATCTGTTCCACTTTTTTAATTTAACAAAACTAATGAGAGTTGTGATGCTGTTTCTAAAGTCATTCACAGCTGCGAGCCTAAGTCTCATCATGTGCTTCCCCCCCACCCCCCACTCCCCATCAGCACCATCGTCCTCTACCACATGATCACATGGGGTCTGGCTGTGCTGCTGTGTGTTGAAGGAGTGGCCATGCTCTACTATCCATCCATCTCAGAGTATGACACTTTCTTCTTCTTCTAATCGTAAACTAAAATACGTAAATGCAGTCGCTTTAGTACTAAACAGAAAGATGTGATTTTTGATGCTGGTGTAAAAGTTTGTCTGACGTTCGTGCAGCTGTGAACAAGGCCTCCAGCACGCCGTTCCTCACTACGTCACCACTTATGCACCGATGCTGCTCGTCCTCATAGCCAACCCCATCTTCTTCTGCAGGACCACCTCTACAGGTCAGTTCCTCGCTCTGGCACGATCACATTTTGCACTCGGGAGGAATCAAATAACGGTTTCATCTTCGCGCAGTTACATCTCTGCTCAAAGGACGACAAGGAATCTACACAGAAAACGAGAGGCGTCTGGCGAACGAGATCAAAATACGCTTCTTTAAAATAATGCTGGTGTTCTTTGTTTGGTAAGTTATTGTTTATGGCTCTGGTGAAAATTTGCACCACCTTATTTTTTTAAAAGTGCAAATACAGTAGCTGATAGTTTACAATTGCCCTGCTATATTATCTATTAACACCTTATTAAGATACATCAGATCTAACATTTAAAATTAATTTTGTAGACGTCCTATTTGCTTTTAGGTTAAAAACAGTCCGTCTTTTCTTTTTGAGTCATGTTTTTGTGCTGTTAAACATAACTTTCTGCTGAAACACCTGATACCAACATCACTGACAGGCTTAATTTCTGCGTCTTAAACTGTTATTTTAAAAGGAAAACTAATTTATTTTAACTATTTGCTCTGTGCAGGGAGTGGTGTGAAATATTTAGCACACAAAACAATAAATGTGAAAAACGTTTGTTAAGTCATGGATGTGAAGCATCTATTCACAAGAGATTTGTTTTTGTTTTTCCAAGTCAATATATAAATATTAACTAGAAAAATTGCACTTCCTTTGAAAATGCAGTGAACTGCTGAGGAACCAGTGGTGTAGTCGACATTTTTGTAGTGGGTATACTGTGTGCGCAGAAACCAAAGTAGTGATCCCTCACTGATCGCGAGGGTTACGTTCCAGAGACCCCTGCTGGATTGAAAATCCACGAAGTAGCGGCATTATATTTATTTTATTATTTATGTATATTTAAGGCTTTATAAACCCTTCCCACGCTGTAATAAGCACTTCATTTGCGCTTAAAAACTTTGGCGATGGTGATGTCTTGGGTTCAGTCATATTTAAAAGATTGTGAACAATGTGTCATCATCAATAAATCTTCTTTTCTCAAAATTGAAACAGGGATCCCTCAAGGAACTATTTTAGGTCCCATCCTTTTCAGCTTGTATATTAATAATCTTCCTGAAATTTGTCCTGAAGTTAATTTGCAAATGTATGCTGACAACACTATCATTCATGCGTTGGGTAAAAGCAGTGTCAGTGAAAAACTGAACAACAGCTTACAGAAAATATCAGCGTGGCTAAATGACTCCTGCTTAACTCTTAATACAAAGAAAACAAAGTGTATTTGCTTTTTGATAAAGAAAGCTCCATCACAGTCCTTGCATATTCGAATCAATGGGGATTCTATTGAACAAGTATCACAGAAAAAATATTTAGGAATCATTTTGGATGCTCAGTTTAACTTTTAGAACCATGTTGATAAAATCTGCAAAACTGTTAGATCAAACATGAATTGTTTTAAAATTGTTAGAACTTGTTTGCCACTTCATTGAGCAGAGATGTTCTTCAACTCAATGATTTTTTTCATGTGTCTTATGGAGCTATGGTCACAGACTCACCAAACTACACTTAAACCATTGGAAAGTCTCTATAGTCGGGCCTTGAAGGTTTTAAACCAAAAGCCAATCAGATTTCATCATTGTAATATTTTAGCTAAGTTCAGTATTTTATAATATTCTAATTTTATAAATTACAGTTTATTTTTAATTGATCTTCAAATGCTTCAGTGGACTTGCACCCAAACCAGCAATTGTATACAGAAACTGCAGGGTAGCAGATCTACCAGAGCAGCTTTAAATGATGACTGTACCTTTTCATAAAACCACTTTTGCTCAAAGTGATTTCTCTGTGCGAGGATTCGCAGTTTGAAACTCACTCCCTGTCAATTTAATCTGTAACCAGATTCAATATGTTTAAAAAAAACCTTGTATTTTTCACAGTCGCAACTTTTTGCAGAAAAATGCAAATCCTGTGACTTATACACCGAAGTAACTAATATAATTTTTTTCCCCATATTTATAACCAAATTTTTGGCTGAGATTGGGGGTCCTCAAAAAAAGTATATTATATATTTTACCCCTAATATATATA
>NC_056510.1:23398609-23440446 GCF_014905685.2 Nematolebias whitei
ATAGATAGATAGATAGATAGATAGATAGATAGATAGATAGATAGATAGATAGATAGATAGATAGATAGATAGATAGATAGATAGATAGATAGATAGATAGATAGATAGATAGATAGATAGATAGATAGAAAGATAGATAGATAGATAGATAGATACAGATTTTTTTTTACAAGTACATACATTTTTAACAGAAAGTTGCATGTTAGGCTCATTGGTACACTTGATTATGTACCCAGCAACAAGTGTACACATACCTAAAATAATACCCACGTTTACAAGAACTGAACATGCTAAAAGAAAATAACTGCTGAAATTAGCTAAAAAAAATCCATCCATCCATCCATTTTCTTTACCCGCTTATTCCATTTTGGGTCACGGGGGTCGCTGGTGCCCATGTCCAGCAATCACTGTGCGAGGGGCGGGGTACACCCTGGACGGGTCGCAAGTCCATCACAGGGCCACATAGACAAACGAGACAAACAATCATTCACTCTCACCTAGGGACAATTTAGAGTTACCAATCAGCCTAACATGCATGTTTTTGGTCTGTGGGAGGAAACCGGAGTACCCGGAGAAAACCCACGCATGCACGGAGAGAACATGCAAACTCCACCCAGAAAGGCCCCTGGACCGGGGTTTGAACCAAGGACCTGCTCGCTGAGAGGCAGCAGCTCTACCAGTTGTGCCACCGTGCTGCTAGCTAAAAAAAAATCTTACATGTGAAATGGAAGAACAAGCCTAAGGTATCAGAAGAAAGCAGAAATAACCTATTTGCTGAATTTGGTTTAAATAAACAGAAATTAGCACAAATATTAGAAAGTTTGCTAAAAAAAAATAAAAAGGCTGAAATTAGCAACAAAAAATGGTTGAAAAGTAGCTGAAAAGGCAGAAAAAAAATAAATTATCAGAAGGAAGTGGAAGGAGTTGAACTGAGCTTAAAAAATGTGGAATTAATTGCAAAAGTTAAAATTAGCACAAAGCAGCTAAATAGTAGCTGAAATGGCAGAAAAAGCTGAAATTAGCAGAAAGAAGTTAATTTGGCTGAAAGTTGCAAAAAATACCACAGCAATCTTGAATTTATCAAAAAACTGCTGAAATTAGCTAAAAAGGTGCTAAAAAGGAGAGCTGAAAAGATGAAAAGGTAGCTGAAAAGGTAGAATAAGCTTAAATTAGCAAATAAAAAAGTGGTGAGATCATAAGTTTGTCCAATTAGGCTGAAAGAAGCGGAAATGAGCACAAAAAGTGGAAATTGTCTGGGAAAAGCAGAAATTAGCACAAAAAAAAAACAGCTGAAAAGTAGCTAAAAAAGCAGAAATAAGCTTAAATTATCAGAAGGAAGTGGAGAGAGCACCTTTTTGCAGAATTAGACTGAAAATATTTTAATGTGTGCAAAAAAATGTACAATTAGCATAAAAACAACTAAATAGTGGCTGAAATAGCAGAAAAAGCTAAAACTTGCAGAAATATGCTTAAAGGAGCATAGCAAGCTGAAATTAGCAGAAATAAGTTAGAAGAAGCACAAAAATGTAGTCAGCAGAAAAAAATCTGAAAGGAGCACAAAACAGCTGAAAAAAGTTTAGATTTGCACAAAGAAACTGAAGCAGAACAAAATGTGAAAGGAGCAGTAAAATGTAAACACATCTAAAATGAGGAAAAAAGTGGCAAAAAAGGCTAAATATTTCTAAAAGCTAAAGTTGCACCAAAACCAAAAGTCACAGCAGGATTGTCCTGAAAAAGCTGAACGTTTTGATTTGTGATTTGTTGAAATAGCTCAAAAACTGCGGGATGAGAAACCCGCCGAAAAATGTACGGAAGCCAAATGGATCACAGTGTGAATGCCTCATAAACATTCACTCAAGATTTTAAGCTCCGACTCTTATCATTGGAAGAAAGGGTGGATTAAACCTTTCTCAACACACCTGTCCTCTTTTTGTGAAGGCAGTATGGCAGCAGATTGCTAAACTTCCTTTTACCACCAGCTTTCAGGAGATGGTAACTTTTTAGTCAGCTTGCTAAGTTCTAGGCAAAAAAAAAACCAACTCCCTTTGAGTCTTTGACAGAATCTACAGTTTGGTCTTCAATCAGGACTCAAAAATCATTGGTGAAGTCATCCCTAAGTTTTACATTGTTTAATCAAAAAGTTTAAAAAAATCAATGTGCCATTCTG
Source organism: Nematolebias whitei (assembly GCF_014905685.2). Lineage (NCBI taxonomy): Eukaryota > Metazoa > Chordata > Actinopteri > Cyprinodontiformes > Rivulidae > Nematolebias > Nematolebias whitei. The sequence continues at coordinate 23,400,777 of NC_056510.1, forward strand.
AAGAAGTAACTTTCTATAATGTTGGTTTTTCAGCTGGGTGCCAAACATCATCAACGAGAGCCTCCTCTTCTACCTGGAGCTGCAGACAGACATCAGTGACAGCAGCCTCAGAAACCTCAGGAACGCAGCTCTCACCACGTGGTTTATCATGGTTGGTAACTTCATACAGATAATCACCTCTTTTTTTTTAAATCACCTATAGTGAATCTGTACTTTGCCTCTTTTAGGGCATCCTGAATCCCATGCAGGCTTTCCTCAACACTTTGGCCTTTCACGGCTGGACAGGCTTGGATGTTGACCTCAGCCTGCAGCGCAGCCGGGAGCTGGCCTGGGACTCTGGTTCTACCTCCGTGGCTAACAGCCAAAACCCGATGGTGGGAACAACTCTGCTTTACCAGAGTCATGTGCAGGAAGCCCAGAAAAACTCAATGGGGAACGGACAGCAGCACTCTGACGCCATCAGTGTCCTCTCAGAAGGTAAACAGCCGGTGAGCAATGCAAAGAGAACGCCGGTTTATCAGGGCTGGTGATGCTGAAACGCATCATGTTGTCAGTGACTCCTGCTTTGTAAACCCTGAAAGATTGTATCTGTAATAAACAATACAGAAGCATGAAAGTGCAGATCTTCTATTTCGATTAGGATCTGAATCCACAGCTGATCTACGTTTTTGTTCCTGGGTAATTTTTATCAGTATGTGCAGTTGCAACCCTGACCTTCTGTTTGGGGATTTGAGCTTTGAGAAACTTCACTCACAGATAATCACATGACAAGCACAGAGCAGTAGGTTAACTAAAAACATGCCCAGCTGCCTGAAACCACTGAAAGAGAAACACACTGAAATGGTCCCAGGCCGCCATCTTGCTAGGTTCTACGCACGCATACCATTGTGTGTTGTAACGTTAAAGCCATCCGTTGACTCCTTGCATGTGCTTTTTTAATGCATAGAAATAAACTTAGATACTTCAACACATGTCGTCCGTATTGTGAAAACAGGATGAAGAGTGTTCTGTAAGAACACTACAGCTATCAGTCTTTTGAGCCAGTAAATGTCTTCAGTCCAACAAAAAGCTCTACTACCAGCATCTCTAATTAGTTGCACTCAGACTAAGAACTTAAACTTATTAAACGGCATGTGTCTAATTCTGAATATATTTACTGTAGGTCTTATATTGGGGACCGAGATGGGGTAGAGGCAGGGCAGCTGACCTGGGAACCGAAAGTCCCAGGCTCAATCCCCAGCCACTCCCACATGTGGTGTATCTGAGCAAGACACAATTGCTCCCCAGGCACCCAAATAACCGCCCACTGCTCCACCTGGTGTGATGGGTTAAATACAGAGAATGAATGTCACCATTGTATGGGAACATACAATGATAACACATAAAATTTTGTATTATTATATTATGGTACTCCACAGTACTGACATTGAGAACTTTTACGTTCATGTTCTGATATGTATAATTCATGATGAAACATTGGGCTTCTTGTTTTTTATTTGTATTAACGCAGATGTGTGCGGTCTGTGTCGGATGTATTCTATTACACCACGTAGCACCTACCAAGATGGCAGCACAACATCACATTTGCAGACTGCTCTGTGGTTAGCCGTTCCAGTGTATTGCTATTTCAGTGCATGAAACTAATCTAGTCTAATACAATAATCCATATATTTATGAAGGTTAGTTTTTATATTTCCTGTCAATATTAAAACCAAACATGCGACATGTAAAGCGAAGTCGTTTCCCTGATTGTCAGAAACGATTACCGGTACGCCCAAAATTTTAAAGACAATTGGAACGTGAACATTGGTCACTTTTTAACAACACAGTATTGGCTTTGTTGGAGGAACTGTTCTCACTTGCATTGTCAAGATTTTTTTATACATTTTTCTTTCCAAAATTATTAAAACTCTTTACTGCATTCATTCGAGCAAGATATACCTCATAAACCAGCACGACGGTGAATGTTGATGTGCATGTACTGCTGGGAAATGTAATTATTTCAACATTTATTTATAACATTTTGTTTGTCCATGTAATTAATAAAACTAATGTTTTGTCACCAACTACTCCACATTAAGGATTTAAAAAATAAAGTCATTCTTATAAAGACTTATGGTTTTCATTTATTTATAAAGCGATCTTTGTCAACTGCAGCAACAAATCAAATACAGGTGCTGGTCATAAAATTAGAATATCATGAAAAAGTTGATTTATTTCAGTAAATCCATTCAAAAAGTGAAACTTGTATATTATATTCATTCATTACATACAGACCGATATATTTCAAATGTTTCTTTCTTTTATTGTTGATGATTATAACTGACAACTAATGAAAACCCCAAATTCATTATCTCAGAACATTACTTACGACCAATAAAATAAAATAAAATGACTTTTAGAAATGTTGACCAACTGAAAAGTATGAACATGAAAAGTATCAGCATGTACAGCACTCAATACTTAGTTGGGCTCCATTAGCCTGGATTACTGCAGCAATGCTGTGTGTCATAGAGTCGATCACTGCTCAGGTGTTATGAGAGCCCATGTTGCTCTGATAGTGACCTTCAGCTCTTCTGAATTGTTGGGTCTGTATCACATCCTCCTCTTCACAATACCACATAGATTACATAGATATGGGGGTTAGGATCAGGCAAGTTTGCTGACCAATTAAGAACAGGGGTACCATGGTCCTTAAACCAGGTACTGGTAGCTTTGGCACTGTGTGCAGATGCCAGGTCCTGTTGGAAAATAAAATCTGCATCCTCATAAAGTTGTTCAGCAGCAGGAAGCGGTTCTAAAATTTCCTGGTAGATGACTGCGCTGACCTTGGACCTCAGAAAACACAGTGGACCAACACCAGCACATGGCATGGCCCCAAACCATCACGGACTGTAGAAACTTCACACTGGACCTCAAACCAAGTGGATTCTGTGCCTCTCCTCTCTCCCTCCAGACTCTGGGACCTTGATTTCCGAAGGAAATGTTAAATTTACTTTCATCATAGAACATAATTTTGGACCTCTCAGCAGAAGTCCCAGGCGAGACACTTCTGACGCCGTCTCTTGTTCAAGAGTGGCTTGACACAAGGAGTGCGACAGCTGAACCCCTTGTCTTGCATAGGTCTGTGCAAGGTGGTTCTTGAAGCACCAACACCAGCTGCAGTCCACTCTTTGTGAATCTCCTCAACATTTTGGAATGGGTTTTGTTTCACAATCCTCTCCAGGGTGCGGTTATCCTTATTGCTTGTACACATTTTTCTACCACATGGTTTCCTTCCCTTCACCTCTCTATTAATGTGCTTGGACACAGAGCTCTGTGAACAGCCAGCCTCTTTAGCAATGACCTTTTGTGTCTTGCCCTCCTTGTGCAATAGTCGTATTTAGGACAACTGTCAAGTCTTCCCCATGATTGTGTAGCCAACAGAACTAGACTGAGACCATTTAAAGGCATTTTCAAGTGTTTTGAGTCAATGAACTCACTAGTGTGACACCAGGTGTCTTCAATACTGAACTTTTTCACAATATTTTAATTTTCTGAGATACTGAATTTGAGGTTTTCATTAGTTGTCAGTTATAATCATCAACAAAAGAAATAAACATTTTAAATATATCAGTATGTGTATAATGAATTAATTTAATATACAAGTTTCACTTTTTGAATGGAATTTCTGAAATAAATCAACTTTTTCATGATATTCTAATTTTATGACCAGCACCTGTATATCTTTTTGAGAGTTTGTCAGGAAACTCATCAGTAACATTTTAATGGTGTCTGCAGTAACGCCCAGTAATCTCCCCTTATTTCGTCTTGCTAGGTTCAGAGTCAAGTACAGTTGAAATCCAGATTTCCAGCGAGCTACGAGGGGACGTAGACGCTGACGGAGAGTCCTTGGAGAACTCTGTGAGGCGCTAGCTGGGCCCGTCGACAACCCAACTCCCTGCTTCGCTCTTTCAGTTTTCATCCTTGACTTTAACAGCCGGAGTTACAGGATTAGTCTGATTCTCCTTTTCATTTCTTTATAAACATTAAAAATGTTCAGACCCATCAGCTAAACCTTTCCAGGAACACTAAGCTGTTAGGACTTTATCTGTGGTTACAAACTGAACTGTAAAGGCTTGACTTTCTTGCATCATATTAAGTGTACCACATCCTAAAGTGATAGTTCAGATCTTTTAAAGGTTCTGTGGAAACTTTACAAACAATATCTTACCTGTTATAGATGTTTTTGGACTTCAGTTTAGGGAAACAAGTTTAATCTTGACCAGATTACTGAGCTAATCTGAAAACAGCTACTAAAAAAAAAAAAAAAAACAAGTTTATTGCTCTCATTTTAAATCAACCAATCCAGTCAAAATTAAACTAGTTCCCAAAACTGTGGTTGTTAAAATAAGCGCAACCCCAGTTGAAAAAGTCTGAACTATTGCTTTAACAAAGAAACTACAAGCATAAGCTAATAATGATTTCAGAACAAGGTTTTTGTACATCAAACTGTGAGTTTTTTTCCCCCATGTTTTATGTTAATTATATAATTTTTTGTTGTAATGAGTTGTTGAAGAAAACTGTAGACAGAAAAGTCTTGTTTTTATGTAAAACGACTGAGCTAAAAAAAAAAAAAAAAAAAGGGTTTAGGACACAAAGGCAAGTTTTTGTCCAATATCAAAATAGAGTAATTTATTCGAGACACTGAATGACTTCAAAGTTTTGTCTTGGAAACGGGTGACAGCACCCTGGATCAGGGTGGGAGAAAGAAGACCAGAGCTGTCACAGCACTTGTGCCATTTTGGGCTTCTTAGCATGCCGGTACAGGTCGCCAACCCACAGCCCAATTCTCAGTCTGACACAGACAATAACGGCTTTCATCAAATTAAAAAGAAGAAAAAAAAAATACAAAAAGCAATGCAACACCTTTTACAATCCAATCATGAAATACTTCAAAAAATAAAAAGGAAAAGTCAACATTGAACCTTCACTTCTGACCAAAACTGAACATTTGCTGAATCCACCAATCATAAAAGTGCACTTTATGTTCCTGTAGCTGACAATGAGCACAAAGTGAGAGGGACCAAAAAGTGGTGACGAGTTCAATCTAAAAATATGGTCTCGATCTTCAATAAGCAGAACGGGAACATTTTGCAAAGAAGCCCAACAACTATAAGCATCTTAAATCTGATCAAACCTGATCTGTTGAAAAAAGAAGACGGCTCTTTTTGTTTTCACTCTCCTTCAACAGCAGGACTTTCCATCCCACTCTCTGGACGAGATAACTGAATATTCAGTAACCAGGTGGAAAAGAAAGTGCCAAAGAGGAATTATAAACTATTTAACTTCAGATTAAGTTAAAGTTCAATTTTCTTACCGGTCAAATTTGGCTGGTTTGTTTTCCTGTTGCATAAAGTACAGAAAACTTGAATCAACAAACCAAGCTGCTGTGAGTGACCTTATTTTGACAAGTCCCCCCACCCCCCAAAGGCTGGTACTGAGATGTGTTTCCTCTGTGGATTGCAGCAGAGCTGCTCCAAACATGTCTCCATCCATTTTTAACCAAATCAAACAGGAAAAAAGAAGCTGGTTGCACTGAATACAATGAGTTGAGATTTTAAGATTGTTAAAAAAAATAAAATAAAATAAAAAAAGCCAGACACATGCACTCAATTAAAAATGTTCTTGTCACACATTGACAGCAAAAGAAAGATGTAATAGCTCAGCCAATAAAGAGCCCCTATAGATAGACATAAAGTGTACTGTATATAAACATATATACACAGTATATAAGTCTGTGTTATTCTAATTTACATTTCTTTACATTCTCAAAATTTACATCCAAAAAAGGAGAAAACTCTCTTCGTAAACCACACTTTTCACATCTTTTGTACAAAACGAGTTAATCTTATGTGAGCTGTGCAGTCGTGGGGGGGTTATAGGGAGCTTTCCTCTTACTGACCTGATTTTAAAAATGAGCTATCTACCTCATAGGGGCACATTCAATCAGACTTTTAAAAGTTCATTTGTGTGCGAGTGTGTGTGTGTGTGTGTGTGTGTGGGGGGGGGGGGTGGCCGGTGCTTTTGAAACAAACTCCTCTGGGGGAGAAGTTAAGCACCTGGTCAACGGAAAGTGGCAGCGCTTCAGTACTGAGAATCTGTTCCTTTCATCCTGTTGCTTGTTGGATCGTGTGGACGTGAACTAGCGTTTCCTCAGAGGAATTATAAATCTGCAGCTTTCCCTTCACATTTTGCTGCCTCTCACAGCTCAAACACCTGTCTCTCATTATTTTCTTTATAAAACTTTGACTCATCTTTGCGTTTCCACCCATACAACCCGATAACAGCTGGATGTGGAGCCTGCAGGGATCACAGCACGTCTTCACTGGAAACCTTTTAAAACATGGATGTGCCTTGGGAGTGGAATCCACTTTTTTAAGGATTTCTATGCCAGTTTCCATCTTCTCTCAGGCTTATCATAAAACACACGTCAACAAACTGTAAGGTGCACTGAGTTTAGGTGGTGTTCGAGCTGCTGCCGTCATCTGGTTTAACTCCTGTGAAGAGTTCATTTCAGTACACCTTTACAGCCCTCATCGAGCACAAGGGAAGCGTGTTTGTTGATATAAGAAGGCAATTTCTGCACTTTCCAGGATTCTTTAGCTTAGCCTTGGGACAGCTATTTTCGGAGATCGAGAACACAAACCTGAAATGAAAGAAAGTAATCATTAACAGCTTATTTCATTTTTGGTCATCAAGATACTGTTATTTGAACAAACACCATATGAAAGAATATAAATTAATCGTTACCGAGCCGTCTGATGCACTGGCACCAACTTTATCCCCAGTGCTGTTCCAGCACACCTCAAAAATGCCACCGGTTCCCCTGTAGCTGTGCACCAAGGAGCCGGTCTGAAACAGCAGAATGAAGACGATAAGCTGCGACAAACTACATCAACATTTCGTAACCGTGGCAATATTTTGGCTGCTGTATGGTTTTGAATAAAACCCAGTTGGAGTCTTACTGTGGTGTTCCAAATGTGGACACACTTGTCGAAGGAGCCGCTGGCGAGGTGTTTGCCGTCGGGGCTGAAGGCCACGCTGTAGACCGGTTCCTGGTGTTTGGTCAGAGTATGAATACATTTACCTCGTTCCACATCCCACAGTCGCACCGTCGAGTCAAAAGATGCACTGTGTGGAGAAACACGAGAAAAAGATCAACCTACTTATTTTATGACAAATAATTAATACATATTTATAGAGTTTACACATTTTTACAGCAGTCGGGAAGATGAAATCTTTAAACTTCCAAATGACATTTGGACCAGTCAGCTGTCAGTATGTGTTTTATTAAGTCCTGTTTTAAGCATCTAGTGTTAATGAATCAAACTCAACATTAAACCCTAAATATATAATGAACTTTTTTCATCAAGGAAGTGGGAAAATTCTCCATTAACACCTCGCATTTAACGATTTATGAATAGGCAGCGCTAGAACAACTGTTTAAACGGTAAATGGACTGTACTTATACATCACCTTTCTATCTTATCAAGATACTAAAGCTCTTTACAACACAATCTGTGCCTCATTGACCCATTCAGACAGCACTCTACTAGATCTATATAGACTAAAAGGTGCTTTATCACATTCATACACTGATGGGGCACACATCAGAGGCAATGAGGGGTTCGGTGTCTTGCCCAGGGACACTTCAGTATATGACTGTTGGTGGATCCCAACCCCCAACTCTTGCACTGGAGGACGACTGCTCTAACCACTCAGCCACAGCCGCCCTAATCCTAAAGTTGGATCGAGGGTTGTCTTTCAACAGATGGCAGCGAGGGAGCTGCTCTGCTACTTACAAACCCCGACCCAGAATCAGGTCGACTGCGAGCCATTTAGCACCGCACCCTCGTGAAACATGCAGTGTGCGTCGGACAACGGTGGCGCTGAGGAACAGCGGCGCTTCGATATTAGTGTGTCTAGGCAGGATTCTGACTTGGAGGCGTTCAGTCATAATCCAGCAGATTGTAGCTCCGCCCCATTGGCTCCCCAGCCAAGCACATGCACCAAATGTCTGAACCTGCGGTTCCTCTCGCACTGAGCAAAATTACTGTTGCGACAACACATCAGTAAGTAAAACTAACCGGTCTCACGACAGTAGTGAAGCTAATGAAGAATTGAAAAATATCAAGATATGTTTAAAAAAAAAAAAAAAACTATGTAGGTCATTAAAATGTTACATTTTGATCTACCATGTTTGATTTGACGTTTCTAGTGAGCAGTAGCAGCTTTATTGTTATTGTGGTTTATAGGCAGGTGTGTGGGGTAATCGTTGAAGACATAAATTCCTGAGACGTGTGAACTGGAACGTTTACACATGCATGCACACCTGGGTCAGGAAGGATGTTGACTACTGACCATTACCTGCACTGAGATTCTGGGTCAGAATGGGGTTTCATCTTTAACATCCATGTTCTACTCCCAAAAAACCTACATCAAACTGCTGTCTGTACTGCCAAACATTAACAGTTGTTCATGAACTTGTGATCAGGTGCTCTGTACGATGCTTTATGTAAACTAGGAAGGAGCTCCTACCTGGCGAGCATGATGTTGGCATTGGGGTTGTTTGTGCTCGGGCCAGTGGGGCTCCACTTGATCGTGTAGATTTCTTTGTTATGAGCCTGGAGGTCATGGACACATGACTCCTGCTTCATACTCCAAATCTGTCAAAAAGCAACGACAAAATATGAACACAAACCTCGTCTCATCTTTGTTCAGTGCAGCCTTTAACCAGTCTCACCTTTAAGGTCATGTCATCGGAGCAGGAGGCTAGCAGCATACCCGATGGATCCCACTTAATGGCGTTGACTTCGTTCTGTGGAGCACAATAACATTACAGCGACTGTCAGGGGAGTTTGTGAAATGTGGTCAGAAGCAACAAGGAGGAGCTGCTCACCGTGTGACCCTGAAAGGTTTTTAGAGGCCGGTCGCTGCCCAGGTGACATACGTGGATGCACATGTCTGTGCTGCAGGAAGCAAACGTGGTGTTGTTCTGCCAGTCCACATCCAGCGCCGGAGCTGTGAAATGATTGAATCCATGTTTGTTAGAAGGTTGGTCACACAATATGACTAACCCATTTTGTATCATCTCTGGGATCATTTATTATGAACATGTGACTGGACTCACCTGAGTGAAACGGGAACTGTTGTTTGGCTTCACCTGTGTGTGCATCCCAAATGATTGTCGTCTAAAAAATCCAAGTCCAAGGTGCATTTTAAAACATGACTGAAACGTTTTTAAAAAAAATTCATAAACAAACAGATCATACTGAAAGTTTTCCCTTTCTGGATTTCTATAATTAAGTGATTCATACATAAAATGTTATTTTTGTACTAGAATCTACATTTAGTTTAAGATAAAACACAAAAGCATCACTAATTAAAACAATTAAAAGATTGCACAAGTATAAAAATAAATACATTAATCCATGTACTAGGATCTCACTTTATCTACTCCAGCACTGAGAATACAGTTCCCCTTCTTGTTCCACTTGAGTGCAAATATGGGTCCTTTGTGCTGCCCCAAGGTGCTGGCCAAATTTCCTGATGAATAAGAATAACTATTAATTTGTTTCAGAGAAAGAATCCTACAAATGTAGTTATTCACAACAACAATGCAGTAAACCTGGGAAACAAGGTATGACAGTGATGGAGGACATACCGTCCTTTGTCCATATTCTGGCAAATCCATCATAGGAGCCAGTTGCCAGGAGAGTCCCATCGCTCTGTTGGAAGGAAAAAACCAGAAGGTGTCTGTCTGTTTACCATATGGCAGAGGTAGGAGAGTAGGAGAGCTCATCTGAAACCTACATTCCAGTCTAGTGAGGTGACGTCTTTGTTACTAGGAACATCCTGGCCACCTTCTCGGATGCAGTGGCGCAGCACCAGCTGGGTGGAGTTGGAGTTATTGTTCTCGTTCAGGTTCCAAATTCGAGCGGTCGAGTCACCCGAGCTGAACAGAACACACGAGGAAGGGTTCAAAAGGTTCTGGTTTTTATATCTTATGGATGGAAACAGGGTGCACACATTTGACATCCAAGATGTAATTAGGACTTATCTGTGCACAGATGGACTCACCCTGAGGCCAGCAGATCACTGACAGGGTTCCATGCACAGATGAACACTTCGGACTCGTGGCCTCGGAGCACCGTGGCCTTACTGGCTGGGATTTCAACATCCACATCCACCTCCATGGCCTCGCTGTGATTATCTGCAGAGGGGGAACACACACGGAAATATTAAATCCCAACTTATCTACATTTAAATTGCAAAAACTCAACGAGGAACTAAGTAGCCCATGTTAGGAGTATTTTTGTATGAAATGAATCAAATGATAAAGCTCAATGAAAACAGAACTCTGTGCTAAATTAACCACCTGCACTTGCTGATCAGCTTACATGGACTGAAAAATGACTTTACCTACATTTACCATCAATAATGAAACTAACAAAGGAATGTAAACCACTCACCATCTGACATGCCAACAAACACGGTTAAATCATTAATTATTTTTGTTATTATCTACCTGGACGATTGAGTTTACAAAACTTTTTTCATCTGACATGCCAAAGTTTTCAATAAAGATCTTGTGTCATCTAGTATTATATGTGCATCAAATGATTATTTTGAGTTTCATTACAATTTAAAAGGTTCATTAAATATTTTGCTAACAGACACAAAAAAAAGAAAGGCAATAACATGATCCCAGTCTTTCACTGTGACATGCAATAAGAAGATATCAGGCAAAAGTTTATTGATATTAATTTAACACTGACTGAAACACAGAAAATGTATCTGCAGTTCATTAATAATTGTAAGCATCAGTTTAATTCACATTGTGCACAGTGACCCACAACACTGAGAATCATAAGTGCTATGTGTTGTCATCATTGTATGTTCTCATACAATGGCAAAATTAGTTCTCTGCATTTAACCCATCACACCTGAGATACAACCAGGTGGAGCAGTGGGTAGTTATGAAGGTGCCTGGGGAGCAGTTAGGGTCTCAAGTTGGATGTCCTACCTCTACCCCATCTCTTGGAACCATGTCAGAGTAACGGATCTATTCTTAATAAAATGTGAAATATGCCCAAGACTTTTATACAACAGGATAAATATACTCTCCTTCACCCATCGACAATCTGATCGTCCAATTACTTCACAAAGACAAGGTCGGCTCCCACCGTGAGAAAACTAGGAGATTTAGAAGTCGACTTACTCATGCTGTGTGTACCGTTTTCCTCGCCGTTAACAGTGGCTTCCCCGTTCTTTGATGTGTTTGATTGGTTTCCGGAGGTTGACGCGGTGATGGTACAGGCAGCCTGTTGCTGGGCCAGTTTGTCGCGGAACGCCTGCTGCCGCGTCTGCACCACATCTGGCATCACTGCGTCAATGAGCGACAGCGACTCGATCGGCCGGCCATCAAAGACTGTGCCATCCTGTCAGAGGCAAATATGATTTATTAGCAGTGATTTTATTTTCTACTAAATTTTACTCATGGACATTCAGAGTTTTTCATTTTTTATTTTGCAGAAACAAAAGAAGTTTATTAATGGTTAAAACTGTGAAAAGCATTGCAAGTCTGATCTGTGGGAGTCACCTCATTGATGCTGATTTCTGCCTCCACATACTGAAGGCCTTTCTGCAGGATGGAGATCAGGGCGGCAGGGGGCACTAGCGTTCCGTTGATGTTCGACTGGCTGATGTGGCTCTCGATGCCAAAGGTGAATGCTGAGTGGGAAAAACCTGAAAACAAACACACCACGTACAAGATGTGAACAAATAAAACCCAAATATTGAAGGAAAAGTAATTTATTAGCCAACCGATCGAGGTAGACACCAATTTGCACAACGTTTTGTAAGTGTTATGAAATGTAAGAAGGCATGCTCTCGTCAATGTTGACTCCTCAGATCTGCTAAACGCTTGCACACAGCCTCTTGGCTTCAGACACAGTCTCTATAAACTGTTAAAAAAAAAAAAACAGCAGCTAGGTTTTCAATCCCTGATTCAAACTATCAGGATCCAGATTTCAGGAATGACTACAGAAACAAAGATGTTCACATTCCATGAAGGGAGAGGCCTCCTTACTGAATACTTCAGTGAAGAATATGTTTAATCAAGCATAATATAAAAAACTGAAGTATATGCTCTAACAAAATAATGGCAGAACATATTGCTAGCAGTCCATTGCTACACTGAACATTTAAATTTAGTCGAAGTAGATTCATTTATTCTTCACATAAACGCCTCCAGTATGTTTTCCAGGCATTTTTGATACAAACCTGATTCTTGAAGATATCTGTAGACCAAGAAATTCACTTCGTCACTGGTAATACTCATCTTAGCCCAATGAAAGGGAGGAGGTATGATGGAAGGCTGAGCTCACTCCTGAAAGAACCAAAAACAAATCAATGAAATGAACTGAAAAATAAAGAGGAAGCCAAGTTTATAACGTTTAGGCAAGCAGTTTGGCACATAACTAAAATGTGAACAAATTCTGCTCACAGTATCTGTCCTGAACTGCACCCAGAGATGCAGTCATGTGTACACAAACACAAATAGGACAGCCAGACGCTGTTAGCTCATGCTCACTTTTCATCTTGTCCACTGATGCACATTTCCTTGCTGCTGTTGGCTGAGATGGCCAACATGGAAATTTACTACTAAATTTAGTCAATGAGACTTCAGCTGTAAAAGTTTCTTAGCAGTTCATTCAAACCTTCTTTGAGAAAACATTTACACTGCTGTCAGTCACACAAGCTCATTATTGACTGAATATTCTGTGATTTGCAATAACAAATATAAACACCCCCTGTAGAACTTCAGTTATACATTTATGCAGGAATGACCATGTAATGCAAATTTAACTGTGATGGGAAAGTTTATGAAGTAGTGGTTGTACATATTACTGTGGCAATGGGGCAGCTGTGGCTGAATGTTTAGAGAGGTCGTCCTCCAATGGGAGGGTTAAGAGTTCGATTCCACCAGTAGTCACATGTTGAAGTGTCCCTGGGCAAGACACTGAACCCCTCATTGCCTCAGATGCGTGTCCCATCGGTGTACGAGTGTGTTAAAGAATTGATTAGTCTCTATAGAATGATTTGTTCAGATTATCTTTGTAGAGCTGTAGTAGAGTGATGTATGAATGTGTGTAGAGGTGAATGAGGCACAGATTGTGTTGTAAAGTGCTTTGAGTATCTTGATTAGATAGAAAGGTGCTATATAATTACAGTCCATTTAGCATTTACAATAGATGTTTTAGGATGACATGCTTCAGGCCTTGTCCTCCCTCAAACTAGCCATTAAAACATCTGGATAGAATTACACACTTCCTACAAACTGAGCTTGTTAACAGCTGTCTACAACAGGTAAGATAAAAACTGCTCAAAACTCTTCTATGGAACTCCACTTCAAAACGATCTGAACTAGCCCATTCATTAGAACATTCATTATAATTTGGCTGCACCTGTGAACTCTGGCATGCTTCTGGTTACCAGTCAACCCTAGAAGGAAATGGCTCTTCTAAAATAAGAAGGATCTAATAAATGCATAGATCAGGCATTTGGAAAGGAAACGGAGAGAACCAAACAAAAAGTCCAAACTGAAGCCTGAGAACAACACAAGACATTTATGTAAAATAATTTCATGCCCTCCCACTGAGAGGTAAAGGACGGGTACTTTGTAGAAAAGATATTAAAAAAAAAAAAAGGTGGCATCAGGGATTAAGAATGCAAGGCTGTCATTCCTACTTGCATTCCTAAAACCATCTAGGCCCACTCACCATTTGCTTTGGTAGCATAGCAACACGAGATCGAACAAAATAGAATGGTGTTGTCCCAATTACAAGTGGGCATTTAGCCAGAGGGGCTGAACACATTACTCATGATAAATTATTCACTCTTTCACCTTGATATCTTCTTTCAGTTAGAATTAACCTTGACTGTACAAACCACACACGATGAATGCTACTGTATTATTATTTGAGGTACAAAAGTCCCAACAAAAACATCACAGAAATATTTCTAAAAAGAGTTGTGCTTAAAAGTGGTAAAAATATAATGGTATCCCTTTTTGCTTCCATTAAAGTCAAATCCTCGGTTATCAGTCCCCATGTTAGACCAGTGAGCATGTTTCTTTTTTAGTTAATTAACCTTCATATGGGACTACGGAGGGCTGACCACATCAAAGCAAGGCGGCCGCTGCTCCCAGAGCAGCAACAGCTACATACCACACAACTGCAAATGTAATTAACAGGCAACCTAGAGAGGCTCGGGTCCCATCAGTGCGGGGCAGCAGTAATATTACCTCCATCAGATGGACTATGATGCTACCATCATTACACAACTCCCAAGTATTCAAAGCTCCTTTGACCAACAATGAGTGTTCCAGGAAGCTATCCACTGTCTCTGTGAAACAGTTCTACGATTTATTCAAGGAAGTGAGAAGTGGATTCAAAGTCAAAGTGATTGCACGCTCAGCAAAAAAAAAAAAAAAAAAACTGAATAGGTTTCAACATTAAAAAACACAGTATTAAAATGTCCTTAAGGCAAGGTTGTTTAGCTGGATGGCTTGAATAGTTTAATTGATTTCAAGGTAAATTTAACAGTAATTTTTTTTTTTTAAGGTGGGTAAAATTACATTAAATGAAGTTGTACAAACATTGAAATAGCCACATTTGCCACAAGGCTATTTACAGAAGTGCAGATGTAAAATTTATAACCGTGTGCCTTTCAGCACAAGAAGTCAAGATGACTGAGCTTAAAGCGTGCCCCGTGCCATATCTAATCCCCATGGTTTGGGTTGCTATAGCAATTTGAATCATGTCAAAACTAAGGGTAAAACAAATCCACAGCCATGCACAAACCTGGAAATATCAAGTGGTTTCTCTGCATATTCAACCCAACATGTCTGACACAAAGTGTGCTGCTTGCTAATTAGCCATTTGAAGAATGGAACAATTCTTTACTTCTACAAAGTAAAGCAAAGCGCCTTCTTTTATAAATCAGAATCTGATGTGCATTGAGATGAATTTATCTTGAGTGACCACCAAGCATGCTGATGAATGATAACGCAGTATGGCTACACTGTGCAGCCGATCTGTCAACAAGTCGTGCAGAAGCAAATTAACTGAAATTGGTGAGCTGGCCCATCAGTCAAATTAAACCAACCAATAGATAAAAGGGATGTTTCTTACTCTGTGCTTGGAAATGCATGACCACCACTCTGAGCAGCAGGACCACGTTTTCCACAGAACTGTCAACTCTTGAAACTGTGCCTGCAGTCAACCTACTTCACATATGGGGAGCAATATTATAGGCAGAAACATGGGTGTGCTATGGGGTCTCCATTTTCTCCTATTGTTGCCAACCTGTACATGGAGGAGGTAGAAAAGAGAGCCTTGACGTCCTTTTCAGGGACACCACCAAGTCATTGGTTCAGGTATGTTGACGACACCTGGGTTAAAATTAAATCTCAGGAAGTCCAACATTTTACTGACCACATCAACTCTGTGGATAAATACATCAAGTTCACACGAGAAGATGAAAAAAATTGCAGGTTGGCTTTCTTGGACTGTGAGGTCTCAGTCTCTGGTAGAGGACATTTGCAAACCGAGGTGTACCGCAAACCCACCCACACAGACCAGTATTTGCAGTTTGACTCCCATCACCCTTTGGAGCACAAGTTAGGAGTCATCAGGACTCTGTATCACAGAGCAGACAGCGTCCCCACTAGCTCAGGAGCCAGGCTGAAGGAGAAATCCCACACAAGACAGGCTCTAGAGCAATGTGGATATCCTTGGTTTGAGAGAGGAGTAAAGGAGGCCATCTTTGTGAAAATAAATCGTCCATCATTAAACAGGGGTGGAGGCCTCCGGGTTCAACTGTCCCCCTCTTACAATGCTGTGATTGCTAGTATCACTCAGCCCTCTGTGAGTAGTAAACAGCCATCAGTGTGCTAATGATCCATTGTTAGGCTGATGGTCCTTCTTGAGCATATGATCAGCTGGTTTTGGTTGTCAGCAGCAAAACTGGTTGATCCACTCTGAGAAGGTGCTATTTAAGAGACTGAGCTGAAAACAGCACCTCAGACTGAGGAAGTCTCTTGGATGAGAGACGAAACGTTTCTACATTTTTTTTTTGTTGTTTTGCTTTGTTTTGTTTTTTTGAATGTCTAGAGGACCAGATTTAACTTTTTTAGACCACAGCTCTTATCTTGAACTCAAAACTATATCAACACAATTTTGTATGTCAGACATTTACCTTTTTAAAACTAAAAAGGTGCTATATTTATTTAACACTAATAAACTGTTACCAACAGAAACCAATGTAAAACAGTAGCATGTTAAACCACAGCACAGTGAGCTGCGCTGTCAAAATTCCAAATACCGTTTCGGAAGAACAATAGAAATATAAATTCCTAATGGTGACTACAGAAAACAAAGGCAATAGCTAAAAATAACAAAAGGAACTTAATAGGTCAATGATGAGAATGCCTGCTGGGAATATAGGGCTCATTAGGATGTTTATTGCACTTTTGGGGCAATTACTTTACAATAGCCACAGCTCCACTGCAGGAACACTGAGCCGACGTGGTGACAGTCTTCACAATGAATAAGCTCCAAGAGCTTAAAAAAGCTTTGTCTGCTCTACATTGGCGTTTTGCAAACACACATCTATGTTTTAAAAGTATGCTGCAGCTACTTGACAGCAGTTTTATAGATGCAGAATAATACAGTGTGTGGGCTAGTGCTTGTGTGCTGCTGTATATAGAACAGCTTTGCTTTGAACGAAATATCTGGACAAAGACTGGCTTTTAGGTAACGTGAAACTGTTGTGAAAATGTTAAAAGGACTGTCCTCTGTAACACTGTTTTATACCCGTGTTCATTCTTTCTTCGTTCTTACATGTTGCCCTTTCTGTGATAAAATCAGTCTTTGTCCCATCCTGACTCCAGCTAACTTGAATCAATCCTTTTTTTGGTGGTGGGAGGGTTTGATAAAAAATGTCTCTAAAGTCGAGTGAACATTTATACAAATTTTCGATTGTGTTTTATGATATTGCATAAGGTTACATGAGGTTGTTGAAACCACACTGTCACCGTCAGCTATACCATCTACCTATATTTATAGCTACGTTTCTTTTCCATCACAGATAAATGTAGCAGATTGATCCTCTCACACTTGTGTCCTTGTGAGATACAGAGCTGCTCTGTCCTCACAGCCTCTCTGAAAAAAACCTAAGCATTCTGCCGCTGCGTCAAGTTTAAATATCCGTCTCTAAATCTGGAGCACACACTGTACTTTTGATTGTTGTGGTGCTTTGAGGCAAACTGCAGAGAGAGAGGGGGAGGACGGTAGCACAACATACATTAACAGAAAGGAACAGCAATTTTCTATAAAAGCTGCTGGCGATTAGCTAGATGCTTAGAGAAAGAAGTGAGGAAAAACAGACGGAAAAGCTGCTACATCGAGCAGCAAAATTGTTTTTAAGTATATATTTCAACAAAGCTTTCAGCCATAAATGTCAAAAATTCATTCCACATATTTAAAAAACAGGCATGCAAGAGCCAGTGAGCTGCACTCGGCTCTAAAGTTAAAAAAAAAAGGATTGTACCATTTCCAGCAGTACTACAATGACACTGCTTGCTGTGACAGCAATCTGTGTATCCCTTCAAGTTAAATATAGCTTACAATGACTTGAAAGTTTCCCCAACAGCCTACCAACATGTCCAAATCTAACACGCTTTACAACTGACAGGAACTGGCTGCTCAAATAAATTACACAAAGCAACATTTCTGTCATGTATTTACCATGTTTTTACTTTACGAACATCCTTGTTGCCCACTCTGTAGCAGACGGGCCGTCTCTGGTTTCATGAGATAAAACTACATCATGTCTAAACTTTAGGAGCTGGAAAAACATCTGACCATATCCGATTACCTAATTAAGCAACAGCCTTGTGTCTATCCAAATAAACTTCCATTTTAATAACATCCAAAATCTATTTAATGAAATCTGAAGAAAAACAAGACCAGTCCATAGCTCTGATCCCTGAAGGATGCAAATAAATAAAAATTAATAATCAATGTTGAAACAGCTCTGATTTTAAAAACAAGTAATCAGTCTACTTGTATGTGTGTAATGTGTGTAAGCATTTTGGAAGACTGCTAAGTTTTTAAACATAAAAATAAAACTGCCATCCTCTTACATTTGAATGCAATGAATGTTTTTAGGAACCTGCCATGTTGAAACTGTATGTGGTGCTGAGCAACATTAGTCACCACATAAAACCCATATACAGATCCTTTCCAAAAAAAATTGAGTAACATAGAAAGGTTGTTTAACTTCCATAATTCCATTCAAAACATTAATCTTTAATAGATGATAGATTCAGGGCCCACAATTTAAAACAATTTCAAGTATTTGTTTATTTTTACATAATTTGGGCTTCCAGCTCATGAAAACCACAAAAACAGGATTAAAAAAAAAATTTGAATACCATGAAGCCATCAGCCCACACTACCCAGTTTTTGCAGAAAAAAGAAGAAGAAAGGAATTAGGATCAAACAAATCAATCAAAATATGGTACTTTCAATATGATATGTCAATCTTCAATACTTTGTTGAGAATCCCTTTGTTTTAATCACTGCCTCGATGTGACGTGGCATTGAGGCAATCAGCCTGTAGCATTGACTGGGAGTTATGGAAGCCCAGATTTCCTTGATGCTTGCTGTCAGCTCTTATTTGTTGTTGGGTCTGGTGACTCTCATGTTCCTCTTGAGAATACCTCATAGATTCTCAATGGGGTTTAGGTCCGGTGAGTGGGCTGGCCAGTCAAGCACTGTGGCATGGACATCAAACCAGGTTTTGGTGCTTCTGGCAGCATGGGCAGGGGCCAGGTCCTGCTGGAAGATGAAATCTGCATCTCCATACAGATCCTCAGCAGAGGGAATCATGAAGTCCTCTAAAACATTCTGGTAAACTGTTGTAGTGACCTTGGATTTAAGAAAGCAGTTTACCAACACCTGCACCGGACATTGCACCCCAAATCATGACTGAATGTGGATATTTCACACTGGACCTCAAGCAGTATGGGTTCTGTTCCTCACCCTTCTTCCTCCAAACCCTTGGACCTTGATTTTCGAATGAACTTCCATTGGAAAAGAGGAACCCAACAGTTGTAGCCCATCTCCCGGATGCATCTGAACGTGGTGGTTTTTGAAGCTGGGACTCCTGCCTCATTCCACTCTTTCTGGATCTCTGCCAGATTCTGGAATCTTCTCTGATAATCCACTGAAGCCCACAGTCATCTCTTTTGCTGGTGCATCGTCTCCCGCCACATTTTGCCCTTCCACTAGACTTCCCATTGATATGCTTGGACATAGCACTCTGAACAGCCAGCCTCTTTAGCTATGAACTTTTGTGGCTTACCCATCCTATGGAGGGTATCAATGATGGTCTTCTGGCCAGTTGTGTCTGCAGTCTTCCCCATGTTGAACCAAACAGACAACTGAACCAAACTGAAGCAATTTAATGACACCTGGGGAAACCTGTGCAGGTGCTTTGAGTTTAGTAGATGACAAGTGTGTCACACTCAGTTGAAAACATTCATGCCCAACAATTTCTCCACAGTATATTCTAATTTTAATAAATTTTTTGAAATCCTGTTTTCATGGGTTTCATGAGCTGGAAGCCCAACTTATGTAAAAATAAACAAATAAATACCTGAAACCGTTTAAATTGTGGGACCTGAATCTATCATCTATTAAATATTAACTTTCTGAATGGAATTATGGAAGTTAAACAACTTTTCCATGATTTTCAATTTTTTTGGAAACTGTCTGTACATATTGGGAGGCTGCTGAAATCAAGGCTGCAGGAGCAGGCACAGTTCAGTTTTCTTTGCAAAGACATTTATTCTGCTTAAAAAGTCTTACAAAAATAATGAAACTCACAAGCATAACTCAAAAACATAAGATATATGCCCGCGAGACAACCGAGAGCTCCCATTTTGGACTGGGCTAGCTGACAGTCAGTCCAAAATTACCAACCACCACTGCCTAAACATTAACTATTCTAATTATTTCAGAAAGTCATCCACGCAGCAGAATACAGGATTACCCCATCACATTTTCTTAAGTTACAAATGCATTCCCCTGCGTGTTGTCGTAGTTATTGGAGATTACTCTGGAAATGACACAGTCCTCAGTGCACTGCAAATAAACAGGCTATTTTTGAGAAAGCGTTTAATCAGGCTCCAAAACTGGAAAATAAACTTTTAAAAATCCTACTATTTTAGTAGAATGGTAACAGGCATTATGGCTCAACAAATTGCATAACAGTGGAAAAATATGTCAACATAAAAAAATGAGGACAAAAAAAAACAAAAACAGTAGCATATAACAAACTACTTTGATTGCACGGTTTATTCTACACTAACTTAGATATTCCAAATGTACACCTATTTTAAAGGTTTCATTTAATCTGAAGCACAAAGGATATTCACAGTTCGTCTTACCTCACACTGAAATAGAACATCAGGCTTGTAACATTTGAAGCAGATATCAATCTCAAACCCAATCAGAAATATTTTTATGAATGTGTGGGATCCAAGAGAACTTGTAAACAAAAAGTAATTTAAGAAAAAGCAAAGTGTGATATAAAAGTCACGGTGTGAGCTCATAAAAATGGGACAGGTGAGTCACCCTGAATACAGTCATTATTTCAAAAACTACTTTTATGGGTTTGTTGTGGGGCAATGCAGCTGCAGGTAGTGGGTGTGGATGAGCTTAACATGCCTAAAGAAATGGAATAAAATAGTTAGGTGCATAAAAATCTTTAAATATTTACAAAGAACTAACCACTGAGTGAATTAGAGCATACAATGTGGTCATTTATGCAAGCTGAGTGGAAACGTCCTGGTTTAAAGGTAAATAGTAAATTTTCAGAAAGAAAAGTAAACCAGTTTAGACATCATCTAGTCATCTTTAGGGCTTTTTTTTAGGTTAATGAGGGCGAGGGTGGGGTGAGATTTGTAAAACTAACCTGGTTTAACTAGTCAAACATATTGCTGATGTATTTGTCGTAAAAAAAAATGAAACATCCCAAAGCTATTTTCACTCAATTTTAACATTTAAAGGAGTCGCACAATAACCACTTTCACAGCAAACTAAGCAGTCAGGCAAATAATCAAATCTGTACATAAAATCTTTCCAAAAATAAAAGCTTAGATGCCAAAATAGTACAGCAAAGACAACCAAGAAGGCATCCGTCTCCTACACATGCAGTTTTGAATACAATGATGTAAAAAAACAGCATACCATAGACCCCATTTTCTCCTGAACAGTCACCTCCTGACAGATGTGCAAACAAGACCTGGAAACAGCAGCCATTTTCTCTTGAACTGCTCTGCTGAGTAAAACCCGCCTTTGAAGCCTCTGGTTGGGCTGCAGTCTTGAGGGGGAGGGGGATGTGAAAATGTGTGGGGGAGGGGAACCAGAGGGGGATGGTAGAATAGAGCTGGGTGATGAATAACGATTTCCAACACAGGTAATCACAACAACCATTTGTGTATTGTCCTCCCGTCTTTTTCAGCGGGTCAGTAAGTGACGGCCAATGTAGGTCAGCGACGTGTGTGTGTGTGTGTGTGTGTGTGGGGGGGGGGGGGGGTAGCCTTTATTCGCTGAAGGGAAACACTTCTCCCACGTTCCTTTGGGTGACAACACTTATGTTTACCAGAGGTGGCAAGCTGTGCACAAGGAGATACAGACGTCTGCAGGGTTCTATTCTGATAAACGACTCCACCCACAGATTAATATCTCTTCACAGTATAAACTCAAACCTTAAAATTACCTGTTAAAGTAATCCACTGGAATGAAAACCTAGCAACTGTAGGTTAACTATGACATACAGGGCACACACACCAAGTTGTTCAGCAGATCAAAAAAATATAGAACTGTATATAAAATAAGACCTTTTCATTTTACTGGGTTTTCTCACCAACTGTGCACTGAAACAAACACAAGCTGCATAACACTACACAAGAGGGTAATTTTAGTCGGTTCAGGTTAAATGCGGCATTCAGCGTGCCATACACAACTCGTATGCTAAAAATGCAAATGTGGTGAGAAAAGGTGTACATTTATCACAAATATGTTTGAGGAGCATCGAGGTGCCTAAACTGGCTCTAAACTGTCTTCAGAGAAACAGATCGTATGCAAACATGACATTGAAACATCAAACCTCTGCTCTGCCTCGCCAAAAATACACCCTCCACAAGAGATTTAGATTTGTTTTTTGTTCAGTCTTCCACTGGCAAACATGGGAACACAACTCTCCTTTCTGCATTTGTAAGGCTAATAATATAATGTTGCAGGGCAGGCTAGTCGCAACACTCCCTCTTAGAGAATAAACTCATTTACGCAGTTAATGTCATCTTTGCGTGTGTAACTCTTGAGTAGGAGTTCCCAGGTTAATTTCCTCCCTCGGAAAAGCATGGGAATAATGACAGGGTTCAAAGATGACAAAGCCATGTGTTAAACTGGAAGCACCAGAAACTAACACCCAGCCTCACGTTGAACTCTTTGACATCAAATAAAAGTGACAACTCCCAGTTGCCATTTGTTGCTGCAAGGTAGAAACCAAAGTAGCCTTAATCACTTCCTGTTCTGACAGGGAAACTCAAAGGCTTGATACTTATTAAAGTGAACGTACAATTTAATGTATATGCCTGTTACATGTGATATACATGTTACTAAAAGTCTGAAATTGCATTTAAAAAAATTAATCATAAAAACGTGACACAATTGAGTTAAAAAGTTGAGGCTACATTAGCATTCCATGGAACAGAGTACAAATTCATTAACTGTTTTGTGGTCTTGCAAACATACATTATTCACTGTGCCCTGGTTGGCCTTTGAGCCTGTATGTGAAGTAACTTAACTACACTGCTGCGTGGTTTTATTTTCTCTTAACTACAAATGTTGGTTTGAAGATATGTAGACTTAAATACAGATACAGAAAACCTTCATATTTAAATAAAATTCTTATAATTGTCAAATTCAGAATTTAATTCAAAACCTTACTTCTAACCTACAAAGCTCTCAACAACCTAGCTCCATCTTAGAGATCTTATTGCTCCATATTTTCCTAACAAGAGCACTTCACTCTCAGACTGCAGGTTTCCTTGTGGTTCCTAGAGTTTCCAGAAGCAGAATGGGAGAAGAGCTTTCAGTTATCAGGCTCCTCTCTTGTGGTACCAACTTCCAGTTTCTGTCCGTGAGGCTGACACATTGTCCAGTTTTAAGACTGGGCTTTCCTTTTTGATACATCCTATAATTAAGGTTGGCTTGTTATGCTGTCATAAGCTTAGACTACTGGAGGACAAATTAACCTTATTTCCTTAAATTAATTGTTACAATTGAATAATTTTCATTTGATACTATTTCTACCTTAACATGTGATTCTCGACCTGCCATTGTGTATCTGTTCCTCCTTCCTGTTCCTCTCAAACCCAGCTGGTCGAAGCAGATGGTCGCTTGTCCTGAGCCTGGTTCTGCTAAATGCTTCTTCCTCATGAGGGAGTTTTTCCTTTCCACCGTCGCCTTCATGCTTGCTCAAGATGAGACTTCAGTGATGGAGTTAAATTCAAAGCAGTCTGCTCCTTAGATAAATATTATTAACTTTTTATTTTTATACATGAACGTTTCTGTTCAGTGCCCTGAGACGACTTCTGTTGTGACGTGGAGCTATTTAAATAAACTGAATTGAATTGAATTAAGAGCCATTATACTCAAAAATAACATGCCTACATATATTACACACAAGCACTGCATGCAGCAGGGAACATGTCTGAATGTTGACAAGCTAAATAGAACTGCATTTTACAGTTTAATAGGGAATCATATCCAAATCTTTGTCAAACCTTGAATTTCCATCTGGTTTATACGCACATGACATTTTAATCTAAGCGTAGCACAAATACCTTAAGATTTCTATATTATGTAAAATAGTGGAAAAACCTGTGACTGTCATTTTAGCTTCAGTTTTAACTCCAGCTTTTACAAAAAGAGCACAAGAGACAATTTGAAACTTTGTTTGCTGTCTCAATTAAATTCTAAATATTTTTGTGCCTTGTTTTCATGCACACTCCGGTTACTAGTAAAACTGAAAATTAATACATAATGCATCATCTTTTTTTGTACATTTCTGCCTTTACTCAACAGCAAGAAAGAACTAAGTGTTCCTCAGCCAAGCATCTTTTCTAATGAGATGAGGCTTGCACAAATAAGTCTAAACACAGACACAGCAGTGTGGGTGATACAACTGTTGCCATGGTGACCAGAAGATCTTGCTTTTCCATCAACAGCTGCTCATGCCACCTTAAATACCCTGCACTCTCCTGGCGCTTTCCCTCCATCTGACATGAGGGTCAAACAAACAAGCGAGATGAGTGCACCGAAACACTGATCTAGATTCTGCGTCATTCCTCGGCCATTTCTTTAGCCGGCATTTGTACCGTGTGACACCAATACTAGACACCAAAGATTTCCCCATCACAGTAAATGTGTTTGTATAATGTACACTGCATTTAACCTTCTTTCAATTAGAAAGACTGCACATTTATAAACATTTTACAATTATGTATTTAATAATCTGGATTAATAAAATGTAAACCATTTTGGATAATCCCATAACACCAAAATCACCTTTTCCCATTGAAAATACAATTATTCAATGGAACATAAAAGATGATAATTGAAAAATGTTTGTTCTGCTACATTAAAGATGTGTATGTAATAAATGTATTATTGATCACTAATGATAGGGAAACTAAGTCGTTCGTCTGCCTCAACATCTACAATGGCTTCAAAATACAAACAATGCAATTGGAAACATGAGAGTTTCACTTCCTCTTTAATGATGGGCATTTTGCTTCCAGACAAGTAACAATCCATGAGAGAAAATAGAAATGTTTCACTGACTATCAGAGAAACACTCCAAGCAACAAATGTAGACGCCAAGAATAAAATGCAAATTATTTCTTAAAGCAGTATCAAGTCTGGCATCGTATATCAGGAAAAAATACTGCTTGACTGGGTGAAGGGAGGAAAGGCTGCTACATTTGTCCTGCTCATTGATCATTTCATTGGTTAATTTAATTCAAACAAAGACACTTAAGAGCCAAGATCTGAACTGGTTAGAACAACCTACTGAGGACACGCATTGATATCACCACAAAATATTTTATTTAAGATTTACATAATACTATGGTGTGGGAGTGGTAGAAAACTACATTGCTTTACCCAATGTGTTAAATGAGGAATAAATAATGCTGTAGCTACTCGGATCTGCAAAATGAAGGACAACTCGCACAGCATTTCTACATTAACCATGTTTTAAACCGCATCACCTCACGGTACTGCACATAAATAAAATACCAGTTTGTACATATGGTAATGTAGTTTATCACTAAGTTTCCCACTTTTTATAAAATGACATCAAATGGTTAGGGTTATATTCACAGCACATGTAAAATAAACATGAAGGCACTGCCACTGGAGAATTTGTCAATACCAGCACTGCAAGTCCTCCCATTTCTCTATTCAATACTGTACTCTTATTTTAAGCATTAATAAACATTACCGGTATGCCATGTAAATATGTAAAAAGGCTAAAAAATAAAATCTGAGTAAAACAAAGTTCATTCCTCCATTTTGACTGAAACTGAGTGAACATCAAGGAAGACAACAGGCAATTGTAAAACCATTAAAGCAAATGTTCCTTTCACTTCAGCCATTTTGACAGTTACTGGGTTTGGATACCATTTTGTGTCAAGGTGAACTAAGTAGTCCAAGGTACAGCATGAAAATCTTTTGAGATTTTGTCAGGTTGTCATAGGTGATAAAAATAAGCCTCAAATCTTGAAAAATAGCCATGGGAGATGGATTTTCAATGAGCCATTCTTAAATATATACAAGCTACCACTGTTAAAGTGTGACCTTTTGTAAGCTTGACAGTATTTGTAACCGTAAACTAATGACTTTTTGTGTTTGTTTTGTCAAAAAAAAAAAAAAAATCTGTAAGAATTGTGTAGTTGTGAACACGTGTAGTTAAAAATAAGCACTGTACTTTAGGTGGTCTACAAAGTGGGAAAGGAAAAAAAAAAAAAGTCCTAGTTGTTATCGTTTTCCTGAAGCGCATGCTAGCTTTCATTTCAAACTTCTCGTACCTCAGATGCTCCCGACACTGTTGTTACTGTGTTTTTTCATAAACCAACCTCAGATTTGCACCAACTACGTTGCTTTCTTTGCACATATTTTCTGTTCATATAAATGCTCAACCAGTGTGCTGCAAGTTTAATAAGTTCACAGTCATTGTTTTTATCATTAGACCTTCAGAATAAATTTTCATTTCATTTAATTTATTTATTTCTATAGTGCCATATTACTTTAGCAGCTCCGTTTGTCCTGGAGCTTTCAGCACTTCAGTAACAACTAGCCCATGAATGGTAGCATCAGTTTACAATACCCACAACTAGTAGCAAAGCAATTAAATATTTTCTACCCATGTCACCAAACAGGTTCAACACCAACCCCATATTAAAATGGATGTGTTTATAATTGCTCTAAAACACTACACTTCAATGTAAAAAGAAAAATGTTAAAAGGATAGTGACCATAGCATTTCAACAGCACTTGCTTAAAAAATATAAATACAACAGAAAAATACCCCAGCTCAAAGGCAACAAGTTCAGCTGTAATTTGCAAATTTGACAGCTATGATCTATTAAGGCAATGCCACATGAACACGAATAAGAGACCCAAAGGTTACAGTGACTCTGCACTCCAACTAAAAGGTGGAAGGCTTACTTGGAGTTAACAACAAACTACCTTTTGTTCTGTACAGCCTGAATTTTAGTACATTACATAACATATGCACCAATTTGTAGTTTAATAGAAGTGTAGATGAAATGAATAAATATTACATATACTACAATACTGTTAAAAAGGACAGATTATTTCAAGCAGCACGGCCATTGCCATTAATAAAAGAAGTTAAAACATTTGGAATCTGCCACAGTTTTTCAATTCCCATTTTTATCCTTTCACATCTTTCTGAACCAGCTGAGGAAAGAAAAAAAAGTATTATTAATAATAATAATAACAATAATAATAATAACAATAACAATAATAATAATAATAATAATAATAATAATAATAATAATAATATAGAGATAGAGATATGTATATGTATGTATGCATCTGTATCTATGTGTGTGTTAAGGATTTGTGAAGCATTTACCTTGAAGTATGCAATTTCAAAATATACCTATATGATATATAGAGGTCCCTTTATTTCCTTCTAGAATCATTACATTATTCATCTTATAGCAATCTCAGACTGTCCAATCTGATATTATGGGTAGTCCCATCATTTCCCACCAATTTCTACTATCTGAATCAATCTTAAGCTTTTTATTGCTCCATTCATCCTTGCTATACACAACAAAATCATGCTGTATTTATTATGATGTATACTGACTACACTGTCACTCAAAGTTAAAACACGTGAACATATGTGCTCTAAATTATACTACAAAAATAGTACAATCGGACCATGAATACATACTACTCATTTTCACTTCAAAAGTACAAGGTATGCAAAATTGGCTCAATCAAAATGACATGAAAAAAATTAGGACAATGCGAATACAAAGTTTAAGCTATTTTTCACTAAGGCAAGCATGTTCTTGCACAACTTCCTGAAGAGTCATCCACCAGCAGCATTACTGTTCCCATCCATACACCCTGTTTGCTTCATAAAAACTGATTTCAAATCTCCTGGTAGATGCAGTTAACGAACGCAACATAGATTTGTGCTACGTTACATACAGCAGACAACATGCTTGTATTAAGTGACTGACCTTGGGTGGAAAAGAAAACGGTTTACTGGCAGAGCATAATAACCACACACAGACATGAACAGATTACAGAAATGTGAAGTCTTAAAATGGAACAATTACGAAAAAGAACGGAGCACAGAGCTCAAATCATACTGAACAAAGAAACAGTCAAACACATATTTAATAAAGGCTTGTGCATTTGTTTTAATTTAAATAAACAGTCAAACTACACACAAAACTTCACACAATCTCAAAATATTTCTGAGTTAAACCTAAAGCATAAGCAACTGCATAACTGTGACCAAGCCACTACTTGTATGGGCGTATTTTCAGAGTAAGCACCCGTGTGCCAGTTGGCTGGTAGCCCGTGAACACTGCACGCCTCTATGGGGTAGGAGAGAATGGCTCACCTCCCCCCACAGCCCATCATAAATAAATACTGCTACAGAAATATTTGGTTAGCTCCAAACAGAGAATTGTTGCACCACAAGACAGACAAAAGCTTTCTCGGGGACTTCCTTGCCCTACTTTTGAGCACAGGATGCCTTTAAGCTTTAAACACAATCTCTCCGAAGGCTCTGCTCTGTTGCCTCACACTCGATAGATTTGAATGACTTACAGAAAATCAAAACAAGGGCGAAACAAAGGGGACAAGGTGTAATAAAAACAAATGGTCTTTTTATTATTCATTGTGGGTGATGAGGTTTCTTTTCAAACCTGATCACACACAGAACTCACACTAAAGGCGGTATGCTTTGTGTTAAACCTGTTATAAAACATGACTAACACCACACAAACACTATTTAGTAGAAAAAGGCACCATTTACACAACATCTTAAGAGAAACTGTATAAACAGCTAATAATAACTGGTTTCCTGATGCATGCTCAACTGAAGTTGAACACCAAAAAATAAAAAAATAAAGAAACCACTGACACTGGTCTTTTGTGTTCAGTAGGACTATATTCATAAGACCGGGGTCAAATGACTGCAGTAGCAAACACATTTATCAGCTCTGGCTGACAGCGATTGAAACATGACACTTAGACGGACATCTAGGTCATCTCAGACACAAATTTCTTCTGCTCCCATTCAAGGAGGCAATGAACATAATTCAGAAGCCTCGAGCGTAAAGAAACTAAATCACAGTTGAGTGTAAGCTGTGCTACTTTTCTTGAACTTTACCAAACAAAAAGTCGCCAACAAAAAACAACGGCACTCATATTGTTGGTTCTAGCTCCAAATCAGAGATTATTCAGAGTACTGTTAGAAAAACTCTGATAAAAAAAAAAAAAACTACCACCAAGATAGCCAATGACAATCCTGAGTAAGTTTTACAAAATGACCAATGTGAAATGAAATTGCTCCTAAAACCTAAAATAAGTAAACAAAGAGCGTGAAACTATACACTGATCAACTAGTACAAAGAAAGTAGCCATAAAGGCTGTTTACTGCTGTGTTTGACATGTCAAAAGTAACAATGAAATAAAAGGAACAAGGCAAAATGTTTATTAGCAATTGATAGTTTTAGGAAAAAGTACAGTAGTCCCTCGCTACTTCACGGTTCAACTTTCACAAACTCGCTCTTTTTCCAACGATTGTCAATTTTAATATTACTCACATGATTGGTACGGAATAATAAGTTAACAGAAAAAATACTTTGCGCCGCCATTTTGTAGTTTTCTTTCAATAAGCCTACACTGTAACGCCAGTCAAAAAACAACTACACTGCCCACAAGCCAACTGTGCTTCCAGCCGCTGCTTTCTGCCGAAATGTAGGGAAAGTTTTGCAACGCAAATCTATGTTATCTATTAAGCTCAAAGTACTGGCAGGAAAGTCCTGAAGTTCAATTATCCACGCACACATCAACCTGGCTGGGGCGGAAGGTCGGCAGAACCGGAACCAAGCCCAACCGGAACTGAGCTGCTGTTCTGCAGAGCTGGTGAGTAAAATTTTGCAGTACTGTACAGTACATATATGTATGTTGTTAAAATTACGTACAGTATTTCCCCTAGATAAGTTGCCATGGCGGGGAGCTTACTTCATCCCACGTTTTGTTTCAACCAGGGAGGGGGGGGGGGGAGACACATATGAGCTGTGCACTATTTGTACTGGCATTTCTGGAGCGTGGGGAGAGAGAGACACAGCTGAGCTGCGCGCCGTTTGCAATTTTTGCAATTTTCGAGTTGGGGGGTGGACTGTTTGTACTGGCAGTTTTCGAGAGCGGGGGGGGGGGGGGGGGGGTATTCAGCATGAGGGAAGAGGCATCATGAGCACTGTCTTTAGCTTTTTAGCTAGCGAGCCTGTATGTATTGTGTTACGCCAGTGGTACCAACAGGTGGGGGGGTGCGCAGTTCGGTAGGCGGGGCGGTCGGTTCTGTTAACATAGCGGGGCGCCCCACTTTTATAATGGTAGGGGAAACATTGATGTAGGTTTAAGAGTTTAGAACATTGCAAGAATGTGAGAAGGGTTTATAAAGCCTTAAAATATAAATACTAAAATAAATATAGCATTCCTACTTTGCAGTTTTTCACCTATCATGGTGGTGGGTGGAATGTAATCCTCACGATAATCGAGGGACTATTGTAACTTACTGGGCTATGACTGTTGGCAACTAGTTAGCAAACAGCATTTGCAAAGTAGTCTGCAACATGTCAAAACGTTCCTCGTTCAAATAAATAAGGCTCCAGCCTTGTGCGCATTTTGAACATGTTCAAAAGTATTTTGAGAAAAAAAACAACAACTTTAAAATAACTGCAGAGTTGTTGCCCATGACTCAAGCTTGTCTAGATTTTTGCCATGGGTGTTTTAAACTCATCTATAGCGCAGTAGAGATGAATTGTGACTACTGTACAAAGCTGTTTTGACTGAAAACAGAGACTACAGGTCTAAAACTCTCACAAATTGTACATGCTAGGTGAAAAACTGGTCCAGAACAGTCTACTTTGCATTCTAAAGATTAGATTAAATCAGAAACATGGGCTGGAGGCCAAGGTGGGTACAAAGCAAGCTGAGGTAAGCACGTTGATAAAAAGGTAGGCGACAAAATAATGTGCACAGCCAAAAACACGGTTTTGCAACCCATGCACACAAAATAGGTCATGATTTTAAAAGGACTAGTTGCTGAAAACACGGCCACACCGCTTATAGGTCGTTAACATCCAAAATTCAGTGACACTTCAATAAATGTGCCTATTTTCCTACACTTTTGCATCATCAATTAGCCACAACTGAGTGAGACACTACCATAGGTTAGAGAAAAGTCCTTACGACACTCTTATTATTCTTAGCTACAGAGTGGATGAAGTAATGTTTAAACTAGGGACACTGGTATTCTTTAAAGTGTAAATAAATAGTCCTGTTCATTTTCCACCAACACACACAGCTGATCAGTCACGTGAGTCTTCATATAAACTTAAACTGAAAATGCCTTTCCATCGACGATTACATGCAACATTTATTTTGGAAAAAGCCAAAATAAAGCATGAGATGCTACAGTTTAACAATTTACCCCAATGCCAATTAACCAGTACAAATAAGATACTTGAAATCAAGTAAAACCTCTTGAAACAATTACCGAGTAAAAAGGCAAATAAGAGTATTACATTGGCATTTATACTGTGGGATCGAGAAATGGAAAATTAGTTTAAGACAGTACTGATGTCTTCATAAACACTGACTAAGGCCAAGACAGACATTTACATTTATGGATGAGAATACAGCATCCATTAACCCATTTTTTTTTTTCCAGTTAAAGCTTAAATAATAAGGCGGGTGTAATATTTAGTTTCTGCTGCACTGCAATGACACCTACAGCTCAACATTGCAGTTATACAGAAACATTATTGTCCCTTGAAACTGGTAGCAGTTTCATGTACAGTTGAAAGTCTTTCCCCTCCCCCACACATGCTCTTTTCTAACTCAGCAAGCCAAAATAATCCCAATATAAATGCATCATCCACACACAAGCTTAAACATGTGGACTGTGACTGGAGCTCCATGCGTTGGGAGGGTGGTTTTTGTTGATATGTAGAGCATTAATTGACAAAAACTACTTGTTCAACCAAAAAAAAAAAAAAAAGAACAAAAAAAGGAACAACCTCCCATCTTTTAAAGTGTATACAGTAAAGTGTTCCTGATTAAATACAATATATGAATTAAACGTGGGAGAAAAGTAGCAATAGCAGGGAGTGCATTTAAAAAAGACTAACACACGTGTGGAGTCAGTGGGTGATTAAAGCTACGAGCCGGCAACCTTCTGCTAAACGCCATAATCCATCCATCTCTGAAAGTCATTATCTCCTTCACATAAAACCCAAACAGACCGAGCAGTGCGGGAAACAGGGCATATATGTATATATAAATATACACCGTGGCAGCCTACGTTTAAAGCTTACCTTTTTTTTGTTTTGTTGTTATTGTGAGAGTGAACTCGTGGTGTCCGCCGCCACCTCTCTTCCTCTTCCACAAGGAGAACCTCCAACTTCAGCAAGCGAGCGAACACTTTCCTCCCATTTTGCTAATCGTCATATTTCAAGTTCCGACCGCGCAGTATGACTCACTGTCGGCTTATTTCGTTTTTGTGCCACCGTCACAACTGGCGGTAAATAATAATAATAATAATAAAAAAAAATTTTAATTAAAATTAAAAAAAAAAGTTGGACCGAGCCCGACTCTTGTCTGCGGGGCTGCTCGCCCGAGTTTTCACCGCTCGCTGAGAACCAGGAGCGGCAGAGACAGCGGCGAGGAGTGGGAGAGACACACGAGAATGGGGGGGGAGAGGGAGAGAGAGGGAGGGAGGGAGGATGCTGCCTGACCTTAAACCTGAATACTCAAAACACAACTGAGCATTACTTAATCACGGGAATAATGACCTAGAAGAGCCGAGCTACACGTAGATCTCACAGTTGTCGAAAACATAAGCTAGCATGCGAGCTAAAAAAAAAAAAAAAAAAAAACAGTTTGTAAACGCCTACGACTAGCATACTGTTTATCCCTTCCCCCCACAGCCACTCTAATGTATAAATATAGCGTATATCTGACACGTAAAACGCATTCATTCGAGTAAATAATACTTATACGTGCAGTTTGCTGATTCAAGACGCTCCTAATTGTCTTATCATTGAGGTATCTTCTGGTTGAAGCACACTGCTGAGTACAGTTCAGTTCAGCGCGCTGCCTTTCTGGCCTGCTTTAAACCACCTCCCCTCCCCCACACTGCTATTTTTCGCCTGCCTGGTCACACAGCGGTTGATTAATTCTCCTTTCGCCTTGCTCAGTCATTCAGATTTGGAAAGTAAATAACAAGTTGACATCAGTGTGACACATTCCTTTGGTTACCGTACACCCCGTAATAGAAGCGCACTACATATCCCGTGCTATAAATACAACTGGTGCTTTTGGGTTTTTTGTTGTTGTAAATTGTTGCACAGAAGCATAGGAAGATCACTGATTGGGTCATCCAAGTAAACGCTTTGGGGAAGAAAACGTCTTGTTCTAGACATTTAGGTGTCTGCAGCAAAACATAAGTATATTAATTTATGATATTTAAGAAGCAAACATAAAATTATAATGATTAAAAAACAGTTTGTGCTCAATAGTCCAGGTTACAAATGTGGACATCTTTCTGCTGAGACGTTTCGTCCTTCATTATTTAACCAGGCAAATCCCATTGAGATTAGATCTTTTTTGCAAGGGAGGCCTAGGCCTGAAGGCCATGCATGTTTTGGGTCTGTGGGAGGTACCCAGAGAAAAGTCACGCAAGCATGAGAAGAACATGCAAACTCCACACAGAAAGGCCCCAGGTCCAACCGGGGATTGAACCTAGGACCTGTTTTGAGGCAACAGTGCTAACCACTGAGCTGTCGCGCTGCCTTCATCTGAAGGACTTCTTCAGTCCGAGAAGCCACAAACAAACTGGAGTCCCACAAATACCACACACAGTGGAAAAAAACAGTTTGCTTTTGTAAGATGGTTTCTGGGGCCCGCCCTCTCCCCCGTCACTCCTCTGAGGCAGTCATGCCAAAAAGGTTCAAAACACGAACAGTTCATGCTCAATAATCCAGGTTACAAATCCAGCAATGTTCAGTCAGGTCATCTGGGCCTGAAGAAGTCCTTTGAATGAAGGACGAAACGTCTCAGCAAAAAAATGAAACCGTCCAAATGACCTGAAAAAAAAATAAATTAACTTTCGGCTGCTCTTTCTTCAGAGGTCGCCACAACAAACTTGCATGAAGACTTGGCAATTGATTTTACACCAGATGCCCTTCCCGATGCAACTACAGACCACTGAGCTACCACATCCCTCTGTGTGGAGCAGAGAGCTGCCAGGGCACCCGGGGGAGCAGCTGTGGGGTCAGGGGTCTTGCTCAAGGGCCCAGAGTGGGACAAATATGGGTGGAGACAGGTGTGGGTGTTTCACCTTTCCCATCTACATGTTGATGTTATCAATTGTGGGAGTTGAACTAGCGACCTTCCGATCACAGGTCCACCAACACTAACCACTGTTCCACCACTCCCCGCACCTTAATGATAAAATACATCAACAAAATGTGGTGAAATTACCACAAAAACAGGATAGATACTGACAAACAAGACACGAAACAAACAAAAAAAAAAACACCCAAAATTAAACTTATCTCCCGATGCAAACTGCACTGTTGTAAATATATTTAAGAAATGGTTATGACAAACAAGTGTAGACACAAGAAAGTAAAAAAAGCACAAAAAAATCTACAAGAACTTAATCAAAATTAAACGTAGTGTGTCAAATTGGAAGAAAAGTGGAACTTGACAAAAATGACTATATAAATGCAAACCTAGCAACGTGGCGTGATGTGACGCTGAACGTTTGAAATGATACGAGGGTTCAAAAGTTTAAAAAGTTTTTAAAAGTCTACACTAAAATAGCAGCAGTATCAGGCCAAAAGAGCTCAAAGACCTGTGTTACTGCATTCTGCAATGTCACTTGTGCCTGAATCATCTTAGCAGACTGAGATTACAAAAACGCTCCACAAAATGTCAGGTAGCTCTGCATGATAGTCAGATTACAAAAAAAACAATGCAAACGCATTTCATCGAGGACATGCAGATATTGATCATTTCTGACGTTCAGACCCATGAATGATAATCTGGCTGATCTGGAGCAATGGTTCCCAAACTTTTATGTTTTTGACCCATAAAGCAAAAGTTCCAGATACGTGTGACTTCAGCTATTTAGCTAAAGTTTTCAAACCTTGTCAATAAGTCACTTAACAAAGAGCCTTGTGAAACATTATTTAAGGTTCTGCTCTTTAATGACCATTGTTTTTATCCGTTTGTAACAGTTAAAGTTAAATGAGCATTTGTCAGTCAGTTAATTTGATTTCCCTACGTTATTTCAAGACCCCACCTTGGCTGTTTTATGACTCCTAACGGCGTCTCCACCCTCTCTTTTTAAAGAGCCACTGCTCTGTAAACCCCATTTCTGGTGAAAACAGCTACATGATGAGAGTGTTATTCCAGTTTATCAATTACAAAGGAGTTATGATGATTATATCGTAGCAGCTGGTCACATTGTGAATTTCAGTAAGAGCTTGTGGTTCTTTTTTTCCAGACAAAAGAAACTATATTATTTCTATGTTTTAAAACATAATCATTGTTTCTTTATTTGAACATAGTTTGACTTTAAAGTTGATAGCTGTCTTAGCGCCGTGATTTGCCGTTTTGTGTTCTTTTCAATTAAAAAAATATTTTCAATGTAAAATATAAATTTCAGGTTATTTATCGGTGATTGAATGCACTAAATTGTGTAAAAAAACAATAAAAAAATAAAAAAACAATTGTGTGTACCTATAAAAGCAAAGGAGAGCTACTATGAAGCTCACTCTGTTAACATAAACTCAGGTAGGTAAATAAAAAGTGTAATTTATTCTCAGCAGTTGCAACACTTAAAAAGAAAGAAATGTGAACAAGTATGTCTCGCTGTAACAGAGTTTGACATACATCATTTGATGCCAATGAGTTTTAACTATACAGACTGTATATCTAACCAGAATCAAGAACTTGAAGCTGGAATGGGACCCAGTTTCCCTGCCAGCTGGTTCCAAGTTTTAAGCCCCACCCCTTTACTTAAACCTACAACCTACACCAATCACTTTATATGACTTACATCCCAACGTACGGCCTACATCACCACATATGATCTACATAACTATGTATATCCTACATTGCTATGCACACCTTTTATTATAATATGCGACCTACATCACTATGTTTAGTTTACATTACTACATACAACCCTCATTACTAAACACGGCCTACATCAGTACTTACAATATACATCACTATTGCATCACAATGTGTGACCTACATCAGTACTTACAATATACAACATACGTCACTATATGTGCACTCTCAGAACATTATTACATGCAGTGTCCCCTCAGTGCAGACTGAACTGGGCAAAAGGACCTTCTCCTACTCTGCTCCTGTTTCCTGGAATATCTTGCAAAAAGATCTGAAGCTCTCGAGCTTGACCTCTCTAAGTGGCTTCAAACATTTTCCAAGTTCCTGGCAAAAAACAATGCAGACATTTTCCTGTTTTTAGTTTTCTACATCTCCTTATAATCTAGCTGGTTCTTTTGTTTCATTTTTAATACCATTTTCTTTCACTTGTTCTTCTCAGTCTGTACGCATCCTTTATGATTGTCTATTGTTGTCATCACTCTTTGTTAATATCAGACCTTTCTTGTAAATCCCAGAGGCTCAATGAGATTAACTTATATAAATAAAGGTTGAATGAATGAATCACGGGCAGCACGGTGGCGCAACTGGTAGAGCTGCTGCCTCTCAGCGAGAAGGTCCCTGGTTCAAACCCCGGTCCAGGGGCCTTTCTGGGTGGAGTTTGTATGTTCTCTCCGTGCATGCGTGGGTTTTCTCCGGGTGCTCCGGTTTCCTCCCACAGACCAAAAACATGCATGTTAGACTGATTGGTTACTCTAAAAATTGTCCCTAGGTGTGAGTGAGAGAGTGAATGGTTGTTTGTCTCGTTTGTCTCTATGTGGCCCTGTGATGGACTTGCGACCCGTCCAGGGTGTACCCCGCCCCTCGCACAGTGACTGCTGGACATGGGCACCAGCGACCCCCGTGACCCAAAATGGAATAAACGGGTAAAGATAATGGATGGATGGATGAATGAATCACTATATGTGACTTTTATGACAATGTGTGACCTACTTCGCTATGTACGACGGTCTTCACTACACTACTACACTACTATGGCCTATATCACATACAGTACATAGAACTAACATTACTGCGTACAACCTACATTATTATGTAGAATTACATGACTATCCACCACCTACATCACTATGTAACAGATACATTATGACACAGCTCTGCATCACTTTGTAGGGCCTACATCATTATGTACAACCTGTCACTACATATAAACCTACATCACCATGTACAGACGTGCATGTGTAGTGATGTGCAATGTATGGCCATACCACAACTTCTCCACCTCTCCTCCTCCTGTTCACTATAGACTTCAGTTACGCTCCATCCTTTTGCCTGTTTTTCTTCATCTCAGTGAAAAGTCAGGATGAGAATGTGTGTCTGCATCTGAGGAGAAAACGTGAAGAGGAAAAAAAAAAAAGAGTATCTCTCAAATGTCTTTGTTCCCATCATTCATGTTGAAGAACTGCTCAAAAGATTCAGATAGTTTGTGTACTTCACATGGGCTAGCTAGCGCAAACGATGGCTACAGAAAACAACATGGCAGCTTTGCAAACACAGTGCTGCTGGCTTCAGTTCCTGCCTATGAGAAAAAGTGAGGACATATAACAGGGGTCTGCAACCTTTTTGATCGAAAGAAACATTTCTGCCACTTCGCTCACTAAATAAAATGTCTAGAGCAACAAAACCTGCTTATCAACTGGTGGCCCAGGGGCCATTTAGAGGTCGCTGGAGGAGGGCTTTTCTGGCCAGTAGGGCTGACATTATAAAACTAAAAATAAATACTGAATTTTTATATGTTAGGCTAAAAAAGAGAGACCAAAAGCAGGGACAAATAATTTATACCAAGTCTCTGCAGGCCTATGAATCTGTTCCTGACTTAAAATATAGTATACCACTTTGTAGTACTACAATGTAAATTTAAAGTATGCAGAAAATGTTGCCATTTTGTTGGACAAGTTATTGATTGATTTTATTTGTTTGTTTGTTTTGGAGAGAAAGATCCCATTGTAAGCCTTGAGGTTGGATAAATGACGTTGCTAAATGTAATCAACGTTTCGCTCCTTGTATTAGTATCTTTCACAAATTTACAGAAAATTGACCAAAAAAAAAAAAAAAACTGCTCAGACTCGTATTTTCCGTCGTGGGTGCAAAGAAAACAAAATTAAATACAGAATCATGTTAATTTTGGTCACGGCTTCAAAGGGCCACAGATGAGAGACTAAAGAGCCGCATGTAGCCCCAGAGCCGCAGCTTGCAGACCCCTGGTCTATAATATAAATGATCGTCACTGCATCATCTAAAATCAGCCTAAAAATAGTTAGCTTCAAACACAAGCATTGTTACAGCGCTCTGGTATTGTGATCTTGTATTTAGACAATAGCTCGTCCCAAACTTCTTAATCAGACCGCAAAACATCACGTCGGCTCACGCCATATTTAAAGCCCGTGTTTATTGATAGCGTATTTGAGAAGATAAGAAAAGTATTTCAGTTCGACTCCGCAACCAACTGTATCACATTGCTTTCCAGTTCTGAGCTGAAATCCTTCTCAAGCTCCCCAGGAAGGGTGACTTCTTGGGCTTGATGAAGTTTTCTCACTTTACTGACATGTTTTCTAGAAAGCAATCATCCTCTGGGACCAGAGTGCTGATCCTCTTACCAGCCCTGCCACATTTCGTTGAAAACCACCTAGGATTACAGTCTGGTGAAGCTAGAGAGTCCTCGCTTCCTAATGGTACAGAAACACACACACGTGCAGCTTTTGGAGACTGCTCCAGTGAAATCAAAATGCCTCATCGTTTCATGTTTCCCAGTGTTGCGCTTCTATTACATAGTGTACGGTAGAAATGCTTCCTGCTGTACAGCCAGGACTGACCTCCTAACAAAGAACAGGTTCAATCTGCCTCCCTTCCCCCAACTGGGGGAAGCTGATGAGGGTCACATGACCTTTCTAGACAGCACTGAGGAGCAATGGGGATGTGAGGGGTGGGGGAAGGGCACTGGTAGTCACACACCTCTCCTTGTATCATTTAGACTGGGGAAGTGTGGGGAAATATCAGTCTGCTGCAGAGGGAATATTCAGTGGAGTTCTGGGGGCCACTGACATTTTGGAGTTAGCTGTTTCAACATTGCTGCCTTAATTACAATATGAAAAGAGCATGGGAGAAGTCATTGTGTGCGTGTGTGAACGTCTTCACATTTAAATCTTGTTGCATTAGAACAAAAACTGTACTTTTTGTTTGTGAGTACATACTACACCTCCCCCATTCTCTTTCTCCCCTCCCCCCTCCGCTCTCTGTAATACACCAGCAAGAAAGGCAGAAGGCTCTCTGTGGTACACTGTTATGTCATAGCCTAGAGACCTATTTTTTTCAGACAAAGCAAAGCAGACTGCACAAACAAAGATGTCTATTTTCAGCTGCAAATGCTTGGCTTTCTCGCAGGCAACGTAGAGCTTAATGAACCAGCAAGTGAAAGATTTGAGCGACACATTATATAT
>NC_056510.1:23440846-23523883 GCF_014905685.2 Nematolebias whitei
AGATAGATAGATAGATAGATAGATAGATAGATAGATAGATAGATAGATAGACAGACAGACATGCTAGGAGTTACATTATTGCTTTTGTTGTCAGTGAATTCTTTTTACAGAACAAGGGGAGGTAGAGAAGGCGGGAAACCAGACAGATGTCAGAGATTTAAAGGGTTGAGGACAAAGGTCAAGGGTTAGCGACCTGGGCAACTCCAAATCTTGTCATTCCTGCCCCTCCTCCAGCACAACAGGACTCAGAATGACTTTACAATGCTTCCTTTTTACAGTGATATGTAGGTCTTTAAAGTATTGTGTCTTCAGATGTTTACTCACAAACGGTGTCATCGTACCCTAAAGTGTTGCTGCAGTTTTACTTTTTAGGTACTGAATGCTAAGTGTCACCTATTGATGACCCCTAACTATATAACAAAATAACACATTTAATATAAAAAAAAAATCCTTGTGTGTTATTTAACAAGTCAGGCTTTTTTTTTTTTTTTTTTTTTTTAGACTCACGTAATAAATTTAGTTTTAGAATAAGCTTAGATATCAAACTATTATAAAGTAAAGAACGTTAGGACAATTATTCAACAGAAAATACACAATATTTACAACAGAGCTTAATTATTATGCTCTGAATGAAGTCGAGATCAGGATAAACTTAATAAATATTACCCTTTGCATTTATGAACCAAAGCTGGTTTTGTTCCGTGACAGCAGTAAAGAGGAATTTTTAAGTTGTATCATACATGCTAACTTTCCAGTTTGTTTAGGAATAAGCAAATAACTTAGACTGCTCTCGTCTAGAATTCAGAGTCAGTAGACTTTAGGTCAAGAACTAATTTTGTACTGAAGTTTGCCAATACATAATGAATTTGTTGAAACAATTGAATTTACTTAATAAACATATTTCATGCATATTGTGAAAAGAGGGAACAGTCCCATCCATGAGCTTCCAAGCCTGGACAAGAGTTAGCAGCAGCAAAAAGCCGTGCTAACGCTACAGTGATAAAATTACTAAGTGCTATATTCATTCTCACCAGACCAGTAGCCTGAGTAATTGCACTTTAAGTAATTAGATACTTTTCATGTCTACTCGGTGTCTGTAGGAAATTGCACTTAGACTAATAATTTTAACCTATGCAATGTCTCTCAGCTCATAATTCTGGAAGCATTTAGTCACTTCAGTATTCAGACATGGACAGCTTTTTTCCTAGTAGATTTACTAAATGACTGTAATTGAGCAAAGACATTTTTACCCATAAACTTGGTTTAAAGAGGTTTGTAAACTGATGGCTATTATTTATGAAAAGATTATTACTATTATTGATGTTACATGGCATATGCTTACCTGCAGGATCCTGCTTTACAGTTA
Organism: Nematolebias whitei; assembly: GCF_014905685.2. Classification (NCBI taxonomy): domain Eukaryota; kingdom Metazoa; phylum Chordata; class Actinopteri; order Cyprinodontiformes; family Rivulidae; genus Nematolebias; species Nematolebias whitei. Next base: position 23,442,213 of record NC_056510.1, read on the forward strand.
TTATAGTAGATAGTGATGACCCATGGTGTATAAGACTAGTTTTAGAGATAAAAATGATTTTAAAAAAAATTACAAATTTTATTTCAAGTAGTCAATTATAAGAACTAATGACAAAACATTGGGTTTCTTTGTTACGTTGAGATTTTCCCCCTCAGAAATTCATTCTCTGCTGTCATGATGTCAAAAAGTTCAGAAACACGTAGCACCTACAAAGATGGCGGCACCAATTCCAGCTTCAACTGTGTTCCCAAAAAGACAATAATGATCATATTTATATGACAGCTTTAGGCTCGAAACAATATGCAAAAATTGTTCTTAAAAAGCCCTAATATATGATAGTTTCTACATTTTCATGCATTAAAAAATGTTTTATTTTAAAAAGCTGAGGGTTTGTTGTGTTCTGACCGTTCACAGTGTTAGCGTTGTTTTATACCATGCATTAAAGAGCGGACACGCAATGTATTTTTTAGACCATTTTAAATGATGCTCCTAACTAAATAAATGAACACATTGGCTAACAAAAAGCACAAAACAACTTGCATTTAAATGTTCATCATTTCTAAAATGCACCTCCACTCCCCCAAACACTTGTATATTTTACATTAGAACAACATTAACGCAGAATTTGTGTCCCATTTTTAGACTGAATTATGATACAAATTCAAATGAAAGTGCTAGTACTGGGTCCTATAGCAAGGAGGTTATAAACTCAACTAGCAGGCTTTACCACAGCACCCTAATGAATCCATTAAACCACATGCATTTATTTATACTGAGCACAAATTACAAAGTCTGACCATCTTTTAGAATTGGTGAAAACCTCCACAGCCCCTAAAACACTGAAAACTAGGCAGAAATGTCAAATAACTTTAGTTAGAATAAGAGAAATAATATCATTAGTAACTACAGGTAATATTAGAAAACAACCAGTTTTCCATACATTTTGATATGAGAAATTTTACTAGAAGTTTTACTTTGCAATACAATGACTGCTTGATGTTGTTCAAGCTTTGGATGCTAAGGATTACTGTGCTGCACTTTCCTTAGACCTGTCCAGAGCCTTTGATACTGTAGACCATGACATCTTATGCCACAAGCTCTCAGATACTGGCTTCTCAGATCACACTGTTGGCTGGTTCTCAAATTATCTCTCAGGTCGGAGGCAATGTGTTCGACATAACGGTACTTCATCTAGCTGCCTAACAGTCAATAATGGTGTGCCACAAGGCTCAGTTTTAGGACCCACTCTTTTGACAATTTACATAAATAATGTATGTAGGTCAAAACATTCTTGACTCATCCTTGCATCTCTATGCCAACAATACTGTTGTTTATTGCTGATTGTTTTATAACAATACTTTTATTTTAATTGCATTTTTGCTGTAGTTTTTTGTTATTATTGTTATTGTTATCTGTACTTTATATGTTCTGTCTAAAACAGGTCTCTCTTGTAAATGAGTCCTCGTGACTCAGTGAGACTAACCTGTATAAAGAAATGTTGAATGAATGAATGCTGTAATATGTTTGTACATATATTTGGTACAAACAGGATTACATTGTATTTGTACCCTCCAGTCACAAATAGAAAACCTTTTTTCTGTACTAGTTGAGCTCTGTTACTTGGAACGCACCAATAACTGGGACTCTGCAACACTTAAAACAAATTAAGTATTTATGAGGTTTTGCAGCTCAAGTAAAAATAAATAAAAAAATCGCCCTAAATTCTTTAAAATTAGTTCTGAATATCAAATCTATGAAACTTAGATTAGGGACGTTTGCTAAAATCTAAATTTTTGGTAGACATAAATACTCTGAAACAGTCCTGATTCCTCTTATCTTCCTTGAATAAGACAATTTCCCTTGTATTGATAACCCAGAAGCTTAATTTGTGGCACATTCAACCTCTTGCTTTGTCAGATTAATGAGTAATGAGCTACCATTCACCCAGGCCAGCGTTGGGACTTGTCATGATTCTTCTGATCCACAAGTGTGAGAGGTCCACTGTGACTACTGCGTTTGTTTCCATTCCATCTTAAAGTGAGCCATGATCAGATCAAAAAGGGGAAAAAACCTCCCAAAGAGTTAGATGCTACCACTCACCCCGGTAAGTCTTTCCTACGAAGATGTCAGGAACCTCATCATCGACTGATAAGAAAAATGAGTCACAATCTGAGGATATTTTCTTAAAAAATAGGCCATAAAACTTTGATCATTCCTGATCTGTGTACATGCGTGCAAGTGAGATATTTCCAAATAGTTTTTTTTTTTTTTTTAATATATATATTTGATGATTGATTGCCCTAGACAGGAGAACTAAATCTGCCCAGATAAATTTCATTGCTGGCTTCTAAAGCTGGATTGTCTCCTGGGAAAAACATAAACATGTGGAAGAGAAGAGGCTTCCCAAAGCATTATCTGGGTCTACACTGCCATCTAGTGGCCAATTGAAGAAACAACATCCCTTCATCAAACCACTGTTGGGTTTGACTGAGTTTAACTTCGTTTTCTTTTAGGACTCGGATATAATTTATGAGCTCATTTAGCTCTGGCATCTCACCCAACCAGCAAACAGCTCCCAGTAAGCCAAACCATTGCACTGCATTGTTTTCATATGTGATGAAAAAATGGGAAAATGGTTGAGGCAGGCTTGTATTTAAATTCCTACACGCCAAGCAGTTGTTTTTTTTTCCCAGTGTCACACAAAACCAATATTTTCACAGTGAATGTTGAACGCACCACTAAATATACACTTGATGTTGTAAAGTGACAAAAAAGAAATGAAAAAAAAAAAAGGTGGCTGTGCAGCTGAAGTGAGAAATCTTGCAGGAAGAAAGATGTTTTCCACATCATAAATTTTATTGGTTTGCTGTGTATTACCCTTCAGGAAATATCCAGTGTTGCTGTAGATTCAAAATGTAACAATTTCACACCTAAATTCAAATTGGGAACAACGTTAGAGGCTCATGACGCATCAAAAAGGTAAACTACTCAAGATAATTTGTTTTAGTCATAAAACGACAGTAATATGACAAAATATGCTCAAAAATTATACCAGATCTGCTATCTTTCCATTAAATACACTTTTTACTGACTGTTCAAACAGGTCTCATTTGTAAATGAGTCTTCGAGGCTCAATGTGACTTATCTGTTTAAATAAAGGTTGAATAAATGAATAAATTATATATGTTAATCTAGACGATTCAATAAATCTTCATGTTATATCGTATTTTCCGGCATATAAGTCACAGTTTTTTAATGATAAAATAATAATGATAATAATGATCCAATATTACATATTTGTCAGTGTAAAAAGTATGTGAACCTTTGCTTTCAGTATCTGACACCCCCCCCCCCCCCCCCCCCCCCCCACCCCCCACATGCAGCAAAAACTGCAGTTAAACATTTCCAGTAACTGTTGATCAGTCCTGCTCACCAGCTTGGAGGAACTTCAGTCCATTCCTCCACAGAACAGCTTCAGCGCTGGATGTTGGTGGTTTCCTCACATTAACTGCTGCTTCAGGTCCTTCCACAACATCTGGATTGGATTAGGGTCAGGACACTTGTCAGTCCTGTGACTTATATGCCGAAGCAACTTATGTTTTTTTTTTCCATATTCATAACGCAATTTTTGACTGACACTTTAAATTTCTAAGAACTGCAACAGCGAGTCCTCCCGTGTGTGCTCGCTTCACTCAGCTGGTGCAGGCGGAGGAACATTGGAGAGTTAGCGGCTCCGGCTGCGATGGATGGATGGATGGTTGGATGGATGGATGGATGGTTGGATGGATGGATGGATGGATGGTGCTTCCCTGGCAAAATGAAGCTGTTTTGACCATTAAAGTGCATTTATTAAGGAAAAGTTAAACTGAGACACACCTTTGCTATAATGTTGAGCAAATAAATAATTGTTTTTAAGTGTTCATCTTGTTAAACAATAATAAAAAAAAACTGCAACAGCGAGTCTTCCCGTGCACGCTCGCTTCACTCAGCTGGTGAAGGTGGAGAAACGCTAGAGAGCTAGTGGCTCCGGCCATGATGGATGGATGGATGGATGGATGGATGGTGCCGCACCGCCCAGGCGAAATGAAGCTGTTTAGACCATTAAATAAACACATAATTAATGCAGCTTTTACACCAAAGCGATTTACACAGGATATATTTTCTCCTCATTATAGATTTTTGACTGATGCGACTTATACTCCAGAAAATACGGTAATCGTTTTAAAATTGGACAGTGATGATAAGAGCTGTTAGAACTCATCTTGCAGTGATTTCTGCCTCTACCTGCTTGACAGATGACGCATTACAATATATCTACTGAGATGATGTCATTTTCATTACTGATTCATTTCATTTTTTTTTTTTTAATTTGCATGAATTTATAGACTATGCAGATTAAAGAAGCCCTTCATGTTAACAGTGGGAAAACTCCAGCCCTGATTTAGCATGATGCTGTCTTATTGCGTGTGCACGTGACGCTCCCACTGTGTGACGTGGTGTTAAATGTTTTGCTTTATGACTGAAACTTGCTGCAGGTGGTTACACCAAAGTGTGCACAAACCGAACAGATTTAAAGACAGCCACAGCACAACTGCACCCGTCTTCAAATTCAGAGCTAATCTCCTGCTCCTTTGTTTTCTGGAGCTTCCAGCTGGTGGTCCGCTCTGATCCGAGCGGCCCTCTCATCAAAGTAGGAGTCCACCAGCATCTTCAAGCATCAAAGATGCACAAGTGTTTGATCGCCGTGCATCTTCCATGTCGGGAGGGAATGCAGGCTGAAATCTGATACCGCTGTGCTATCTTTTGAAATGCTTTGTTGGGATCATGTGACCAAAACCCTCTCTCTCCCCCAGCTTTGAAAAAATGAGCCCGTTCCTCTCCACAACAACATATCTAGTCACAGAAAACAAGAACTGTCCGTGCACCTTGAATAATGTTGATGACATTTTGTGGAAAATGAAAAGATTAGGCCTAAAGGGTGTAAAATAAACACCGGTGGCTACTTCAGCTTTGACTTGCAAAGGCAAAGGTCAAGAAAGGATGTCTGCCAGTCTGTGTGTTACCAAAACATCTCATGAACACATTTTAATGAAACTCTTAGACTCAGTCGTTGGGCGTACATAGGGCGGCACGGTGGTGCAGTTGGTAGAGCTGTCGCTTCTCAGCAGGAAGGTTGGTGGATCATATCCTGGCCAGGGGGGCCTTTATGGGTGGAGTTTGTATGTTCTCTCCGTGGATGTGTGGGTTTTCTGCTCCGGTTTCCTCCCACAGACCAAAAACATGCATGTTAGGCGAATTGGTAACTCTAAATTGTCTCTAGGTGTGAGTGAGAGAGTGAACGGTTGTTTGTCTCATTGGTCTCTATGTGTCCCTGTGATGGACTGGAGACATGTCCAGGGTGTCCCCCACCTCTCACACAGTGATGGCTGGATATGGACACCACAGACCCCCTGCAACCCGAAAAGGAAGAAGTGAGTAACTGATTATCATTTAAAGTCAGTGTGATCCAAGATGGCTGCCACAACCAAATTACATTAAAAACAAACAAAAAACAATTAAGTGTCTACAGTTCGGTCGATTTTGCAGATATTGAGCGAAAAATAAAGTGTGATTGTAGCTGAGAATCCCTGACAACACAACATTTAAGCGCAACTCGTAATGCAAAGATTTGTGCTTAAAAAAAAAAAAAAATTGCATTAACTGTTGGAGTCAGCCCAGTTTGTCTGTTAGCAAAATATCTCATGAACCTCCAGATGGATTTGAATGAAACTTTCAGAAAATGATCACTGGATAAACATCTGCAAAGGATTACATTTGGAGTTAAGTCAATCCAAGACAGCCACAGTAGCGAATCGACAACACCAAACACAAAAATGGCTCCAACTCAGTCAAAATGACAGATATTGATCTTAAACTTGACGTGGTAGTAGCCGAAGGTCATCTACATCAAATATTTTAGTATGACGTCGAATGTGGATAACATATTTGTCAAGGTTTGACCACAGACGCTACAACTCCATTCATGTATGCATTCAGGCCTTTCATGTACCCAAGTCAAATCCAGGTGAGTGGATTACTAAGACCCAAGTGTCTTTAGAGTCCAAGTTCACAAGTGGAGGAGGCTTTTCCCAGTTAAGGAGAGCGTGGCGTCAGAGATACATGTCCCACAGGCTGCAGGAGACAGGACCGCACACAGACAGTGCGTTTCCTCCACTGCACACCATAAACACCCCCCTCCTCCTCCTCCTCCTCCTCCCCACCTCCACACATGGCTGTAATAAGCCAACAAATTAAGCCATTACACTGTTTTTTAAGGTACACAGACATCCGCGTTTAAAACGATTTAAGGGTAGCGAGGGAGAAGTTCCACTGAGCGTCTGAGACCACCAGGGAACCGAGCGCTCGTCCGTCTCCTCGTCAGAGACGAGATGATCCCACAGCGGCGGTCACATGTCTCCTCTCCGACACAACGTCCAGGTCTTATCGAGACGGGCGGATTTGTGCGCCTGATGGGAATTTTCCATGCAGCGTGCACAGTTTAGGATGTGTTAATGCATATTTCCTGTTTCAGTGGAGAGACATGGGTCAAGTCATTCACAATATGCACAAGTGGCCTGAGGCCTTGTTGTGACTCGAGCCAAATCTAACGGTGTGTGTGTGTGTGTGTGCATACAATTTAAGAGCAACACCTATAAAACTTCATTATGCTGCTGCTGTAATGGGGTTCAGGAAAGTTCTCCAGGAGCTGACAAAAGCAGGGGTGTCTTGTAAAAGCTTGAGGGAACTTTCTAATTAAACACCCGCTCCTTAACTCCAATAAACAAGTGAAGATTTCAGGCTTTTCCTGCATGTCGTGTTTTCTCCACACCTTGGGCGACGGAACGATGCCAGAAGTTGGGAGTCCATCCCGAGGAATTCGTTCGGGATGGTTTTAAGAGTTTTCCAAGTCGAGTTGTTTTTCCAAGCTACTGCGAAACCAGGAGGGCGAGCGCTCGAGGGGAAAGGGGGCTTCCTTGAGATGTTGGCAAGCGTCTCCAAATGCGTGTGCACGAGGAGGCGTTGCAGGAAACGTTGCCACATTTTTACACGAGCTGGAGTTTGTGAATGTTCACACAGACAGGTGGCTTTTCTTGTACATTCACATACGGTGCCAAAGTGACCTAACAAATGGATTGGAGGAGCTCGATGAAAAGATTTGCACAAAATACTCAACGTTAGAGATTGAGCAGTTGATGGGTGGTCAATATTTCAGTCAATTTTCTCTCTTTAAAAGAAAAATGATTAAAAAACAGGCATATTTGTGGACAGGCCCTGCTACACTTCACATTTGTCCTCAGCAGGAATACCTTTTAATTTATTTTGTGTTTGTTTTACACAAATTTGAGGAAAAAGTACAGTTTTTTCTTTTATATTTCAAAATCAATCACACTCTTATAGTTATTGGAACAAAAACTAACAAGCAAACAAATGAAAAAAAAAAGAAACTTTGTGTATCAGCAAAGAACATTATTTTTTGCATGTTTGATGAACTTTATTAATTATCTTCAAAGTTCATGCTCATTAATCCAGGTTCAAATCCACCATGTTCAGTCAGGTCATCTAGACAGTGTCTTTTCTTTTCTTTTTTTTTCTGAGACTTTTCGTCCTATTTGTGGCTCCTCGGACTGATGAAGTCCTCTGGATGAAGGCCGAAACATCTCAACAAAAACAAAGAAACCATCCAGATGACCTGACTGAACATTGTTGGATTAGTACCTGGATTATTGAGCATGGACTTTGATGTTTTGAACCACTTTGGCATGGCTGCCTTAGAGGAGTTGATGGGGGAGAGGGCGGGCCCCAGAAACCATCTTACCACCAACAAATTGTTTATTCCCCGACTATGGAAGTGTGTTGCTTGTGGGAATCAGTTTGTTTGTGGCTCATCTGACTGACAAAGTCCTTTGGATGAAGGATGAAACATCTCAACAACAAAACAGAAACCGTCCAGATGAAATGATTGAACGTTGTTTTATTTATTATCATATGGTAGAATGTCTAAAATTATTTTACTTTTTATAATATTTACACAATAAAGTAAGCAATTCATTGCTTTAAATTCAGTTCACCTGCATGACTTGACAAGAAAACTGAAACATTACAAGCAGAAAGTTGGGAGTTAATTCATAAACTAGATGCAATGTCATGATGGCAGGCCAAAAATAAAAAAGTAAGAAACTAAATATGCACACGTTTTTACTCACATTGATGGTTAATGTGTTCTTAAATAAATGAAAATAGTTATCGAGCCAACTATAATGTGTGTTTGTTTACATTCAGAAACAGCCGAAGCGACTGAAAATAGTTTTGACAATGACGGCACTGGTGAAAGAGCTGCTTGGGATGGAAAAGTCTCATAAATGTATATTTGACGTATGCACACTGAGATTTGTTGAGTCAAGTACGCAGATACTGCTTTGTTTACATTGAGTGCGTACCTGCATTTCAGAATTGCATCTCAATACACTTGGAAAACTACCGGAGTAAAGTTGTTCAAACTGAACCACTTTAACTTTTTTTTTTTTTTTTACATGTTTGATTTCATAACTTGCAATGAGTGCCTTTCAAAAAGTCCAGAGTTTGTGTGGAATATTACACAGTTTATTATTATTATTATTAATATTATTATTATTATCTTCATCATCATTATTATTATTGTTTTATGTGTTCAGGTCATCTCTCCACACCCAGCCTGAGCTCGGGATGCTGAGGACTCCTCACTCAGCAGCCCCTCTACCTGCTTTAAAACGCTCCTCGCGCGCGTCACTCACACGCGGGACGATCCAATCGCGAGGCACGTGAAGCCCGTGGCTCCTCCCCTGTGTATAATTGAAGTTTCTTTAGTTTCTCCAGCGGAGCTTGAGCGCAGTGTTTGTCCGATTCACGGAGGGGATTAAATTAGCCGCTCACACACACAGACGCGCGCGCGAGCGGAGGCAGCAGGGGCATAGCAATGATGATGGTGTTTTCCGGGAGCCTGAACGCACCGTGTGTGACCCTGCTGTTGTGGATTACGGCCGTGACGAGTCCGGGAAGGGTCTCCGGCGCGAGGAAGCAGGATGACTCCTTCTTTACCGGCAGCGTGTACCGCGCGAGATGCGCCTCGAGGTGCCTCAGCCTGCACATCACGCGCATCTCTGCCTTCTTCAAGCACTCACAGGTACGAGGAGGAAAAATCAGACACAATGACATCAAAGAGCCGCCGCTCGCGAGGAAAGCCGCGCGAGCGTTTTAAGTGAAACCCGCCTCTGTGCTGGAACAGGAGCAGGTCACTAATGGTGAAAAGTGTCACTAAATGTCACCAGCAGCTAGCAGGCGGAGTGAGAGGCTGTAAAGTTGTTGCCATACACCAAAAATGGGACGCTCTCAAACGCATCTTCAGCCTAATTAACACATCTTCTGTGCTTTTTCAGACTTGGAGATGATTAATGGCTCCAAGTGGTGCCAGTTTCCATTCATTGCTTCCTAATTACTGGAAAATGGGAGATCAGTCTGTTTGTGTTGCTTACTTCGACTCCACTTTTCTCTCACCTTTTATTTCTTTGTTAGGTGGGAATGTTTACAGCATGTTGTGTTGCAGACCTCGCTGTCTTGGAGCCACTGTAAATGAGCTCATTCTTTTAATTACTTGTTGTTTTTTCTCCATCCTGCATTGAACCCCACTGTTCAGGACCCCATAGAGAAAAGAGCTGGGCATTAATCCCTCTCTCCTTCTTCTGCTGTTTTCTCTGTCCAGCTTTCCATTTACAGTTTTAGTATTTGCAAGACTTGTCCTTTTCAAGGTGTGCTAATGGAGCCACGTTTTTTGGGAAACGTTGCAAAGCCTGAGAAATGTGTAACGAGGTCTAAGAAATCGGCATCACCTGCTGTGGTTCATGAGAACGATTATCTACATAGAGTATATACGGTGGAGCTGAAGGATGGATACTGCAGTGAGCATCATGCCACATCCAAAAGAAACAGACTGCAAACAGTTTTTCTTCAAGTGCTGCTTGGCAAGTCGTGGCCGGGATTTGTTCTGAGCAGATTCCAGGAGTAATGCTGCCCAAGGTTGCAAAGTCGGGGGAATTAAATTAGTCACCAGCTAAGAAGTCGAATAACTGTTGGAGCCTCACCTCTAATGAACAGCTAATAGTCAATGTAATTGACTGCAGAGCCTCGGAGTCTGCTCCTCGGTGAGAGGAGGAATAAGAGGGGGGTGTTTACTGATAAGCTTCTGGGTGTCTGTGCTGTGGTCTCATCAGCCCTTTCATGTGAGAATGGGGGGGTCTGGTCAGCTGCAAAAACATATGGCCAGCCTTCCGGCTCTTCCTAGCCCTGCCAATAAACGCCAGCATCGCACTTCACAGGCGTGCAGGGGGAGCGCACCACGCCAGCCGAGGTCACCTTCCTGCTAAATGCATACGTCCAATATATAAGCTCTTAACGTGGTGTTCACAACCGTGGCGCATGCTCAGTCAGCGCAACCTACAGGTGGATCTACTTTCTCTGGCAGGTCTTGTTACAACAGCAAGCTCCGCTCCCAGTGATTGAGACGACAGACCTCCTAATTCAACTCAGACGTCCATCGTGGGGGCGATTTTAATACTCACCAAGAAAACCAAGACACACACTTGTTAATGGAAACAAAGTGCCTCGGTTGCATGTCAAAAATACAATCCCCATTCCCAGTGTTGCTTCATATTTTACGGTCTCCTCTCAGCATCTAGTAATCTATACAAGCCGCTACTTATTTTGGTCGTGAAACAAAAGATAGTTCGCTCTCTCTTAACACATTTAGCAGCTGGAGTTTTCAAATATTGGGTTTAATTCGATCACTCTGCGAATACCGGAATGCTGCTGGGAGAGTTGCGATGTTGTTACAGATGTTTTGGACACCCACGTGTCTGAATCTGAATAAAAATCAAGAGACCTCATTTTAATTGCCAGCCTCCTGAATTAGTGCAAAATGGAAAGAAGCATGGAGTTGCAGAGTTGGGAAACCCACGGGTAGTCTTATTGCTTGTCAGATTTATGGCAACTGGAGATTAATTGATGTAATAGTATTTCCAAATACAAATTTATTGAGATTTTACTCCACTTTTGGGGAACTTGTCACCGTGGCACAATAGACAGAGGGGAACACCCAGCCATAAATATTAGCCTCGGACACTTTTAAAAATTAAGAGCGAGCTGGGAGCCCTTTGCAATAATGTATCCTGAAAGCATCAGCCTTGTGTTGGATTATTTATGTGAGGACAAGCGAAGCCAAAAAACAAGGTGTGTCCATGAGGTCGTGCTATTACATTGAAAGCAATAAAAACCATGCATTTTAAATTTAGTCATTCATTTCGAATACGCTGCATAGTCAACCCTAAGCAGCTTGTTTGATAGATTTGTGTTTCGGGGATACAGTGAAGAAAAAACACTGGAAAGTAGTTTTTCCATGTCCCGTTGTTTTTGCGCTTTGATTTTAAATGGCCTGCGGTGGAATCGAACCCACAGCTCATACTCGTCTTATGTGTGGGGTTTTTCATTAGTGACGACAGCAGATGAATGGAAGCCTCTGTAGCTTGGCCTCACCTTGGTGTGTGCGCTTTTGAAAACATGACAGTCCTGTCTGTAAATCTCTGCGCTGCTACACCCCGAGCTACCTCATTTGACGAATGGCCTTCATTCCGACGTGGAGACAACTTTAAACCAGAGCAGTTTGAGATCCATGAACCACCCTTTCATGTTAACACTGAGCGTGGACGCGTTAGCGGACTTTTACAGGGGCTGACAAATAGTTTACATCGGCTGAAAAATTGTTGAACGGCCACAGCACTCACACCCCACTGAGATAAAAGACGGCGGCTGAAACCCGTTCTCTCATGTTACATCTACCTCGACGTAATCCCGTTTCACGCCCCCCCCCCCCCCTGCTCGTTAGCCATACCCCTACAGTTTGCATTACAGGAGGTCACGTCTCCCAATTCATTTTGTGATGTAGGGAAAGTGTAAAAAAAGTAGGACTATCTGACTCTTCAAACACTTTTTAAGGGCACACTTCAAACTAATGGGCACAAACACTAATGTAAGTTTTTTTCATTCAACCTTTATTTATACAAGTGAGTCTCATTGAGCCATGAGGACTCATTTACAAGAGAGACCTGTTCCAGACCGAACACATAAAGTACAGACAACAATGACAGTAAACAATAACAATGTACTTGTACTTACATGTGTAAATAGATGTCTAAAAAACAAACTTTAATATATGTCAATAGTTTATTTTTTTAGTCATTTATTTTGTACAGTTCCAGCTGGTACTGGTAGTTTAAAAGTTTTATTGTAACAACAACCATTGTAATGTCTTGTTTGGTGTAATATTTTTATACAACACAAAGGTACACTGACATATTTACATAAAAAAAAAATGGCAACGACTGGTGACCTATTCTTGAAGGTGTATCCCATTTTGCAATGAAATACTGCTATTTATTTTGCCTTTGAATTAAGGGTCAAGGATGCTACAATCTAGAGACCTATTCGGTTCCGCGTCTGCCGGACCCGGTTCTGGAGGGCAGTCTGGGAGGGCAGCTGCTGCGGTTGTTATCATCATGCTGCTGACGGGACCTGCTAACAAGACCTGCTAACAAGACCTGCTAATGCTGCTAACAAGACATGCTAATGCTGCTAACAAGACCTGCTAACAAGACCTGCTAACAAGACCTGCTAACAAGACCTGCTAATGCTGCTAACAAGACCTGCTAACAAGACCTGCTAATGATGCTAACAAGACCCGCTAATGATGCTAACAAGACCTGCTAATGCTGCTAACATGACCTGCTAATGCTGCTAACAAGACCTGCTAACAAGACCTGCTAACAAGACCTGCTAATGCTGCTAACAAGACCTGCTAATGCTGCTAACAAGACCTGCTAATGCTGCTAACAAGACCTGCTAACAAGACCTGCTAATGCTGCTAACAAGACCTGCTAACAAGACCTGCTAACAAGACCTGCTAATGCTGCTAACAAGACCTGCTAACAAGACCTGCTAATGATGCTAACAAGACCTGCTAATGTTGCTAACAAGACCTGCTAACAAGACCTGCTAATGATGCTAACAAGACCTGCTAATGCTGCTAACAAGACCTGCTAATGCTGCTAACAAGACCTGCTAATGATGCTAACAAGACCTGCTAATGCTGCTAACAAGACCACGCCTCTAACCGAACCACATCACTAACGGTACCATGCTGCCAGTGGGACCATGTTGCTAAGAGAAACCTCACTGCTAACTGGACCACTCTGCTAGTAGGACCATGCTGCTGTAGATGTATTGCTTTTTCATTTCATTTATTTATTTCTATAGCGCTTTACACAACCACGGCGATGGTGACCAAAGTGCTTAACAAAGACGGTAATTAAAATGACAACAAGTTTAAAAGCAAGAAAAAAACACAATAAAATAACAAAAAGAGAACCAGAAATGTCATCACATGTTTAAGTACTAAAAGCCTGTTAGAATAAAAAGTAATAAGCTTCGATTTAAAAGGGCCAAGTTCAGTAATCTGACGTAGCTCAAGTGGGAGCTTATTCCAGAGTGGAGGTGCGGCTGCAGAAAAGGCACAATCACCCCAGCGTTTATATTTTGTCCTAGGAACAGAGAGCAGGAGCTGTCTGACCTCAGAGACCTGGAGCAGGCGGGGAAACTTAACAACTCTGTTATATAACTCTGTTTGTATTTGTTGTTGCTGTTTTTTTTTTTTTTTTTTTTTTGAGAGTTTGGACGGTGCTTTTCGTCTTGAGTATGTCACTGCATTGTTGACCCTGTGTTGATTTTGCATACGACAAATAAACCCAACCTGAAGGGTTAGGTGAGGGGCTTGGGATAACCTTAGAAAATGAGATTCAGCTTTTTAGTTTCCCTTCATCCTTAATCTGAAGCCACAGTGGGTGAATTATCAAAAATACGATTACAAATGGGAAACAACATCAACAACATTTTAAATATGAACAGATCTCGTGTTTTTGTTTTAGTTTTATTATGAGGTGCACCAATGATCTAGTTTTTAACAGACATAGACTTACAAAATCATTCAATGCTTTTTTAAAAACAGCATTTATAGCAAACATACCACACTGGAATACTCCAAACCACACATTTTAATGGTTTTGGCATTATCAAACGCCTGAACGCACTAAATGTGAACATTTCTTTGTAGCCTTAACATTTCTCCCTATAAACAGCTTCATTTAAATTGCCAGATAGTCACTCTGCCTTCTACCTACTATTTTATGAACTGGGATCCCTTAACCCCAGAGTGCTCAAAACTTCAGGGCTGAGGAAGGAAAGACCTCTGTTTTAGTTCTGGAGAAGTTATTTTGGTGATGCCTAAAGACCCTTAAGCTGTCAACAAGATGGAGAGAGAAAAACTGCTGTTCTGTTCTTTAAAGTCATGTTTCCTGTTAAATTTGTCAAAACTTTACACGCTCTTCACTTTGTAGCCCCCACTGGCATTTTCCATTATTTAAATGGTGAAAAAAAAAAAAAATAGGCGAGATTAAACACAATTAGTAAAGGAGGAAATGTTAAATCCAAACTGAAAACCCACACGGAAAGATTTAAAGGGTCAAAAGGAGGACCGGTAACCTCAAAGATGCAGGGGGGTGTCATCTCTCAGTTGTCTAGACAATACAACTTGCCTGGGGCCATCTGCTTGGACTTGTCAGCTGACAGCAGCCATAATGAATGTCTGTGATAAATGTCCTCTTTACATGCTTCTCTAGTCACTGCACTGTCACCAACACAGTGGAGTTCACCTTTGCACATCCGTACAGCACTGCCTGGCTTCATCTCCTCGACCTCGGTCACACCGGAGGATATCTGGCAAGAATTCATTCACCAGAGTCCTTGACAGTCCTCAGCACTGCATAATGTTCAGTGTGCAGAGGAATGTCATGGTGAGTCACAGGGATGAAGTCCTGACCTATAATTATTCCCTTGTTGGTCCCTAAAATGGAGGGGTCAGGTCTGGACAGCTGGGGCAACATCCTGCTGAGCCTCTCTGCAACAGGGATGCTGTCACACAGCAAAATTAGTTCCTTTGTAGATGGCCCTATCTTGATTGATGGATGGGCAAGGAGAGGCATCAGAAGAAGGATTGATGACTTAGAACGCGGTCTACAGTTGTGACAATCTGCATAAATTATCTGGAAGCAGTGCTTGCCAGTGTAAATAAAGTTTTATTTATCTTGTGTCACCGGAGGGGTTTGGCTTGGTTGGTTTCATCATAAAAAATCGAATCTGTTCGCAAAACCCACAGGGATTTCAGTCATGGGACTAAATGATGCACCGGTGAGGGATAGGTAACGTTTTAATCAAAATTATGCCTGACAGAGCACAGGTGTTTTCTATCACCCAAAAGGACGTAAAAACTCCGAGTGCACAGCATACCCTTCAGCCAAATCAGCTCTGATTTCAGTTTCGTTCGGTAACAAAAACAGCTAGACCAGGTCTCATTAGTGCGCAGAGTTTTCTATTTTTCATCCTTATCTGGAGTCTTTTGAGAGGGAGATTCTCTGAAGACACGACCATCCAATCTTGGATTCCTTTGAAGCCATCTGACTGCTATCCTTGACTTTAAAAGCACAACACTTACTGGCACTGGATGTCAAATTAAACCTCCGTAATGATATCTTCCCTCCCAGTGTCTCATGGGAAATTTCTTCTGGATTACATTGTGAGAAAAGGCTTTGAACTTGACATTGAACTTAAGCAGACCCATTGCTTGCGGATCCCTAAAGTTTGGATGTCTTTCACAGCTTCATTGCGTTTATGGAGCGAACAGGGAACTTCCAGATCCCAAGCCCAGTTTCAGGTCATGGACCAAGTAACTTTGTGAATGTATTCTGAGCTCTCACTACTCAGTGAACTTGATAGTGTCTCCATTATCAAATATTTTGGTATGATGTGGTAGATTCAGGTCTGGGCGATGGAGTTCACCTTTGTTTTAGGCAGCTCTTAAACATCTTTAAGCTCAGAAAAATATTTTCACAGACAGCAAGTGTTCTATGTAGGAGCTTTGGCTATTTGTAGCTGTTGGACTGATGGTTTCTGGTTTAAAATGTAATATGTCTTTCCTTTCTTGGTGTCAAGCTTATTTACTTTATAGTTCATATCTTCTCAAGTAGAAAGCTTTGGGAAGTCTATGGATAATGCGTATTAAATCTGTTTTTAATGATTCTTTGAGCAACTTCAGTTTGGAAAAATGAAGTTTAATTTAGACCATATTGACAATCTATCAAGTCTGAGCAGGACCAAAACCAAAGTGGATTCCTGCCATCTTTAACCCGCCTGCTGCCCTTGGGTCTCGTGGGTAATTTTGACTTTAGGGCAGCAGGAGCGTTAAATATCTCCAGTCTCAACATGGTCAGTGATTCATGTTAATGCTGGTTATTTACAAAGTGTTTTATGGTTATTTTTGCATGTCCAGATGGAGGCAGCAGCAGGTAGCTGTAGCATTTCAAGCCAGTGATCCTATTTCTCCTGGAAAATTGGCAAAGTTCTAAATTTTTTTTAAAGTAACATTCACATAAATTGCTATAGTTACCATATTTTTCACTATATAAGTCAGCTTTTTGCATACATTAGCATGCCCTGCGACTTATTTGTACAACAAAGCTACTTATTTATAGTTTTTTTTTCTCAATATTTATAACCCAATTTTTGGCTGAGATCTGACGATTTCATTCATTCTGACACGGAAAATATTGGACACTATCATTTCAGTCACTAGAGGGCGCTTGACTGGTATGGCAAGCCAAGTCTGATTAATAGGTAGAAGTGGCTATTAATGAGACACTTGGCTTGCCATACAAAACCACCTTCTTCTCGCTCCAGAACTCTTGGAGCAAACGTCAAATTAGCTGCATTTTGCATTTTTTTTTTTCACTTTATTAGACACTTTTTTGACTTATACAACTTATACGGCGGTGCGATGTGTATAGCAGCCAGAACAGTAATTTTTTTTTATAATTGGAGTTTTAAGACATCAATCCTCTTTGGTACTAACTTTTAAAGAGATGAATTATCCCTTTAAGGTACTTGAAAACTCTATCCAAGCCCAGTTATGTTCAATAGAATATACCAACGTAATTCATTTAAAGGGATACAGGAAATGAACACTTGTGCATGAAATTTTACCCCTACTTGTTCTTCACTTGATAATCCTTCAAATTTACGCATTGAAACTTTACAGATTCACAAAACTATCAGGACCAAATGTCTAAGGGCAAAGGTGCCACCTGCATGGCAATTAGAGGAAATTTTCTGCACTCTTCACAAGAGTGCTTACATCAGTTCTTGCCTTGTTGACCTCGGGAGAGTTGTTGAGAGATCAAACAAATCCTCAGAGAAGCAGAGGTCACCGTGTTGTGAAACTGACCAGAGGTGTGCTCCAGCCTTGGTACAGTGACCCCACTTCTCCTCTGGGGTTATAAACACAGACTTAAAGTCAGTCTTCTGTATTACACTAATCAATCAGTAAGGTCAGACCTTAAGCAAAGCGGTGTGAGAGTATATCTTGACTGGAGAGAAGAGGGTCAAATTTACTTGTGCGTTTGATGGATGGATTGTTGTAAATGCATTTTCAACAGGATTCTGTGATGACTAATAATGTTTTTTTCTTCTCTTTCACAGAATAATGGGTCCTTGGTGTGGTGCCAGAATCACAAGCAGTGCTCCAAGGTAATGCACTTCCATTTCTTTCGTAAATGAGATGCATGCCACGCACACGCCTCATTATCAGGATAATGCAAGAAAAAGTGAACGAGTCACGACAGGACTCGTCTTGTCATGGCTCCGCGGCAGACATTACAAACGGTTGACTCTCATGAGGGGAAAAAAAACCCCCTTTTATCTTCAGTGATTATTCATGACTTTTGTTAATGCTCATTTCTCGTTCTAATTGGAATATGGTTTAATATGTGCATCTTCAGAGGACTAATGATCGTCTCTGTGTGAAAGCATAGCGTGATTTTCTTTTCTGTTGTCATTTGGAATCTTAGTCATCATGGCGTGCAGGGCTTGTTTGTGTTTTGTGCCCTGTCTCAAAGCGCGCTGATACAAAGCTGGTGTTGACAGCCCCTCTAAAAAGATAGTGCTGACATACTCCATCAGACTCTCCTGGAGCTGCTGACAAGGACCTCGGAAATGCGCCATAAAGACCATAGGCTGTAAGCATGACGGATCTGAAATAGGAGGAAGGATGCACTTGCAGAGTGTGGTCCAAGCAGTAATCTGTGCATGGCTTTCTATGCTGTCAGAGGTCTTCATCTCCTTACGCCAGCAGCTATATCAGGATTCATCGCCATTACATAAATATCCACAAGAGAACACGTCGCCCTTTCATGAAGCTGTGTATCTGCTTCTGCTCTCCTCTGGCTTTCCCCTAAAGCAGTAAAAACTTATCAAAATAACATATAGGAAGAGTGTTTCTGTAAAAGGGATGATAAATCGCATGTGGTTCCTCTGTGTGTTTATCAGCGTCTCTATCCACAGACAGAAGTCACAGAGGAATGTACAGTGAGAATTTGTGCAAACTGATTATTAATTGAAAAGTCTTTGAAAAACAAAGTGGTTTCAGTGTTTTTTTTTTTAAATTACTTATCAAGGCTTCATGTGTGCTGCTAATATTAATCACAATCAGTGTCTGGTATCAGTTGCCTGTGCTCAATTTCTGAATTCCCTTTTTGAATTTCAAATGTTTTCCTAAAAATTAGCATCTGATTTGGCTGCAGCAGCAGCTTTGTGCTACAAGTATAAATGTAGGTTACTTATCTTATCCTACTTACTATACGTTGTGCGATTGCTTTGGTTTACCCTTGCAGTAAAAGTACCCCCCCCCCCCCCCCCAAAAAAAAAAAAAAAAGATAACTTCAGATTTTTATGTGAGATTCTGGGAAAATGTTATTAAGAGTTAAGAATTTTCCACATTGCAGATTGATCTATGAATGACCTCAGTTTGGAGAAATGGTGAACTGTTCTGATCAGGTTCACAAGCTAGCGCCTTGTCCAAGCTGCTGTCTTGAAACTACTTGATTCTCCAATATTTTACAGCGGTTCATGTGGACTACCTCCTTTATTTGATAGTCCCTGCTGAAAGCATTCATTCATGCATGTTCTTTACCTGCTTTTGCATGCAGGGAAACTGGTTTCTATTTCCAGTGGTCATTGTGAGAGAACCGAGGTCCACCTTTGACATGTCACAAGTCGCTGTCAAAAGCAAAAGGATGGGGATTTTCACTACCATAACAAAAGTCAGCTCCTTGCACTAATCATCCCCAAGTCATTATATATGGTATTTTTGCATTGTAAGGCCCGGCCTGGCTGCAATTGGCCTGCCCTTATTCTCCATGGTTGTGTTTGCTATGAGCAGAGTGCCATCTCTATGTGGGTGGGGATCATCATATCAAAGCGCACAATGTCATATCCATCCATCCATTCATTAGCTTTATCTGCTTCTTCCTTATTTGTGACAAAACAATGGATGACATCAAGCTTGTGCTACTTCTCTTTGTTCTCCATATAATTCAAGAGCAACAAAAACAAAGCTAGAGAAGGCTGAGTGCTGAAAGACGATTACGGTAGCTATTGCTGACATCAAATCGGCCCCAACAGCACAGCCCGAATGGAACCCCAGGTCCCTGGATTCCAGGAATAGGGCTGGAAGTGGACTATAACACCAAATGTAAATACCGTATTTTCCAGTGTATAAGTCGCTCTGGAGTAGAAGTTGCATCAATCAAAAAAAGCATCATGAAGAGGAAAAAACACATACAAGTCACATTTATTATGCGTCACTGCTGACCCGTCGTGTTTATTATGCCTTTATTTAATGGTCAAAACGGCTTCATTTTGCCTGGGTGGTGCCATCGCAACCAGAGCCGCTAGCTTTCTAGCGTTCCTCCTCATTCACCAGCTGAATGAAGCAAACGTGCAAGGGAGGACTCGCTGTTGCAGTTCTTCAAAATTTAAAGTGTCAGTCAAAAATTGCGTTATGAATACGGAAAGAAAAAAAACGTATATAAGTCGCTTCGGCGTATAAATCGCAGGACTGACAAATCTATGCAAAAAAACTGCGACTTATATGCCGTAAAATATGGTACGCAGAACCCAGGCTGTGCTGTGCCGTTCTGGGCCGTGCCTTACACAGTCTCATGTTTAATAAAATGAGATTTGCTGGCTTCAGATGTAAGTAAAACAGTTTTCATAATCGGCTAATGAAACCACAAATGTTCAGAAACTTTTTTTTAAAAGAACTTCTTGTTCTTCTGGTTATAACAAGCCAGCCAGTTAGCACTTCTTTATCCCACATCTTTAAATGCACAAGGCTGGAATTGATGTAAGCCCTTTAAAAATAATGACATGTTTGTGTTGTGGCTCTATTGCTCTGACACTCTGCTGCACTGCCAGTTCAGTTTCAAGGGTTCTCCAAATTTAATTAATTTAATTGCATCCAAGGTCTTGGTTCAGCCATTCAGGATTGCAGGGGGCAGGGTTTGGTGCTCAAGTTCAATTTGTAGAAAGAAGTTGATGTTTTGGGAGCAAACATCACCACACTTCAATTCCACATCAGTGGTTCGAGTGCACACTCGGGGCTTGGATCAAAACAGATCTATTGTGGCCACTCTTAACAATTCTGCTAAATGGGCCCACGCTGTATACAGTGGGTCGCAGTGAATAGCTCTGCAGCCGCTGATTAGCCTCTTGACTTCATGAACGGCACACAGTCAAACAGAAAGACAAAGACATGGCCCTGGGGTGGATGTGTGAAGGCAGATGTGTCCATTAAGACGCTCTGTTAAGAAACCTTTGAGTAAGTAAAAGTAAAGAATGCCTGTTTAATAGTTGCACCAAAGATGCTATGTCCCTGTACGTAAAATCAAATGCTACATTAGTGAGCAGAACTTGATTCTGGTCATTTTGTATGCCGTGCCCAGAGTCGACCCCCGCCTTCAGCTTCACTATTGTCATGATAATTAAACTGCTTACCCTCGCTCTTCAGAACAGACTGAGGTGGCATTTGTAGAGGGGGGGGGGGGGGGGGGTCATTATAATGCCATACCACAGGACCAGCAGACAAACAACAGGGAAGCAACAGGAAAGTGGGCATTTCCATGAACTATTGAACTATTATCATTTTGTTTCCTTATCGTCCAACCTTGAGGAGTTTAGATACTCTTATTGAAAGCGATAAAACTCCCCAGTGTTGTTTTTTTCCTCTGCTAGGACAAAAACATAGGTTTTGTGTGTGGCTAATTGGAGTTTATGCAAAAACAGCCAAGAAGCTTTCCACTTTCAGATCATAATGGGCCACAATCCCCTCTGGGATTAATAAAGTCATTTATCTATCTGTAGTTACTGGGGTCATTCTCCCCCCATGGGTGTGATCCAGGCTCCACATCAAAAGCCAGCATCGACTCAAGGCACCAAAATGCTGGCGTGCAACAAAGTGTCATGCTTCATTGCACTAACGTCTCTCAGGGAAGGACTAGGAGAAAGGACATTATGTCTCAATAAGTTAGCCACAGGAAAGAGCTCATTGCTTTTCATTTTTGGAGGTGTTTGATGTGTTTCTTCCAAGAACAGTGACATGTTTTATAAAAATGCGTAAATTTTCTTTTATTTACACTGATACCTTACTGATTAAGAATGATCAAAGACTGTACATAGATACAGCAACTTTGAAAACATATATATATATATATATATATATATATATATATATATATATATATATATATATATATATATATATATATATTACCTGTAATACATTTTATAAAAAGAAATGGTGATTGTTTGATGGAAAACTACCGGTGGTCAGATATGTCTTTCACCGATGTCTCCGGTTTTTCTTCTAAGGGTTCTTTCCCATCCGTCGCACTACAAGCTGCAAATTCCAGCACAAGAATAACAAGTGTTTACTCTTTTGATTACATGTGGCGTTCTCTTTTCTCTTGTTGGAGCATTCGGTGTGTCCCCCCTTTCTTATTAAGTAACAATCACTGGAATGCTACTATGTCACATTCAAAAGTGTTTTTCAAAGCCCACTGTCAACTCCCTCTACCCTTACCAGCCCCCACATTTTCTCACGCCAAAATGAAATGGGCAACCTTCTTCCTTAGTTGTTCTGTCTGCTTTCAGGGTTGGTTGAATCGAAAAGCTTGTTTGCTGGGAATAGGACACTTTCCCTTAAAGGTTTTATAATGTTTCACATTTGGTTCGAAGGCTCTTGTGCATTCATTCTTGCCTTTAGTATATTTTGATTTTAGTCATGACTATGAGGTTCTGTCATCTTGATAACTTTAAATAAAAATATCACTTTTTCACATAAGTTTAACATTTTTAAGTATGTATTACACAATCTAATTGTTTTAATTTAAAATTAATATTACTGCAGAACCTTAAATAATACCACATTGCTATATTATAGTTAGTTTAATTTTGTTGCACAGATACACACGAGGATAGTAAAGTAGCTCAAGTGAAAGTATTCAGTTACTCTGTCTAAAATAGATAAAAACATTTAAGAAATTGTATGTTTCTTCGTCTTCTATAGTAATTGTTCATAAACATTTTAAGGTTCTGAGCTGCAAAATAACAGCTGCAGAGGTTTATGATTCCATCTATTACTGGGTAAAATGTTTTTTTTTTTAATGTTTTATAACAACTATTAAATATTGTCATATTAGCGGTCACCTTTAAATTCTATTTGATTTTTGGTAATCCTTTCAACCTCTCAACTTTTTCATGATTTACTGTGGGTCCTTAAACCCCATTTTTGGAACCACTGGTGT
This sequence comes from Nematolebias whitei, assembly GCF_014905685.2. Taxonomy (NCBI): domain Eukaryota; kingdom Metazoa; phylum Chordata; class Actinopteri; order Cyprinodontiformes; family Rivulidae; genus Nematolebias; species Nematolebias whitei. The sequence continues at coordinate 23,465,081 of NC_056510.1, forward strand.
ACAGAGACTCATGTTAGCAGCCTTTATACTCAAACCAATAGACTGTTGATTTATCTACATTAAACTTCATAAACAAATCTCATTGGGATAGCTGAAATAGCTTCAGAAATAGTGACCACATAAAACATTCTCATAAAAAGGTTGGAAAATTTAATATACAGTCAATGTTCACAGAAAGTACAAGATTCCAAAATTAAACTTGAATGCAGCATACAGGCATTGTTTTAATTATTTCAAGAAGTAGTTTAATTTAATCTGGGATTCTAGAAGTTTCTATTTTTCTGTATAATATAAATATATGTATATATATATCCTCAAAAAAGAGTAGATTGATGAAAGCCAAACCAGTCCCAGTAGAGTGAGTTGATGCAGACCACCCACTGTGCCCCTGACCAGCAGATCGTTTTAAAGGATTTAATGTAGTATTTCACAGGGCTTGGACTGATGGAATAGGAGACCGAGACGGGGTACAGGTAGGGCAGCCGATCTGCGACCAGAAAGTCGCGGTTCGACTCCCAGCCATTCCCACATTGTTTTGTCTCTGAGCAAGACACCTAATCCCCAATTGCTCCCCGGGCACCTACATAGTTGCCCACTGCTCCACGTGGGTGTATCGCACATGCGATGGGTTAAATGCAGAGAACTAATTTAGTCATTTTATGGGAACATACAATCTCAGACTTCCCTAGTTGGCAACCCAAAATTGAGAAAACATTATGAGAAAATGTTTCAATTGTAGTTTTCTTGAATTCTGAGTATTTGAGACCAGTGAGCAGTGTGGCCATTTTTTAATTTATTTTTTGGTAATTAAATAAATTGGAACTTATGCTCATATGCACGACTTGCAAAGCTATATTCTAGACCATGCACTTTGTTTTCTTGCCCACCTTCATCTACATTGTACCCGCTTTGTTTCCACCTTGACCAACAAACACAGACCAGTGAGAGACAACCGTTAGTAACTGTGTTTTTAAAAAGATGTACGCAAAAGTTCAAGTTCAGTGTTCTTTATTGTCATTTGCATCACATGTGGTACATGAGGTGGAACGAAATTGTGAGCTCAAGGTCCCCGTGACACCCAACAATGGCAAAAATATAAAGTATAAAATGAAACCGTATAAAAGGGTCTAAGCTATTTGCTAAGATAACGCTAAACAAACACTAAATGATGCTAAAAGATCTAAGATATACGCAAAACACTAATAATGTAAGATAATATGGTGTATTAAACCGTAGCCTGAACATGAGTCTGTTGTGAGCAGATGGATATGAATACATCAGCATAAAGGCAAGAAATCAGCAGCAAGAATAATCAGCAGCACAGATGAAGTAACATCATCAATTAAAGTGGCATTACAGTGGTTATTCTGGTTAGAGAGTTATGAGTCTTCACAGCTTCAGTGTAGAAGCTGTTCTTCAGTCTAGTGGTTCTACACTTGATAAGATAAGATCAGGTAAGATAAGATAAGATAAAACTTTATTGTCCACCAAGGTGGAAATTTGTCTCTCCAACCATAAAATAAAACTCATTCATACAATCAAAATATCAACAATTTGTGCATAGAATAAAATACTTGGCATACCATAGGTCGATGTTATCATTTGGTTTGGTTAAGAATGGTGATTGCACTCGGGATAAATGACTCCTCAATGGAAATAATGCTCCTCAAACTTTTTCCTAAGGGGAGCGGGGCAAAAAGTGTGTATGCTGGGTGAGTGGGGTACTTCATGATGCAGGTGGCCCTCCTCCTGCATCTGGATGTGTAGATGTCTGTGATGGCAGGGAGGCTGACTCCAACAGACTTCTGTGCAGCCTTCACCACTCTCTGCAGAGCTTTTCTTTCTGCAGCTGTGCAGCCTCCATGTCACACGTTGAAAAAAGTAGAAGATCTAAAGAAAATGTAAAATATTAAATGAGCTAATGTTATTGTAGTTAATGATTTAAAGTCAATAGGGTTATTGTACAGGGTACTACAGTAATTCCTTTTTATCATTCTGCTTTTTGTAAAGTAACTTGGGGAACCCAACAAATTTGTATTAGCCAGTTAGCAAGCATGCAGTAAGCTATTTATTTCACTGGTAGACACAGTAAAGTTTGTAGTTTGTTGTAAATGTTTGCTTCAAAACAGAATTAGCTTAAAAGGTTATGGGCAAGTGCATCTCTTCTGCTAATCAAGCCATAAATGTCTGTTTTTTTGCTGCCGGAAGCATTTTAAAAAGGCAATGTCTTTTTTTAATGAGAGGGAAAAAGGTTGTGGTGAATTTCCTTCTTTTGGTCGTAACACAGCTGACTGACAGCTTGCAGTGACAGGTTCTGTCAGTGACAGTCTGGCTCTGTCATCTCAGTTAAAATAAAAGAAACGACCTGAACGCAGTGACCAAAAAACTTCGACACTGTGACTTTTTAAAACCGTGATATACCTTGAAACCATCTCCTGCCTAATAAAAAAACAACAGAAAAAGTAAATGCTTGTCGGTAGTTTTACAGCTGGGCATGGCCAGTTTTGTTGGGTGTTTGGACAGACTTCAGAGCACCTTTTGCTTATGTTGGGGCCAAACATTCATAGCACCTCGGTGTGTTAGTCACATTACCAGCACCAACACCTCAGAGCGAGCTGGGTTCAACAATCAATCATGTTTGAGTCTGGATGTCCTGCCGGTGTATGTGCATGTAACAATTTTAGAACCAGTTCTAGCTCATATAATGAGGATTATTCGAGGTGGTACTGTCTTGTAAAGAGGAAGCACTGCAGTTCTTCTTCTTTTTTATTATCATCTACTTTGAGACAGCATGTCGGTGTGTGTGTGTGTGTGTGTGTGTGTGTGTGTGTATGTGTGGGTGGCAGAGGAGTGTGAAGCCCGGCTGGTCAGTCCCAGCAGGAAAGGCCTGATCTGGACATGGTTGTTAAGTTTCATTGGTTAACAGGGGGGTCGCTTCATTGGCTGCTATCTGTGCAGCTCATTATTCACATGGTGGGTGGCAGCAGGGAATGAAAACCCCCACAGCAAAAAAAAAAAAAAAAAGACATAACCATAGTAGAGGAGGCAAAGACACTCGTGGAACTGCAGTTTAGACCACTTCAGTGGTGAAATCGTACAATCTAAAGCTGCTCTTTGCAACGCAACCTGTTCAGTATCGGAACGACGAGCACAAGGAGAAAAACACTCGTACCACCCCGGTGCTTTTCCTGATCCTGCAAGGCAAAAGATGGCTTTGAAATAGTCGTTTATTTTTGAGATAATCCAACTTTCACAGATCGCCAGATTTCCCATGTTCTCCCTGTCAGGCTGGATTTCATTTTCCTGAAGGATTAATGTAATCAAAGCTGCTGTGAAATCCTCTTTTAGGAATAACGACCAAGTCGCGCTGACACAATCTGCCGTCATCCTAATGTTTATTTTCAATCAGTTCAAATATTGGCTGAAAACACAAATGAGTTTTTTTTTTCCCTCTGAACCTCCCATGTTGTTGGAGGAAATAAAAAAAAAATGACAACAGTTCAGCCTTGAATGAATGTAATATTTTGCCCTCATGCTGAAACGACAGAGTCAAGAGTCACTTTGGTGAATGGAAGATTAGAATGTAAGAATCTTACAGCTGATGTACTTGGAAGGTTGGGGGTGTTATCGCTCCTCCACTCGGAGCCACCTCGTCCCGCTGATAAATCGCTGAGATTGTGTGTGACAGTTTCAGGACAACTGCAAACCAGAATTTATATCTACGTCGGACTGATCAACAGCTATGTTAACCCCAGACTTGGAAACGAGCTCTTCAACCCAGTGATTTTGTACCTTTAGATACCTCGATTGTACACGTGCGAGAGGTAAAGAAAACGGCTTTTCTTTTCTCGTGTTTTTAATTTATTGTTGTACTTTTATGTTGGCGCTTCTGTTTGCTTTCTCCACCTACACAAGTCATCCTTCTCGGCATGCTCAGGTTTGCCCTCTTTGTTCTCCAAACTGCAACATAAACAGAAGGGCACGCACCCAAGAGTACAGACGGGCTTTTACGTCGGTTTTAAGGCTGAGCACCATTTTTCAATTTGAAAGTGACACCATTCAGCGATAAGTCAAACTGAAAGCTTGAGAAAGCTAGGAGGATTAGTGTTTTGAAACTCTTAACAGACTAGATGATGTTGGAATGTGACTGGAGCTTGGAATTAGGACGGCTTTTCTCCCCCTCAGACGATTGTTGTTCTTCATGTAGCTGGCCTACATTGGGACAAAATCTCCAAGTCTGGTCTTATTTGATTTGAGATAGAGTTGAGGAGGGGGAGGAGGAGGCTTTAGACAACCTGAATGGTCACTACAAAGATGAACCATCGTCTTGTTCACAATCTCCAGGGACTCACTTGACTGAAAAACAGCTTTTGATAGTATTAGTTCATTATTGTTGCTGTGAATCAACAGGAGTGACTAACTTAAATTGACAGGGCTCTGTCAAAGAAGCGTTTCATGACATGATTTCATTTTCTGCTCTGCTTCCATTCCTATGTTTAAGTTGGAATTCAAACATCACTCCTCGAAGGAACGCCTGCCACCCACGATCTTACACACCAAGGTTTTAAACTGAACATCTCCTGTGATTGGTTGATGCTAATAGTATATGTTGGGGATTACTCTCAACTAATACTACACTGAATTTAAGCTCAATAGCTACAAAAACACTTGAGTTAAAGCCATGTTTGTGTTTGTGTGCTTGCTGAGAAACAGCTGAAATTAGCTTAAAAAAACATGCTGAAATATAGCTGAAAAGGTAGAACACGCTTAAATTAGCAGAAGAAAGCAGAAAGAACATTTTTGCCCATATAGGCTTAAAGAAGCAAACAAAAGTAGAAAGTATCTGAAAAAAGCAGAAATTTGCTCACACACACACAAAACATCCAACCAACCAAACAGACAAACGACAACAACAAAAAACAGCTGGAGCACATTTTTGCTGAATTAGGCTGAAAAAAAGCTGAAAGAAGTGCCAAAAAAGTGGAATTAGCTGAAAAAACTAAAATTAGCATAAAACGGATAAATATTAGCTGAAATAATTTAACCAGCATAAAAAAACTGAAAGGAGCATAACAAGCTGAAATTAGCAGAAAGAAGTTAATTATGTGGAAAGTAGCAGAAACTACCACAAAAAGCTTGAAAACAGCAGAAATTAGTTAAAAATGCTATAAAGGTAGCTGAAAAAGTAGAACAAAGTAGAAGAAAGCAGAAATAACTCAATTTTGCCCAATTAGGTTGAAAGAAGTTTAATGAGCACAAAAAGTGAAAATTATCTAAAAAAACATCTGAAATTAGCAAAAAAACAAAAAAAAAACAGTTGAAAAGTAGCTAAAAAAGCAGAAAAAAACTTAAGTTACATAAAGGGAGTGGAGAGAGCATATTTGTGCTGAATTAGGCTGATAAAAGTTTAAATGACTGCAAAAAAAAGTTGAATTAGCCAAAAAAGCTAAAAATTAGCATGAAACAGCTAAATAGAAGCAAAATAGCTGAAACTTGCATAAATAAGCTGCAATGAGCATAAGAATCTAAAGATTTGAAGGATATAAAATGATCTCAATTCATTTTTTTATGAGAAGAAAAATGGTAGAAAAGGCTAAATATTTCAAAAAGCTAAAGTTTCAGCAATACCAAAGTCCCAGCAGGATTGTCCTGAAAGAGCTGAATGTTTCGATATATGATTTGTTGAAATAGCTTAAACTGTGGGACGAGGAAGATGCCGAAAAACGTACAGAAGAAAAATGGATCACAGCAGTGTGAATGCGTCATATAAACATTCATACAATAACCTGTCAACATACATTTTCATTCAACCTTTATTTAGACAGGTAAATCCCATTGAGCCTCGAGGACTCATTTACCAGAGAGACCTGAATTTAGTGATTACTTCCTGAGAGGTTCATCTAGTAGGTGAAGAGATGTTTTGCTAACAGACAGATAATTACATCATTGCCTGCTTTCATGGCAGCAGACCATGGAGAGAGTTTTGGGGGTAAATACAGTAAGCATTGTGCGGTCTTTTCACAGAACAATGGGGAGGGTTTAGCTTTCCCATGGTACTTTGAGGTGAAAGGCCGCCGGCCTCTTTATCACCGATCTGGCCCCCTGCGACGGATACATCCTGTTGAATCTAATCATCTCAGAAAGTAAACTGAGCCCAGAAGTAGGTGATAACTAAGTAAGGCTTGGGTTACACCCACTGTAATTTAGACACAACACCGCACGAGGCGGCTAACCCACCTGAACGAGCCCTTATGAAGGGAAGGTGCGCGTGCACGTATGTGCATGTGTGTAAAGCTTCAGAGTCTTGAAGTTTTAAATGAACTGCTATAGCGTTCCGCAGAAAACAAAGTGCGGATCGGGCTGAGCTGTGTGGGCCTTTTTCTGCTCATAAATAAGGCAAGCGCCTCTGATTGTTGGATAAATGTATAATTCATGCCGTGCCCCTCCTTCTCTTCTTTTTCTTCTTCTTCTTCTCCGCACTTTCTGCCAAGCTATTCCTTTTCAGTTCTTTGTTGTCTGCACCCTCAACTGCATTTAAATTAATAATTAAAGGGATGCTCGGGGAGTGTCAGCGGTACCACCTGCTGGTTTCCTCTCGGGGTCTTGGAGGCTGATTTTGCAAACAAGACACAAAAAGGTCGGGAGGACTTAAGTTTAATTTTCACCCCCTCCAAAACTGGAAGAACAAGGAGATTTAGTTGCTTGTAACGATGACAGGATTATGACAGTGGAAAAACTCACAGCATATGTTTGTTCTGGAGCTGCAAAACACCTGGAGGGTTGAGGCATATGTCATTATTTGTTGAGGGGAAACTTGAAGCAGCCCACATTATCCTCAATTAATCAGGTTGTTCTTTTTAAACTCATTTATCACATCTAAATGTTGTGGATTAAAAGAAATTAAATAAAATGTGCAGGTTTGGATCACTTATCAAATGCTAATTATTAGCAGGAATTGACATTGTTGTAATGTATGCTGTTGGAAATTATATGCACATCATTGATGTATTTTAAAAAAAATAAGTTTGACAGATGAACAAAAACTTGCATCTGTTTTGTTCATCGTTTTGACAGACTTAGATTGAAAGAAGAAAACGGAGAGCTACACATTTTTTGAACAAAATACTGTAATTTACTGTTACCCACCTTTTGCTTGCAGACAGTAACGTAATAGCTTGTGTTTGTGTTTGCATGTCTGTCTGTTAGCAAAATGTCTCATGAACCACTGGACAGATAATAATGAAACTCTCAGAAAGTAATCACTAGATGCACATCTGCAACTGATTACATTTTTGAGTCAACCAAATTCAGTATGGCTGTCACAGCTAATCAACCTTAGCGAGCACAAAAATGACAACAACCCCAGTCAGTTTTGTAGATATTGAACTAATTTTTAGCATGGTGGTAGCCAGAAGTCACTCTCTTCACATACTTTAGCAGATTGTGCAATTTCTTTGTTTTAAACTTTGAATTGTTGGAGTCAGCCCTGTCTGCCTGTTAGCAAAATATCTCAAGAATCAGAGAACATAATTTATAGAAACTCAGACAATAATCATTGGATGCACCTTTAAAGACACTCAAACATCTACACCTCCAGATGCGGGAAGAGGGCCACCTGCATCATGAAGGACCCCACTCACCCAGCACACACACTTTTTGCCCCGCTCCCCTCAGGAAGGAGGTTAAGGAGCATTAATTGTAGAACCACTAGACTGAGGAACAGCTTCTACCCTGAGGCTGTTAGACTCATGAATCTCTAATCAGGATAATCACTGTGAAAAAAATCACATCATGTTGCTGCTGATCTGTTTCATGTTGCTGCTGATCTGTTTCATGCTGCTGCTGATCTGTTTCATGCTGCTGTGTTCATTCATACTCACCTGCTCACACAGACTCATGTTCGTGCTGCCGTTCGGCGTATTGTGTTTTATGCTACTAGTGCTTAGCATATTTTTAGTTGACGTTTTTCTTAGTTCATATCTTAGTTCTTATTACTGTTTTTCTTTTACATGTTATACTTTTGTTGGATGCAACTGGGACCCTGTGTACACAATTTCGTTCCACCACATGTACCACATATGGTGCGAATGACAAATAAAGAATCTTGAATCCTTGAATTAAGCTGATTGTCTGTAGTTAATTTGATTCAAGATGGCTGCCACAGCTTATTCACCTTGGCAAACACAAAAACAGTTATTATCAAGTCATTTTTACCAATACAGAGCTAAAGTTTGGTGTGGTAGTGGCTAAGACACTCCAGGTTTTAACAGATTGTGTAAGGTCTTTGCCTCAAACTTAACTGTTAACTGTTGAAGTTAACCATGTCTGTCTGTTAGCAGAATATCTCATGAACTATAGTACAGATTTTAAGGAACTCTTAGTAAATGGTCACTGGATGTACACCTACAATTCTGAGTCAATTCAAGATGGCTGCCACAGCTAATTATCATAAAGGAAAAAGGACCAAACCACAGTCAGTATTGTGTGATCATGCATATTGATATTTTCATGATTTCACCCTAAAAGCTACAATTCCACCATTTTTCTAGATAAAATGATCTGAAAGTTGGCGTGCGATGTTGTCTTTTCATAAAGCAATGCTCGTCTTTTAATTCTTACTACCCATATGTGCCCATTTCTCTGAGCTTTGTCGGATTCTTGCAGAGGCTCAAAAATAATGGCAGATAAAACTGAACAACTACAACTGTGATCTTTTATTTTCTCTGAAATATCAGACTAACCTTGTTATGAATATTAAAAACGTCAAGGCTGATTCTATCAGCTTTGATGTGCCAACAAAATATCGCTCCTCTGTATCTCACGAAATGTGGCATTTAGATAAGCGCCCTCCTGCTGATGGAAAAGCTCATTTGAGTTCACTGCGTGTAGAATTACTGACGCTCATCTGAAGTGAGCCCGCTGTTAATCTTTGTGCTCTACCTGATCCAGCCCAGTCTGCTCAGCATACACCTATGCTGATTCACGGCCGTTTGATAATTAAATACACCAGCTCTCACAGGCTCAGCACGCTGTAAGGTCACGTTAGGTTGAGGAAATAGTCTGCCTATCGTTTTTCTGATTTACTTTCTATTTTACAGTCCTTTGGAAACGGCACATCAGAGACGAATCACAAAGTCGTACTAGCATATGATTTTACACTCGATCAGATCACAGCTCAAGAGACTGATGAAATATGTCCCGGCGTGGTTAAACCTGAAAGGAATTCTCTGCCATGGATGAAGATGAAGGTGAAGGAAACAGGAGTAGACTATATGTCCTCATAAAGTGCTATCACACTAAACAGTTCTGAAGACTTCCCAAGGAAAAGTGGGGACTTCTAGGAAGATTTTTATTTTCTGCTTGCATTTGTTTTGATGACAGACACCCTGAATTAGCGCAAGAGCTCAACAGTGGTTGGGATGCAAAACAAAATATAATGCATTTTATTGCTTACACTATATCAGTAAGGTGTGTTTTAACATGTTGGTGCTTTCTTCTTCTTTTTTTTTGTTTTAGTTTTCATACTAGGAGTAGGCAATTTAAGCAAAGAACACTCTCCTTCTATTCACTATTTCTCCTCAAGTGTTTGTTCCTGTCTAACCACTGGGCTAATAGATCAGCATGAAGGGAGTCTGCACATTTTCCAGGAGTGAAGCTGAGTTCACTTGAGACCATAGTTTCCACTTTTTAAGCCTTTCAAAAGAAACTATGATGGTAGAAAGACACTGGGGGGGGGCTCCATGTTCTTCTTTTTTGTGGGGAGGCTGATAATTAGAGTTGCATTCAGGCCTAATAAAATTCGAACCGGCCCGAGCCCATAGGCGTTTTGTCCGAGCCCGATCTGACCCGACTAATTAACTGTAATTAGAGGCCCGAATCCAGTAATAAAAAAAAAAAAAAGATTTTACTGTTTTTGTAAGCAAATCAGTTTAACACAATAGCTTTAAAAACACATTTCAAATGAAAGGAAGATATATAAGATTTCTTGTTTATTAACAAGAGTCAGCGGATTATTATAGTTATTAATGATCAGCAGGAACGTGCTGCTGATGATCCGGTTGTCCATCTGAAGCTTAACGGGACTTTTTCTCATGTCTTTCAATCGGCCGGTCGGACCTGAGCGTGCACCTGACACACATCAGCAGCTTTCACTGTGCTGGTTTTGTAGAGTGAGTTATCCCGTTTTTTAGCTTTTGCTTTAATACTTTCCAGCTCCATTATGTCACTTGTTGTGGGTCAATTGTAAATCCTCAGATGTGTGATAAAAGCAGGGCGGGCGGGCGGGGCCACATGCACAATTGTTGCGCAATGCGCCAGCGCTACTCTCTCTTTTCACGGTCGGATTAACTTCTGCACTCTTATTTTATTTATTTCCCATCCTCAACATACTGTATAAACCTACTGCCTCCTCCTCAACAAGTAGATTAACACAATTTTATATTGTGCATTCTTATTTCATTTTTCAAATCAATTCAATTTATTTATATAGCTCCATATCACAACAAAGTTGTCTCAATGCACGTTACAGGAGCATTCACATACACAGAAAAGCCAATTAGTAAAGTTCTCTATCTAAGGAGGCCAGCAGACAAGTTGAATCTTGGCTTCGTCGCAGTCTCCCATCCTGAGCAAGCACAGTGGCAACAGTGGAAAGGAAAAACTCCCTTTGAACAGGAAGAAACCTCCAGCAGAACCAGGCTCAGTACAAGCGGCCATCTGCTTTGACCAGCTGGTTTGATAGGACAGAAAGGAGAGACAGACAAACACAGAATGGCAGGTCCAGATATAGGTCCAGGTGTATCTGAAAGACAAAAACACATGTTAAGGATAGAAAAATAATTACAAATACGAAACAGGTTGATCAGAGTAAGTAAAGAAAAGCATAGTGAAAAAAATGTGGTCAGTTTGTCCTCCAGCAGTCTAAAGCCCAGTCTTAAAACTGGACAGTGTGTCAGCCTCACAGACAGAAACTGGAAGTTGGTTCCACAAGAGAGGAGCCTGATAACTGAAAGATCTGCGTCCCATTCCGTTTTTGGAAACTCTAGGAACCGCAAGTAAACCTGCAATCTGAGAGCGAAGTGCTCTGTAAGCAAAATATGGAACAATAAGATCTGCAACATAAGATGGAGCCAGGTTGTTGAGAGCTTTGTAGGTTAGAATTAAGATTAGGGCTGCAACTAACGATTATTTTAATAATCGATTCATCGGCCGATTATTTTTTCGATTAATCGATGAATCGGCAAATTTTTTTTAAAATAAACGATGTTTTAATTTCCACCCCTTTATTCCAAAATTGAACATTTGACTGACATAGGAATTCACACAAAAAACAGGTTGCTATTTGACTATTCTGTTAGTAAAATATTGAATAATAAAAAATAAAAGTTAGTCAAATAGCTTAAAAAACTAAATGTACACAAAAATATATACAAATGTGTCTTTATACCTGCACAATATGTAGTTGCTTTGTAAAATGTGTCCTTGAGGGAAGAGTGTAACTTGGATTAAAAGTGTGGATCATTGCAACCTGGATTAAAAGTGTGGATTATTGTAACCTGGATTAAAAGTGTGGATTATTGTAACCTGGATTAAAAGTGTGGATTATTGTAGTGAAGCCTTCGTCTTCAACCATCGACAGAGGCCTCGTGTCAGTGACGATCATGTTCAGGATGATTTCAGTGAAGACAGCTGCTGCTGTGGTGTTCATGATGTCTGTCCATCATGAAGGATGTTGTTATTGTTGTTGTTTTCTGGAATGAGAGTAAATATGTATTATAGCATAATTTACAGCAACTCAAGACATGCCTTGTTTCACTTACAGCGTTAGGTTCAGGCAAAAGTAGCTAAAAGAGCAATTAAACACACACACACACACACACACACACACACACATCTATATAAAATACTTAATTAATAATAATAAATAATAATGAATTTAATTTGTAACGCACTTTTAATTAACAAAAAATTACACACATTTGAGTAGATGTAATAAATTACTTTAATTCCTGTTTAAATGCAATTCATCCTGCCATACCTGCAGTGTCTCCAGACTTTGCCAGCAAATTAACAGTTGAAGCTTAATCATTAAATTATTATCTTTGTGTTAGATTTATTTATAAATCACATTTAACCACTGATTGTACTATCCATCCATTTTCTTTACCCGCTTATTCCATTTTGGGTCACGGGGGTCGCTGGTGCCCATGTCCAGCAATCACTGTGCGAGGGGCGGGGTACACCCTGGACGGGTCGCAAGTCCATCACAGGGCCACATAGAGACAAACGAGACAAACAACCATTCACTCTCTCACTCACACCTAGTGACAATTTAGAGTTACCAATCAGCCTAACATGCATGTTTTTGGTCTGTGGGAGGAAACCGGAGTACCCGGAGAAAACCCACGCATGCACGGAGAGAACATGCAAACTCCACCCAGAAAGGCCCCTGGACCGGGGTTTGAACCAAGGACCTGCTCGCTGAGAGGCAGCAGCTCTACCAGTTGCACCACCGTGCTGCCCTGATTGTACTAATTAAATTAAATAAAAACTAACACACATTCTCTATCCTTGTAACAAACAGCAGCTTCAGCTACCAGACAGACTGACGTTACGTTTTCTCTCTTGAAACAGAACAATGTGTTAAATTGTAGAGACTCACCTGCAACACATGAAGAGTTGTATCAGCTGCAGCTCCTTCCTCCTCCTCGTGACTCCGACATGTTTACGTTTTATCTCCGTGGTTCTCACGTGTCGTGTCGGCGATTTTCAAAGCGGCATGCTTTTCATTTTTTATCTTTGTGAAGTTCTCCCACTCTTTGGAGGACTTGGGTCGAACAGTTTTCGCTGCGTTGGTCATTTGTAAAATGTACTTATTTTCCTTTGAAAACAGCCTCTGCTTTGCTCCCCCCACGCTCTGTTCAACTCACGCTGCAGTTTTTTTTTTTTAAACTTTATTTTGTCAGTCAGCATTGACAATGAACTGCCCGTGAACAAAACAAAATGGCTCCGCAGCGCCGTGAAAGACGCATAATCGTGCGACACAACGAATCGATAATGAAATTCGTTGCCAACGCTTTTAATCATCGATTTTTGTCGATTTTATCGATTCGTTGTTGCAGCCCTAATTAAGATTTTGAATTCTATTCTGGACTTGACAGGGAGCCAATGGAGAGAAGCTGAAACTGGAGAGATATGATCTCTCCTACTAACTCCAGTTAAGACTCTGGCAGCAGCATTTTGGATCAACTGAAAACTTTTTAAAGAAGTATTTGGACACCCAGATAATAAACCATTGCAATAGCCCAGTCTAGAAGTGACACAAGCGTAATGTTTTTCTTTGTGCTGTATGATTCGTAAAACTGCATCAAAAACCCGAGACCGAACCGGCCCGCCAATCAAGCACAGAATTTTGGCCCGACACGGTCAGAAATTGGGGTTGGGCACGGGCTTGGGTCAGAAATCACAACTCTAGTAAGAATTGTCAGAAAAAAGCCATTAGGAAAACACATAGTTCATTAGCAGGTGTTGTTGTCCAGTCCTGTGTTCAGCTACTCAACATACACTTATCAAAGTTAGACCAATCACTGGACACTTATACACCTTATTGTTTTTTGTCCTAGAAAATGACCTTTTCTGTGATGGGAGTTATTCAGAAAGACAAAAAAAAGTGTATGAGTTAAGACTGTTTTACCGTGAAGTTAAACAAAGTTGGTGCCATTTCTTTAATGGTTATACCATGGCTTTTTTTTGGGAGCTGAATGTCTGACAGTTAATGAATGATGGACAGGCAGAATATGTGGAATAAATAAAATAATCTATCGGCTGTAAAAAGATGGCGACCCAGTTATGTTTGAGCTTACAAAAAGTACTCCTGGACAACTTCAGTTCCAAAGCTAAATCAATACACTGAAATTTTATTTTCTATGTAATGATTACTTAACAATATTAAAAGAAATTCCCTGACAGCTCTGATGGATTAAACTGGAGTGGGACTCCTTAACTTTAAATATGGACCTAGAATCTGTGAAACACTAATCAATTGGATGTGCAATTATTTACACTCTGGCCCTGACCAATTCTTTGTTCATGAAGTTTCTGCTGCCACAAGCTTAAAACCACTCTCATGGCCCATTCTTTACACACTTGTTATGAGGAGGACAATTGAATTTTACATATGTTTAAGTGTGTTGTCTAAACTTAGACGCATACAAAATGCTACTTTTTTGAGGGGAAAAAAGTTTGTCAGTAAAGCGTGTCCTCCTCCCAGTTGGACATGCATGGAAAACCTTCCTAGAGTGGTGTCCAGGGGGTATTCTTACCAGATCCCTGAACCACCTCAACGATGTGGAGGGACAGAAGGCTCTACTGTGAGTCTTTCCTGGATAAAGAGATGGACAGGGTTAAACTGGGCTTTATGAGGATTTGAATCCTGGGTTAAAACCTACACGAATACTGCATAGTAAGCAGAAAGTTTCCATAGAGAGTATGGGTGTGGGTTTTGTAGATGTCTAATCTCAGTTTCTGAAAATACACTGAACAAAAATATAAACGCAACACTCATGCTCCCTCACAACTTGCAATATCTGTGGCATTGTGCTGTGAAAAATCTGCACATTTTAGAGTGGCTTTTTATTGTGGTCAGCCTAAGGCCCACCTGTGCAATAACCTTGCTGTCTAATGAGCATCTTGATATGCCACACCTGTGAGGTGGATGTATTATCTCAGCAAAGAAGGAGTGACCACTAACACAGATTTGCACAAATTGGTGAACAATAAATTAGTCCTTCACTTATCGCGGGGTTTACGTTCCATACACCCCGACAATAGGTGAAAATCTGTGAAGTAGAGACGTTATATTTATTTTAGTATTTATAAATATTTTAAGGCTTTATAAACCCTTCACACACTCTTGCAATGTTCTTAACAATGTTCCAAACTCTCTAAATGCTCTAAAAGAGCACAGTGAAAGAGAACAGATGGAGTGATGCTACGGTTACTGAGCCAATCGGTGCCCCGAGACGAACTGGCTATCGGAAGCACAGGGACATTTCCCGGCTCGGTTCGAGCCGGGTCTGCTCGGTTCGGGTTAAGGCTTGGTTAGGGTTGTGCTTGATTATTTTAAATAAACAATCTGTGCTGCTCACTTTGGTACCCGCCTCACTGAAGCTCCCACAGCAGTGATGGAAAAAGACAGACCCCACTTCGCCCCTCCTTTCTCTTTCTGAGGCTGACAACCTCAGAAAGAGAAAGGAAGGGGGCCCCTCAGCGATCACTGAATGACCAGGCCACCGGGAAACAATGTGCATGATCTTGCATTGAAAACCCACGAAAGAGTGAGTCCATGAAAGTCGTACTGCTATGTATCGAGGGACTTCTGTATTTGAGAGAAAAAGGCCTTTTGAGTTCATAGAAAAAAATCTTAGATCTTCGAGTTCAGCTCATGAAAATGGGAGCAAAAACAAAACTGTTGTGTTTATATATATTTTTTCAGTATATACTGTATAATGTTAACATTATTATGGTTTCTTTGCTGGATATTTAGGAAGTGCAGATGTTGCTGTCATTTGTGAAAACACAGATGGTTTTGAACTTTGCACTAATAGACTGATACTCAAGAAAAGGGATTTAGAGCTGTACTTTGGTGGATTTTGGCTCAAACCAACTCATTGCTGTAACAAAATGGTCTCTAAACATTAAGGATTAGCCAATTCCACCTTGCACTGTGTATGTATCACTATCAAGGATTCCAGAAGTCCTTGAGAGCAGGGGAGCAAACATATGTTTCTGCATAACTAAAATGAGAACATCAATCAAGGCCTGTTCTCTTAGGGAACTCTTTTCAATATGTTGCCAACATCCCCTGATGACAAAGGTCAACATCAAACATTAATATGTAGTGGATCCATGCGGAGTGAGGACCAGCACAAAGAAAAAAGACAAGTTTTAGAGTGTGTCTGGATTTTAATGGACTTGGGTTTAAAGGTATAGGGAATGAAAATCAATTAAAGATGGATAAAAGAGCAATTGAGAAGATACAAGACAAAACCAGGGATGTTGTGAGGACAGGACGCCCAAATAAAAATGAAATAGAGTGAGAAGAGAACACATCAAGTCAAGTGCTTGTTTCGCCACACAAGACAGAACTCACGGACGGGTCGATAGATACGAGCAGAGAGCTGCTGCTGTAATTGAGTCTGGTTGCTGAATGTGTGAAAAGCAGCCGAGTAGCAAAAAGGAGCCATAACTCGATGAGACTGGGAGGAGAGATTTACAATGTGTGTGATCAATGACAGCGATTCTGCCATATCTGGGTCTCTCAAGAGTGTCTGGAAGCTGTGGGACAGCAAAGGCACCTTGTAAATAATATTTGGCACCAGTGGAGCTTGACACTGGCCATCGGTGCGAGGGATCGATACGCTTAACTCTAAGTCTTTGGGACAATGTTGAGGAAACATGTTGGGGTGGGGGGTATGTTCTAGCAGGCTGTGCTGAGGGAAGGCACATGTTCCCACATGAATTTGTTGTCTGCCAAGTTTACTTTAGAAAAGAACTAAATATATGCATCCCTTATGGATGTCCAAATGGTTAAAAATAGAAAAATGTCACGATTGACTAATAGCTCATGTATTGTATTGTACACACTGCGTTTTGTTAAACCTTGGGGTAGCCCCGACTGGTAGCTGTTCATGCTCCATAAACTAAAATGTAACTCTTGTGTGACGTTTTATACTAGTTTTTTTTTTTTTTCCCCCCATACTTGCAGTTATTTCAGTCACACTTGGGGCACCAAGTATTTTTATGACGGGTGGAGATGCTGTGATAGAGAAAGAAAGCTCTATGCGTATAGCACCCCCACTTCTTCTCCCTGTCTTTTTACTTCCCACTTCACCCATCTTTGTACACCCCCTCCTCCCCATCCATTCCTATCAAGTCGTCTCCAGTATTTAAAAAAAAAAAAAAGTAAAGATGAGTTGTGGCGTTGGCTGCCATTCAGCCTGACTTTGTCATCGACCCCACAGAATGCCTTTCAGACTCCCCCCCCAGAGTAACAACTGCTGCATTTTATTACAGCGTGAAATGGGGAGTGAAAGACTGCTGTGGATGTTCCTACTTAACCATGCGGAATGTGTCACCGTTGGGCAGGACGATAAGAGGACAAAGAGAAAATTAGATTCTCAAATGCAAAGAAACAACCAAGGCTCTTATAGATACTATATGGTTATTTATGTCTTTTGAAGGGGGAAATTTGTCCTGAAATATGTTAACATCTCATGGCGTAAATACATGCATTCCTTGTGCGATGTAAACAGATGGTAGCTGTGTTGCCAGCAGGAGAAATTTGCTTGAGGGGAGAACCAACACTGGCACCCCAGCAAAGCCCATACGTATGCTGTGTCCAGCTCAGTTATGTCCTCCACTTTGTTTCAACATTTTTTCCCAATTATAATGTAAATAGTTGAAGATTCTGTGACTTTCTAGGAACATTAGGCTTTTTCCACAAAGGAAGCCTTTTTATGCACATTTTGGTTTGCTCTGACTTGAAATATAACTTCAGAACTAAAACCCAGACATGTAATAATAGAAGTTCTTCTAGTTGTCTGCGGAAGATATGGTACACAAAAAAGTTGCCCTAAAGAAAATTTTTCCCAAGTCTTGTACTACACCAGGGCCACAGTTTAGATTGAGCACCAGACTGTGCAAATTGGAATCAAGCTCTTGATTGATGATGGCACCTTTTGTAATTATATACAGCCGTCCCATTTGTTTTGGCAAGACATCTGTTGTTGGATCACCTCTTCCCTCCTTAAATGTCAGGTTGTGGGTGTGGCTGGGGAGCAACGTTGACAGATTGTCAGTTTCCAGCACACCTGCCTTTGAGCTCTCTGTCCCAACGCACGTGTTTGTCGTTCATTAATGGTGCCATTTATAATACATTCCATAAACTTTGAAAGTTCCTGCTAGAATCCAGTTGGTTTTGTTACAAACTTTTTCTCTGGTGAGCTAAAGAAAACAAGACTTGGACAATGTGGGTGAGACAACACACAGCCAGCATTCTGATTTGTGTTGCAATATCATTAGTACGCAATGTGCTGTGCTAATTCATGCAGCTTGGCACTGGAGCTCGAGCATCTCGAGATAACGCTGATTCTATTTCTCACTTGTATGGTTGTTGGGGCCGTCTTGAACCAGAGAAGAATTCATGCTCAAGAAAATGCCAGAGGAATGCTCTGCTCACGAGACCTTTCAATGTGCAAAATGAGCTTGATCCCCAGGCTTATATGTGTATTTTCAGTGATTTGTAGAAGGGATTTGGGGGCTTTAACATGTGCGTCTGCTAGTGGAATGTCCTTTAGGCATCGGTTCAGCACATGGTTGCTGCCGCAACACTTGCTTGTTTCAGCTTGGGGCTTTGTACAAGACTGGGATGCAGCTTCGCTTCAGACTGTACTCCCAAAACTCTCCAGTGAGAGCAGAATAATGATATAAAGTTACCGTATTATTCATAACAGATGATTTTCAAACTGCACAGACTGAAGCCTAACTCTGACAGGGCAGTTGAGCTCGAATATCGTCTTAAATCCCCAAAGTGTTGATGTGTTTTCACCTGATCGGCTCTGTTGAAACCACACTGGCTGCTTCTGGAGCTCTCTTCTTTCACCGAGGTGTCAGGATTTTTTTCTCTTGACACTGTATTTTTTATTAGAACGATATCTATATTGATGTGAAATAATTAAGAAAACCCCCTCCCATCCAGCCCTTCCCTCTCTTTGGAGCCAGCAGTTGAAAGACTCGACACACCGCTCGCGCAGAGTTTATCGGCTGTCGCGAACAACGCTGGGCGAAGCAGAGTCGGCTGAGAGGCTGAGTGTAATTGGGTGCTGGCAGGCTCGTCCGTGCTCCTGATTGCTGTGTGTCCTTCAGAAGCAAGGTTTATGTTTCATCATGCTCCCGTCCACCACACTCCATAAAAAGCAAATAAACTTTTCACTGGCAATGGCATTATAATGACGGAGCAAGCTAATGGGTTAAATTAAAGAGTAATAAATACAACTGTGGCCCCCCGACTGAGATGTGAAAATTCTTACATCAGCTTTTGTGTTTAATGTAGTCTCTGCTGTACAATAAATGGCCCCATTTAACCACTCCTCAGCACTGTACCTTGCATAACTATGTTATTCTAAGCTGTTATTAAGAGGCTCTTTCTAAGCAAAAATCCATGTCTTATTAAAATCTCTTAAAGACAAACATGTTGGACACCCTGTGAGAAATAAAGAACGTGTTGAAAATTCATTATTCAATCTACCTTTGCGTTGTAGCCGGTGAAAGAGTCTAAATTAAATGGGGTTGAATGAGGGTCTTTGGCAGGTTGTTGCGTGGTGCGGTTTGGGCAGCTCCCAGTACTGTACAGATGCAGCCTGGCAGTGGTTTGACTCAGCTTGCTCTTCTCCTTCACACCCGCTCCCAGCAGCCAGCTGCTGGAGGATTTAAGAGACTTGCATCTCTCAATCTGAGCCCTAACGACAGCAGAATCTGCCTGATTTTATTGGACGTGCCAGTCTGTTTGTGTTAAATCATGTTAAGTTTGATCAAATTCGATTCAGGGTCAGTTGTGTTTAAAGCAAGAATTGTTTGACTAAATTGGTAAACTTCATATTTAAATTGTATTATCCCATTAGGTTTGGCAAAGTGAGTTTAAGCAGCAGACAAAACAAGTTTATCTTTTTATTTTCTTGTGGATTTTTTGAACATATAGAAAATGTGTTCTGTGTTGTGAGCAGTGTAACTTTCTAAAAACACTCTTGTTTCAACCCTGATGACGTTAAAGAGAAAGATCTTTTATATTATGTGCAGGTTGAATGGAGTGGCTGTTCTCAGTCAGTGTCTTACCTGCAGTGGACAGAAGTCAGAGCGACCTCAGTTTGGAGAACAAGTGTTTGCTTGACTTGTGGCTAATGGCTACTCAGAGCCAGACCAGTGTAGGATAAATTTTTTGCCACCTGAAGAGTCACATTAAAAGCTTTCCTTGCGGTTCAAATGAATTTAATAGAACATAAAAATAAAATGTTTTTTGCACCTTATTCGTTTTGCACAAGACAAATATTTATTTTGTCACAATTTCCCAAATAATGTTCATGTTGCTGTTTAATTGTGTAAAAAGATGCTGATAATGGGCAGCACGGTAGCGCAACTGGTAGAGCTGCTGCCTTTCAGCGAGCAGGTCCCTGGTTCAAATCCTGGTCCGGGGGCCTTTCTGGGTGGAGTTTGCATGTTCTCTCCGTGCATGCGTGGGTTTTCTCCGGGTACTCCGGTTTCCTCCCACAAACCAAAAACATGCATGTTAGACTGATTGGTGACTCTAAAAATTGTCCCTAGGTGTGAGTGAGAGAGTGAATGGTTGTTTGTCTCTATGTGTCCCTGTGATGGACTTGCGACCCGTCCAGGGTGTACCCCGTCCCTCGCACAGTGATTGCTGGACATGGGCACCAGCGACTCCCGTGACCCAAAATGGAAGAAGCGGGTAGAAGATAATGGATGGATGCTGATAATTGTATTTTTGTAAATTTGCCCCAAATTGCAGTTCCACCAGTGTAATCCCAACACACCTGTTACTGAGTGATTACAAAAGTAACAACATTATTCATTTTTTTCTGGGGCAACAAGATAATATTTTTTGTTTGGTAGAGAAAAAAAAAGGCAATTTTCTGCAAAAGTTATGAGGTATAAAATAACTACTAATATGATATTAATTTGATCTGCTTGGTAAGTTTTGCGTTTGAGTATAAAATTATTTTTGCTTTTTATCTGCTCTGAGTAGCCGTTAGCATGACTGACTGGAAAGTCGAGAAAACGTTTTGACTAACAAAACAAGTATATAATAAAGTCATACTTAAAATATATTTTGCTTAAACTGTTAGTAAAGTTTAGAGTTGTAGTTGTTTTAGGTGGCTGAAATTTCACTCTTGAACGGGCCTATTAAAGAGTGACATTTTGTTTCTCTACAAACTAAAAATATCTTAATTTTGTCCCAGAAAATAATCATAACTTTGTTGTTTTTGTAATCACAGCTCTGATCAACACATAGCTTAGTTCACAAGCTAACAACTTCAACATGAACAACAACTTTCATATACAAACATAGTAAAAATACTGAATGCAAAGTTTACTAAAACATATAAAAATTAGAGTTTGAGTTGTTTTAGGTGGTGGGAATAACCTTTTTAAGGGGCCCTTCTTTGAATAGTTATTAGCTTAATTCACACAAGAGTCAAGCTCAGTTAACATAAACAGCTGTCATAAGCAAATACTTAAAAATATAATTGTGTAGTTTGCTTAAACTGAATTCTCTATTTCAGTTTGACTTGACTTGGATGGTTGACATCTACTTTTTAATGGGCCCCGCTATAAATAGGAGCTAGCTTTACTTTCTCATTAGCATTTCTCCTCCATTCTACAGACTGACATCACTCTGGCTGCTGTCTACTTCAGGTAAAATACTAAACGCTCATAACTACTCCAGGCAGCCCCACTCGAGGGGAAAAAAGACCCAGAGCTATTCCTCCAAGTGTACCTGACTCTGTCAAGTCTAGACATGAGCTGGAGAGGTGGCAGGATGAGAATGAGGTGTAGACAGTATGTGGGGCTACTGGTGTTGACGATCAAAGAGAGGATCTGTCAGGACTCACACGAAATAAACCCAAACATAAGTAGCTTTCCAG
Organism: Nematolebias whitei; assembly: GCF_014905685.2. Classification (NCBI taxonomy): domain Eukaryota; kingdom Metazoa; phylum Chordata; class Actinopteri; order Cyprinodontiformes; family Rivulidae; genus Nematolebias; species Nematolebias whitei. The sequence goes on from NC_056510.1 coordinate 23,486,800, forward strand.
TGCTGCTTGTTTCATTCAGCTTATGACAGACAACCTCTTTGCCCTTCGTTGGCTTTTGTCATCGACTGTCAAAGCCCTTTAAAGGTATCCCTGGCATCTGTAAGAAAACAGGGTGTGACTGGTGTGAATGTGGCAGAGGCAGTGCCTGCGTGAGGTGTCAGTAGGCAGCCAGGCCACTGAAGGCATCATCTCCACAGCAGCAGCAGCACGTCTTTGATGTGGCTGGATCTTTGAAGAACTGACACCCTTTTCCTTTTCACAGTGTCTGGAGCCCTGCAAGGAATCCTGGGACCTGAAGGAAAACCAGTGCCAAGATTTATGTGAGGTATGTTACTACAAAAAATACTGGGCTTGCCTCAGATTTGGGTGTTTATGCTTTTCAAACTTGTGCATGGGGGGATTTTGCTGAGGCGAAAGGTGGAAAGAGGAGTGAAGTACCTCTTTTCTGCGCTGTGCGACTGAATCAGAGCCATTTAATGCGCTCGGAAATTCAGTGAGTCATAAGCCGAAATCTAAACAGGACGGTCACTGTTGACTCAAAGAGCAGTCTGTTTGCAGCGAGTCTTTAAAAAGTAATCTGGCATATATTTTCCCCTCTCCTCTTTTTTTTTTTTCTATGTAGCCCCTATTTCCCAAGAAGCACTACGAGTGTCTGACAAGCTGCGAGTTCCTGAAGTCAGTGGAAGGAGTGAAGCAAGGCGACTGCCCTGCTCCTGAGAAGGCCAGTGGCTTTGCTGCAGCCTGTGTGGAGAGCTGCGAGGAGGACGGAGAGTGCTCAGGAGTCAAGAAGTGCTGCAGCAACGGCTGCGGCCACACCTGCCAGGTTCCCAAGAATCTCTACAAAGGTATGAAAATGAAAAGGGAAACAACGTTGCACCACACTGTGTGTGTCATTGTCCTGAAGAAATAGTCATTTCTGTCCACGTTAAACGCTGTCAGATTTGGCAGCACCCGCGGTCACTGGTGGATAAATGAAGATGGCAAACACCGAGCAGCTGTTTTGTTCGAGCGTACAACAAAGGAACAAGTGTTGTATCGGTTTACAGCGCAGCCACACAAAATCATATTACTTGAACGGATCTCATCATGCTCGTGGCACAAGTTCTTTTCCAACCACAGCGGAGCACATTAAGAAGGCTGTTAGCTATTTTTTTAAGAGCTGGGGTTTCACAGCCTGCTTGTTGCCTGCGGCTGCCCCTTCTCGTTGTACGAGTGCGATATTTAAGACTGATCCAGTGACCAAGAAAAAAAAAAGCCAGCGTTTTGGTTTGTAAATGCAGTTTTGATGAATAATGGCTGTCAGCACTGTTGTTAATGACTTCTACATCACGGTCATTTGGAACTGCTTTATAGAGAAACTCCATCTCCTCCCCCTTTTTTCTTACTTGAATCCTTTTAAACTCAGACAGAATACAAAGTAGTAAACGGTACACAAAGTGGCAGCCGTCAACGAGATAAAATCAGAATCAGCAAATTACAAACCTAATTAAAGGATATCTGGAGTGCCATAATCAAATAAAACCTGCCAGCTAGATACTTTCCCCACAGATATATGATCATATCTTTGTATATATTGCAATGATGGAAATAAAAAAAAAGTGTTAAAAAGAAATGTATGTATGTAGGTAATAAATTATAGTTTAAACCCCATGTGGTACAAGATATTTGCATGAAATAATCAGTCAAAACAAAGGTAAGAGAAACCAATATGAAGGTGAATTTGTAGCCTGAAAGCAGCTTGAAAAAGTTAAAATTTGTCTGTCAACTAATAAAAAACAGGAAGAGCTGATTATTTCAGAGGACCCACATTTGCAACGATGCACACAAAGCTGCTTACATACAGAAGCTTGTATTAAAACACACAAAGTGACCTCAGACTCTGCTAAATACACCATCAGTTTGCATTATCTTTACATTAAAACAACATTCAGACTAACAAAAAAGGTTAAATCATGTCATCTGGACCAGTTTCCTTAAGTGTCACTTAACGCTTTTCACTTAAAGAAACTGGTCCAGATGACATGATTTAGCCTTTTTGTTATCTATGTGGATGACTGAGTTTACAACCCTTCAACATTCAGACTCATATTCATAATTTTTAACATCCAGCTTTCCTACCTACTGCAGTTGTCTTTTAATCAGTTTATCCTCATTAAATCTATGTTTACACTAAACCAACTGTATGAACCCGTTAAGTTCCTGCATGTGTTTGAGTTATTTTAGCAACAGTGGCAAATTAAATTTGTCAGTTTGGAAAATGATTGATTGCACCGCATTACCTTCTAATATTTCACCTGCAGGTAAATGAAAAGGAAGCAATTAATAAAGCAATGAAAGGTGCAGTGAAACTGTTCCTGAAACACTCAACTGTTATTGTAACACATGCACATACTGTACACACATATTGCTAAGCCATCAAGCAACTGTGCACACTGATGCTGTCTTCCACTTAACTCATCTCCCTATTTAATTATGGCTTTGTATTTTTTTTACAAGAGGGAGCAGATTACTGCAACATGGTTCATCAGCTAAATAAGGGATACTCCTTCTCTCTCCCCCTCCTCCTTTACTCTCTTAATGGTATAGTATCAAATCAGGCCACGGTCCATCAGGTTTTTAATGTGATTAATTGCTCCAGTTTGCATCCCTCTCTGCTAAACATCTGCTTGAAATCTCAGTGAAGCAAACAGATTATCTCACCTCTATTTTTGACAGCGTGCTTGAAATCCCAAATCTTCCATCTCTTTGCATTGTACTTCACCCACACATTCTTCATGCTCTGCATTGGAGTACAGCGTCGGTATTAAAATCGCAGGATAAACTCGGAGTTTCCAGACTCTCATATCTCTCCTTCGGTAAGAGTTTAATGGGGTTGCCCAGGGCGACTTGATTTTCTGAGGGTGCCGAGTTGTTTTTGTGAGAGAACCGAGGGCCCCTGAACCTGGAGATGGTAGCTACAATATACATGCTGTCAGCAGCTCACAATGCAATCGCTTAAGGCCATAACAGAGTTTAGGAGATGGAGCGGCAGAAGATGAGTTTAAATCAAGCTTTGAACTGCTGCAGTGATAGTCTGCAGGGGTGTATGCTTTGAATCATGGTAAGCATGCTCTACTGTGAACTCCATTTAGTAGCGTGCAGAAAGAACATGTGATACGTGACTTACGGAGGGGTTCTAGTGGTTTTATTTGATTAGGAAACGTCTCAAGGGACTACATGGTGGATGTTAGGCTCAAAAGGTGTGTGTGCGGCGTTAATCTGGGAAAAAAGATGAAAGTCTTTTGGTGATGTTGACTGTTTCAGCACAGTGACCCCGTCAATGAAAACCACTCACTGCACAGCGAGACCTTCGACGCGAGCGGCATACCTGCAGGTTCAGTCCAAACACAGAGCTCGCGGCAGGCCACCGTCGGCACTACGCTTACGCTGAATTACACTGAGCGTTTTGGCGAAAGTCAGAGAGGAACTGTTGTCCTGGTCCCCGGTGTTAAAGGTCTAATTAGTCGCTCATGGTTTGAAGAGCGTAATTGCTTCTTCGTGTGCTCGTACAGTGTGTGCCGTGATGAGCCACGGTGCTGGAAGCCATTAGCAAACACAAGCAGGGAAGAAATGGAGCGTTTCCCCCCGCTGAGATCACTCTCAGATGTGTGCGTTCAGGTTGGGGTCCCCAGCTCATGCCCCTTGACAGAAAAACTTCACTCTTCAATTTCCCCAAGACACCAGACCCCCGCTGAGCTTTTGATGTGCGATAAAACGTTATCTTCTTTCAATGCTCAAAGTCTCATTTAAGAAAATGTGCATTAGATAAAACTGTGGCTTTATTAGTTTCTAAGATTTCCATACAGTGTCTTTCAGTTTTGGCATTTTCTCCACTCTTTTGAAGAAGCCGCACTGACTGTGACAGAATCCCACTTCTTTTTTTCTGCATGGCATATGGCAAACATGCTTGTCAAATTTAGATAAAATCTAGTGAGTCATGTTCACACTGTCGTTACAAGTCCGTCAATCAATCATATCCATGTCTGACTTCATTAGAAAGTGTTGCAATGTTTTTCTGAACTTGTAATTAAAGCAGTTATTATGACAGATTGTGCGTGAGTATTGAGAATTATATCCTCGGGAGTGTAATTGTTGGCATGATGCAGATACGAACCAACAGTGCACTCTTGATCATGCTTCAGCAGAAGTTACATCATGGGTTGGAGTGCGCGTGTGGCCCTTGATAAAGCTGCATGATGTTTGGACGAAACCTGACTCAGAAGTTATGTTTGGAAAGAGCAACCTGAGCGAAAGGGTCGTCCCTCCCACATGTGTTGGAAGAGTGGGTCGGCATGCATGTGTTTGTGGGAGGATGAGCGAAGGCAGATGGGGGAGAAGAAGAAGAAGAATGCTGCGGTTACCTCAGTGTTGATCGCTGCACAGGAAATGTGACGCGTTTGCTTGCGCGTACGGAGACGCTTGCAGACTTCCAAACTTCAGTGCAGCTGTGAAACCGCAGCACAACGACCCCCAGCTGTTAGTTTGCAGAGAGTTCTTATCAGCGGAACAAAACCAAGTTCTGACTTTCATCCATCTTTTTAGATTTGGGCACGCGTTGGTTGAATTGCATGGGTTTATTTGACTGTTGAGTTAGCAACATAACTCATGAGCCAGTGCTCAGATTATAATGAAAGAAAGCATTCATTGTATGCACATCTATGGTGGTGCTGAAAGTTTGTGAACCCTTTTAGAATTTTTTATATTTCTGCATAAATTTGACCTAAAACATCATCAGATGTTCACACATCCTTTAAACAAATGAGAGAAAAATATTTTATTTGGTCATTTATTATTAAGGAAAATGATCCAGTACAATAATCCCTCATTTATTGCGGGAGTTAGGTTCCATAAGTAAAAATCTGCAAAGTAGCAACATTATATTTATTTTAGTATTAATATATATATATATATATATATATATATATATATATACACTCACACTGTATATACTGTATATATAAGGCTTTAGAAACCCTTCCCACACTCTTGCAATGTTCTAAACTCTTAAACCTACGTTATTTTAACAACATACATACAGTACTGTATATGTAGCTACTACCGGTAAATTTTACTTACCAGCTCTGTAGAACATCAGCTTTCGGTTCCGGTCCGACTCTGTTCTGGTCTGACTTTGTTCCATTTCTGCAGACTGCCCTGCAGCGAGGAAGCCCACAATCAATGTTCTAAACTATTAAACCTAGTAATTTTAACAACATACCAGCTACTAAATTTTACTTCACAGCGTACCCCCATATGGAGGTCCTCATGGGCCGGTTGCAAGAGATGAAAAAAGTCTGATGGAGTGCTGGATGGAGCGCCGGACTTTTGGCATTGCACGTCTCGCTCTAAGTCCTTGTGTGCTAGCTACCAGCTCTCAAGATTCACCGATGGGTCTGGAGTTCTGGTTCTGGTCCAGTTCTGGTTTTGTTCGGTGGGTTCCATGTGGCTCTGCATCCGCTGGGTGCCGAAGTCACTGTAATAAGCACCAAACTTTTTCTGATCAGATCAAAACTTTCTCTATAGCATTTCAGCAGAAGGAAATGGGGGTTCTGTGCTGGGCCCTGTTGGCTTCTGTGAAATGTAGTCATTATGAGTGGGAATACGGTGTAGGCTTATTGAGAGAAAATGTTGGTTACGTACTGTAACCCCAGATTCTATTAGTATAGGCACAGCCCTTTAAGGCTATCGCTAGTGGGTTTATCCCTTTGCGCGCAGCGCAGCACTGAAAACTTTAGTCCACACCCACCTGCTGTGTGGACCTCACCCCCGGTCCGTATAAATTACGGTGAGACCGGGTATTCGGCTCCCAAATAACTTTTTTCTTCAGCCATTTAGGAACCATTGAGGCCCAGAACTTAAAGGGCTGCGCCTATACTCAAAGTATCTTGGGTTACAGTACGTAACCAACGTTCTATTTCGTATAGGCTTCGCCCTTTAAGTTTATTGCTAATGGGTTAAAGACGAAGCAGGATGTAGTCTATGCTTCACTGGGCCCACTCAGACACAACATGAAGCACTTGCTTGCACAAAAAAAACCATTTAATCACTCACCCTTCTGTGTGCGTAATTACGCTCTGCGTAATTGCATGCTCCATGCGCAGGAGCGCACTGGAGAAAAGATCTCTAGTGAGGAAAAAACGCTGAGATAGCAGACCTGCTGCTTTGAATAGGAACAACGAAGGATACGAATTGTAACAGTGTAACGATGAACAGAGCAGACCAACAGCTCCTCAGGATGAACCAATTAATAACGATAAAATCAGCAGTCATGAACTTGTGACTGATAATAAATATCTCACACTGCGACTACATGAAGGCAGGTGTGAGCTTAAAAGTGAGGCTCCATGAAACAAATAATAATCATTCTATCAGAACCCTGAGAACAGAATGGGTCATGGAGAAAGTAGAAACATCACGTAGATCAAAACGAATAATTGAACATGGCGATGACCAGGCAGCCGCCATACAAATATCCTCCACTGTCATCCCTCCATGCAGAGCCATGGAGGATGAAAACCCTCTGGTGGAATGCACTGAGATTCTCTGGAGGATCCGGTCCAGATGAACTTTAAGCTTCAGAAATAGCCTCACACAACCAGTGTGAGAGGCACTGGGTGGATAGAGGACGTCCTGAAGAGCTGTCCCAGTAATGCACGAACATATGCTGAAAGCGGCGCAGTGCGGCCGTGTGCGCCACGTAACATGAAAATGCACGCATGGGACAGAAGGAGGTGAGATGTTGCTTCCTCCTCAGAATTATGAGGAAGAGGATAAAACCTCTTAATTAAACCTCAAAATATGCGCTCTTCAGATCTATGGAGGTGAAAACCAGCGTTCTGGTGAAGTTCTCCAGCAGCTGTTTGTCAGCATGTGGAATTGTCTCCCCATGATCGAATTGCTGAACATGAACAGGTCTAGAATGGGTCTCATCCCTCCGTTTTTTTTAATCAGAACCAGGAAGTAGTGGAAGGAAAAAAAACATATTTTCCTCTCCGTTGGGAACTCTGGAAATCACGTTTTTCCTCAGAAATTCCTGAACTTCTGACTGGAGAGACAAGCTCTGTTCTGGAGAAGACAGAACCATCTCTATAATCCCTCTGAACGGTGGAGGTTGAGCTGCGAACTTCAGCATGTAACCCCTGCTGATCAGACGGTCCGCCCGTCTGTCCAAGGAACACTCGCACTGCCACTCTGAGTAACGCTCGGACAGCGGGCACGTGTTTGTGTTGTCATGTTTCTCATGAACGTCAACCAGACTAAAAATCCTTACTGCCACCACTCGCTCCGGAGATTCTCCGTATAAAAAGTATTTTAGGTTTTTGTTAACTTTTTACTGTACTGTATCCATTACTGTCCCAATCACATGAGTAATATTAAAGTTGACAATCATGTGTCCTGTACAATTTTATTTTTGTACAATATTATGGACTGTACATTCACAAACCGCGATAGTGAGTCTGCAAAAGTCGAACCGCAAAGTAGCGAGGGACTACTGTATTGCATACTTGTATGTGGAAAAAGTATGTGAACCTCTAAGATTAGCAGTAAATTTGAAGGTGAAATTAGAGTCGGGCGCTTTCAATCAATGGGATGATGAACTGGTGTAAGTGGGCACCCTGTTTGATTTAAAGAACAGGGATCTATCAAAGTCTGCTCTTCACAACATGTTTGTGGAAGTGGATCATGGCAGGAACAAAGGAGATTTCTGTGGACCTCAGAAAAAGAGTTGTTTATGCACATCAGTCTGGAAAAGGTTACAAAACCATCTCTAAAGAGTTTGGACTCTACCAATCCACAGTCAGACAGACGTAAATTCAAGTTTATCAACTTACGTTAGAGTAGCCTTGGGTGTGCGATGATGCTCTTCATAAAACGTGAAGCAGCTTTTAATGGGAGGAGACTGAGCTTAAGACTTTCCTTTTTGATATATCCTATAGTTAGGGTTGGCTTGTTATGCTGCCGTAGGCTTAGACTACTAGAGGACAAATTGACCACATTTCTTAAAGTGAATTGTTACAAATGAATAGTTTTCATTTTAAATTATTTTTATCTTAACGTGATTCTCAACCTGCAATTGTGTATCTGTTCCTCTCAAACCCAGCCAGTAGAAGCAGATGGCCACTTGTCCTGAGCCTGCTTTTACAAAGGGTTTCTTCCTGATGAGGGGGTTTTTCCTTTCCACTGTCGCCTTCATGCTTGCTCAGGATGAGAGTCTTCGATGAAGTTAAGACTCAATGCAGTCTGCTCCTCAGATAAATAACGTTAACTTGCTTTTTAAATATATGAATGTTTCTGTTCAGTGTCCTGAGATGACTTCTGTTGTGACTTGGCACTATAGAAATAAACTGAATTGAATTGATGGAGGTCCAGCACAATGGTTTGAGTGCTGGCTGATTTATTAAGAACAGTGTCATGGTGTTCAGCCCAATCATGTACTTTTAGCCTTGTTTTTCCAATCTCCATCTCATTATCACTCTGCCCAGTGCTCAGTCAACAAATTGCTATATCTCCACAGTAATAAATCTACATGAGAGAGTTGGCCTGACCTGGCTAAGTGTGTGGCCCGGGGCTCTGTCTAATAAATCTCTAATCTTATATTTATCACACATGGCCACGTCGACTTTTGTCTGAAAGGCTGCAAGTGAAGTTCAGTGATGCAAATTACCTTCTTATAGGTTTATACTGGTGTGTATTGTACCTGTAAGAGACAGGGAGAGAAAATGTTTTGTGCTTCATCTTGCATACCTAAGTGCAAACTATGTGTATCATCACCGAGATTCACAGCTACTAAAACATTAAAACGGCAGCCAGGAAATATCACAACCTGCCACAGCAGAGGGATGATGCTGTTAACCCCCAGCATGTATTAAATCTATTGCAGTGAGGTCATGTCTCATTCTCAGATCTGTATTTCTCCAATTCAGATGTCATTTCTTTCCAGCTTTCATTCACCCCAGAGAGGAAAACGAGCAACTCTCATGTCAAGTTTCGGCTCTGCTGTTCCATGCAGAGGGGATTTTTAACTCATCCTGTACTTTTAGGAGTTCCCCTGAAGCCGAGGAAGGATCTGGTGTTCTTGGAGCAGCCTTCGGGTCAGCTGGAGATCCGCTGGTCGTCCAAGTTCAACATATCCGTGGAGCCCGTCCTCTATGTGGTGCAGCGCCGCTGGAATTACGGAATTCACCCCAGTGAGGATGACGCTACAGAGTGGCAAACTGTGGCGCAGGTAAAAAATAAAATGCAGCATGTCAGCAAAATCCCATAATTAGATTATAAATGTACTGCCTTAATCAGGTATGTTTCATACTGAAGTTGGTTACTTGACCATGCATGCATCATCCTACAGCTGTGAAACTATTGCATGGTGTCGCACATTCCTCACACTCAGTCTTTGAAAGTTTGGCAAAGAGATGCTTTGATGACTGATGTGGCTGCACACTCACATTGGGGCTGTGACCCTGTGTAAACCCTGACCCCTGTGGTTTGCTCCCCGCCCCTCTATCTGTTCATCAGACTGCAGAGGAGCGCATCCTACTGGCTGACATCAGAGCCAGCAGATGGTACCAGTTCAGAGTTGCAGCAGTCAATGTCCATGGGACCCGTGGCTTCACTGCACCCAGCAAACACTTCCGCTCCTCCAGAGGTCTGTCTTTATAGTCATTTGCATGTGTGTGTGGGTGTGTGTGTGGTCAGCTTTAACACTGACTGCCCTTCATTGGTTATGGTTGGGAGCACAAAACAGGTGGAAGCTTTGGGAAAATGTGTCTAATACCAGATTTGACAGCTTCTACAGTCACGTTTATATCAAGTAAGACACACCTCGAAACATAAAACTTTCCTTCTTTCCCCATTTAAAAATCGTTATATAACCACTCAGCCTTTTTGGGAAGATTAAAAGAGACACTTAGGATGACAAATGAGGCCTTGTCGTCTTCAAAGCCATTCAGTTCTATATCTCCATGAAGCAGAAACATACTGATTAAGACAGAAATAAGACCAAAACAAGACCATAGTGCCAAAAGTACATTAATCCTATTTGACTTATGGTGTCCACAATGCTTATGTGTTTTATTTAAAACAGAGTTTGAATGAAGATTCATGTACTTTTTTGATACAAATGTGAAAATGTGTATCTGTTCAACAGTTTACACAAATGTATCTACATGTAGTTTTGTTGTAGACATTTTAGTAATATAATAGGACAGCATGTGTATAAATTGTATTTTTTTTTCTCTATAAGATACATTTTCATCTCATTACATCATAAAACATGTCATAAGTCTGATCTGGTCAGGATTTAGCAAGTTTTAAATGGATGTGTGTTGCCTCATTTCCAAACAAAGTGGTGTCACCTTTTACATCTTAACCCCTGAGCAGCATGTTTTGCTACTGCTCAACTCAATTTTGCTGCATATTTTGAGCCGCAGACGGTATTTGTTAAAGTTGCAGACCCTTGTTTTGTGCCTTCATGCATATGTGAGTGGAACATTTTGTCTAAATTGCACCTTATTCATAGTTTGCTTTACCAAGTAGAAGAAGATTAAACGCCCCCAAGCTGTGCCTCGAGCAGCCTTGACTTCACTTATCTGTATATGTGTATTAGATTAAATGTATACATATATAAAAAGGGTTCAGTATGACTCACCATGTGCTGGTACCGCATACATAAAGTATTAGTGTGTAAATGATGTGTTGACCTGGGCTGTCAGTTCTTCATCATGCTGTTGTTCCCCGGAGCTTTATGGATGGTCGTCAGACGGAGGCAGAAACCAGGTGGGAGAGTGACTGTGCTGCAGGGATGGAAACTGATCTCTAATCAGGCCAATCAGTGCCAGAAGGTTGATAGATTGATGAGAGTTGTCTGAGTTTTGATGAACCACCGTCCAATCTGTCATGCAATTGTTATTTATTTAGTGCAACCGTATCATCTGAGTGCAATTTTGCACAACCGTACTTTGTTAGGGCAATTTGTACGAGTCAACTGCTTATTTGTCTTGCACAGCTCACATCAACTGGGTTTAAAAGACCTGATGTGACCGCTTGCGTTTTTGGACTGAATCAAATTATTTTCAGGTGAGTGAGGGCCGGGGAGAGGAGAGCCAAGTGGGTTGTGGCCTGAATCAATTTCTCATTAAAGGACTATTCCCTTTTGGTCTGACATGTGGCGGTGCACCGGGTTAACATCGGCAAAACACATGGACGGGTTGCGAAGCAGCTTTATTCTGGACACTGTGCATACTGGAGTACAGGAATGTCTGATGTGGAGCCAAAGTGAGCAGCATGTGTTTGTTAACCCCTGAACTGCGCTGTCAGTGGTGGTGAATGCTGTCATAGATGTGACATGACACCTGTTATAACACCACAAGGCAGCTTGTCAATGGAGGGCTAATTACTTTACACAGAGTCACATTAGATGCCCCCGCCCCCTTGGCTCTGATGTAGACTTCAATGGGGAACAATAATCTGGTTTTTGACATATTCTACCTGAAATTATACGTGAAGAATCCTGCCTTGACACAATTTGTCACTTAGAGGAACCAAAGGCCTCCTTCGTCTTTATCTCTAAGTGTTCACAGGTGTGTTAAAACCTGTTTGCATTAACATTACATTGTTTTGCTGTGTTCTCCAGATCCATCCGCCCCGCCCAGCCCAACGAATCTGCGCGCCACTAATGTGACGTTGGGTGATGAAGGCCTGGTGACAGTTCGTCTCAATTGGACTGTGCCAGAAGAGCCTGATATTCCCATACATCACTACAAAGTGTTCTGGAGCTGGACTGTGCCCAGCAAGTCGATGGTACCTTCAAAAAAGAAGAGGAGAAAGACCACCAATGGGGTAATCCTCTTTCCTGCTCACACTATCTGTCTCAGTGCCACTTTTCTTTCTCTCTTTATCAGCTCTTTACAATACAATACAATAAATTACAATACAATACATATCCTCTCTAAGACTCCACCGTCTCATGTGGAGTTCTTTCAGCATCTTTCCTCCATCTTCTAACATAATTACAAAATGCCATAATTAAATTAATGGCATTTATTTATTTTGTACTTGCAAGGCCATCAGTCACACATATTGTTACAATGTGTTTGTCATTATTTTATTTTTTTAAACTGATGAAAGATTTCTTTAAAAGATCTGATGGGGAACACATTAAATGTGATAGATGGTTCTGTTTAAAATGATAAATCATGACTGTGTTCCCAAAATATCTCAATTGTTTTGTGAAGAGGTCATAGGAGTTTTAATCCATCGTGCACATTTGTTTGGTAATTGACTTGTTTATAAAGTTTTTTAAGTCATATTTATTTATTTATTGCACTTTAGTACAGCTTCAAAAATCAATTTTCCATAACTTTACACACAATTCTTTAAAAGTTATCATCTTTTAAATCAGTGAAAACAATATATTCAATCTAGTAGGCTAAAATCATCCAAATACAGCTTCTAATCATAACATTAATACCATGTTTAAACAAAGTACCACTTATTTCTATTATAATAAATCCTGTTGTTATTGCTTGGAATGGTTTTGCGTGATGGAACACTCAACTATTCATTCCAGCACGAAAAGAGAGGATTCATGGCTCTTCCTTTGGAACGTCAGAAACCAAGGCTTCAGTTTCAATTACAGCACAGAGTTGACACAGACAGATGAGCTTTTTGGCAGAATTGTGTATTTATCCAGTTGTGTGCTTTTACTTTAAGAAGCTATTAGACTGCCTCAAGTTATAACAAACTGACTGGTATGGACGTGACTCAAAAAGCTGGCTTGTAATATTGCACAGTTTTCAAACTACAGTAATATTGTTGCACCTTTAAAAAAAAAAAAAACACCAAAAGTGCGTGAAATTACTAACTTGTAGCAACTTTTCCCAAGATGAGCAGTGCTTACTCCCAACGTGAGCTGAATCACCCCCTTTAACCCCCTTTAAAAGAGTGTTTGATGCTGAGCTGCAACATATATTAAATCCTTTCTGCATGGCTGGACAAGGCCGTGGCTTAAAAGACTTCACAGGAAGAGAGCCAACAGTGGCAATTTTGTCAGGTGAATGGGTGTCAATCATTCCACAACTGAGACTTTAATAATGGTATCATAGTAGTTGAACCTTCACAGTCCAGGTCAGCCACACAAAAGCACACAAACACTTAAATAATCTCTTTAGTTTTAGTTTTAATATTAGATATATCCAATACCAAATAAGCATGTTTATTCATTAAGTCCCTGTTAACATAAAGAACAAACTGGATGCTTCATTATTCAGTGTATACAGTAGCATGATTAAATAGCACGTGTGACTGACTGTCCGTGCAGAGATACTTAAGCTGAAAGACAGATTGTCTAAATAATCCACATACACCACTATGGAGTTTTCTCCTGAATTATTATTTTTTAAATGCATAGCAGATGTGGCACAGAGGAGATAGAGGTGGGAGACACCAGACACTGTTGACACATGTACTACTGGTTTCCACTTTGGCACCTCGGGGGCTTTGAAAGCAGCCTGCTGGTAGAGGAATGTCAAAACACACTCAGTCAATAAGAGGAACTCATCAAGTTCACGCTGACGATGGAATGCTGGAAGTCCAGCACAGTGAAGAGGCCCCGGGAGGTTTTGATAACAGCACTCTTTCACAAGACCCCCGAAGGCCATCTCCTCACCACGATCTCATCCTCAGCTCCATGTGCTCCTAATAAGCTCATATTTCCCACAGTCTGAGCTGTGACTGGTACAGTGACAGGGTTTTGAAACTCAGGTGACAGTATGGTTACATACAAGTGTCAAAACCTAAGTGTCTTTTTCTTTTTGTACTTGTTGCTGCAGGCTCAAAGCTGGGTGGATCTCGAGGGACTGCAGCAGAACAGCAGCTACACGGTGGAGCTGCAGGCTGTCACCTACTGGGGACAGGTGCGCCTGAAGAGCTCCAAGGCCTCGCTCCACTTCAGTACCTCCCAGAATAACGAGTCAGGTAAACACTGGGGGTGATACTTTATTCTTGATTCAGATGTCAGACCTGTCATCCTGCCGAAGTCTGTAATATTTTCAACATACTGATGTTTCACATCTTTACGATTTGTGTGGTCCATATAATTGTCTTAAATGCTTGTAATTTTAGCTACCTATCTATTTTAAGGCTAGCTGGTTGGTGTTATGGTTTTGGGCAAATGAACAGCAATCATTGTATAAATATAGATGTAGTCACCTGATTCTAGGTGTAAAGCCATTGTGGAAATGCCTTGAACCACAGTAAACCACTTTTATGGTCTGGATGGCGATGGACTTACTTAAATTTTTACTGAACAAATCATCAGATTCAAACAGAAAGAGGCTTTTTTTATTATTTTTTTTTTTTACTACAACAAAAGAAAGGTTTACAGTTTAAGTGTTAGCTACTTATTTTGCCATTGTATTCAATGAAGAGTTCGTAGCTGAAAAAACTTGAGTTACTGACCTAAAAAAAAGTCTTAATTTACCAACTCTTTTTTTTTTAACCTAAGATTGGAAATTTGAAATTCCCACCTTACATCACGTACAGCTTTAGGCCAATAAAAATCCTGTAAAGCTCCATTCTGTAGCTTTTTCCTATCGCCAACTTAGTTGTCTTCTTTGAATAACCCCCCCTCCAAAACTAGCATGTCACTGGGTATATCTTGGGCTCTGAGACAATAAACCACAAACCAGTCGATGACGTCGAACATAGACAACTTTTTTTAATTCAGTCACATCATACTTTGCACCTTTAAAATTAAAGTTTAAACAATAAAAAATGGAAAATGTGTAAATTTTAGCTTCATGCAGGGTCACGTAGAGCCAAAACACAAGCAAAACCTAAATGTATCTGCAGAACTGTAATTACAAATGTATACGGGATTGGTTGAACTCCTCCAGCAAAACCCCATTCTTCTTTGGTCTCTAGTTTGTTTGTTTTGCTTCTCATGAGAGTTGAATTACCCAGAAATTCTGAAAAGGAAAATAATCGTCACGAGCACTGCAAAAAGTAAGAATTGCCCAACGTACACCATCGGCACGTCTTGCATTTATTTGTAGTTTTTATTTATGCAGTGAGCCTCAGTGAAATGTGAGTGGGCTTTCTTTTGTATGCACGCCTGTGGAGGGAATTGAACCTGCGACCTTTGCAGTGTTGCATGTTTTACCCATTGAGTGACAGCACATTGATGCATAAGGAATAAACTTTTCTTTGTACTGTTAACTAATCCTACACAGAAATAACTGAGCTTGTTACCATGCTGAAGAGTGTGCCATATCGCTGTATACAGCAGCAAACACTTCTTTCTTCTCCTTCCAGCAAAAACGGTGCTCAAGTTAAAGAAGGAGGAGGTGTTCCCTTTTGGCGTGACCTTAACCAAACGCCCCTCCGGCCCTCTTGAAGTAGGCACACCCTTCTACCAGGATGGTCAACTGCAAGTCCGAGTCTACTGGAAGAAACGAGGAGGTAAGCACTTAGTTTTTAAGATTTATCTGAACTAAATTAGCATCCTGTTATGCCCATCAATCACTATGACTCATGCAGCGTAATAAGATGATGCGACTGATCCCCACTCTCTTAAATAATGTCAGATTCCTCGTATAAATATAGTGTCATGTGCTGTAAATAAAGCAATGGGTCTTTGTGAGGGGTTGGCACTCGGCACTCAGCGGTTTGGTTAAAACCTGCACATGGACACATAGAGAGAAGCCACCGTTTAACAGAGAACAATAAACACAGAGTTGGAGTTCAGCTGTATTTAATAGATCCTCCCATTAGCACTGAATGTGTGTGTGTGTGTTTTTTGTTGCAAAAGCTGATGTCATAGGGAGTAGACATGATCGTGGGTTGCAGCACCACATGAGGTTAAAGACTGCAAGGAATGCCTATCCTAGCAGCATCTATTCCCCGAAAACTTTCTGCTAATACCAGAGGAGTGAAAATATGGAAACCTTGAAAGCCATGGTCTCAGGGTAGCCTGTCAAGTTCCATTCACTGGTCTATGTTATGTTAGAAATATATGTCATCACCCAAGCCAAACTCCACATCCTAGAGTCAAGAATGCAATCCCTGGATTGGGACGCCTGGTGAGACACCAAGTGCTGAATCGGAGCGAGAAGAGCAGGGGGGACAAAGTTGGCACTGATCTGTTAGTAAGTTTGGCTCTGGAATCAGTGAGCTGAGTGATGCTGACAAGGATCAAGCATGGCTGGGGAATCACAGTGTTGCTCAGCAGAGTTAATCCAGGTCCCGCTTTGTTTTCTGCCTCTTGTATTGCAGTCTTGCTCCATGGTGTGTGTGCCACAGCCTCTCATTAGTCTGAGGGATGGCCTTGCTTTCAACTAATGTAAACATGCAGCCATGCAGATGTCCCAGGGAGCTGGAGTCTCTGGACATCTGGTTTGTGTGACACAGAAAGGGGACAGGTTAACTGAACCATGATTAAACTCTCACTCATTGTGTTTGTGTGCCAAAGCAGCCTGGCCTCTGGATATTCTCCCACAGACAAAAGAGAACAATATTGTACATTAGTACTGATAATGTATCTTGGTCTGCCTAGCTCTCTGACAATAGACAGTCTTTTGGCGGTGGCGGTTCTTCTGAAGCTCGCTTTGACTCATGACATCGAATCCTGATGAGGTTCTCCTCTCTACCTGCTTTCCATGTCCTATTTCATGTTTTACATACCACTTCCCCTCTTTATCAGACCCAGCATAACCTATGTTGTCGCCCCCACACACTCCCAATTTCCTGGTCTCCTGTAATTCCTCTCTTCTGCTTCCAAAGAGCTCAAGGGCTTCAAGTACCAGATCTGTGTCTCAGCCTTCAAAGGACCCCTTTTATCTACCCGCTGCAACCCAGGCTCCCGCTGATGGGTGAACATAGCACAACTCAATTATTAATCGGAGAAGTATTTAAAAAAAATCCAAGGAACACAGTTGAATTAATTATAGATTTTGTAAGATGCGATGAGGGCAATGGGTTGATTGTGGAGGAGTTTATGAAGATCTACTGTGGATTAATGAAGTGATGCTGCTGTGATCTCCAGCTGAGAAGATCTATCTTTTCACTCTGAGGTTTGCCTTTAGGTGACAAAATAAATAAATAAACAAACTGTTGTTGATGAGCTATTACATACATGTATATAGAAGGAAGGGCATTCTCCTTGATAGAGAGGAACACTGGTTTGAGAGGAGTAAAGAGAGCCGTCTTTGTGAAGAGAACCCATCCATCGTTAAACTAGAATTGGAGGCCTCCATGTCCAACTGTCACTCTTACAATGATGTTATTGCAAGCATCATTCAGCCCTCTGTGAATAGCAAGTGGCCATCAGGACAGCTTGGTCCTTTTGCATGTGAACAACTAGTTTTGGCTGTCAGCAACAAACTGGTTGATCCACTATGTGAAGATACTGCTTATCAGACTGAGTTTATTGCAGCGCCTCAGACTGAAGAAGTCTTTTGGATAAAAGATGAAATGTTTCAACAAGAAGAGGACCTGACTCAGCCTTGTTAGAAAGACTTTCAAGTTTTCTTTTTGGTTTCAGAGGCATCCATTATGAAAAGCTTCAAAAATATAAATTATACCATACCATACCAATTTATTTATAGAGCACTTAAAACAGCAACAAGGCCAACCAAAGTGCTGTACAAAAGAAAACAAACATGCACAGCGGACAGGAAAACATAAAATAGAAATATAAATTATGTGGGTTGTAATCTATGAAATGTCAATCAATTATTCATTTGAATCAATTAGATTAACATTTAATCTGTTTAGTAGTAGTAGTACAATAGTGTAATTACCATTTATTCAAATTGTGTAAAAATGATGCCAACTGCAGTGGCATGCTGTATGCTATTGCCCACACAATTTTACAGTTTTTTGTGTTTATACAGCCGTAGGAGGATTTTGTTCAATGTTTTTCAAGCTACCGGTTATCGGTATTATGATCAACTTTATTTTGGTCCTAATTAATTTTTATACCAAACTAAGTATGCTATTTTGTGCCAAAGCTATTGCTGTGTGGTCGCTCAGAAAGAGATAGAGGAACTTTGAGGATTTTTCTCCTGCAAAATGAAATACTAACAGACAAATGTGTGGAGTCAGTATTTTGGCTCTTTGCAAAGGAGCATGCACTGATGATATCTGTGCACAGTAACTAGAGTGCATTTTAACCCTGCATGCGCTCATGTATAACACTTTGTAATTTATAATTTTCTTTAATTATTTTATGTTGACAGGAAGAAAAAGTAGAGGCTGACATTTTTAAAACTGTAAAACTGAAGCTTCAAAATCATCATATTTTGGTTAGTCCCTGGCCAAAGTGTTCCAGATAGTATTACCGTATTTTTTGGCCTATAAGTCACATTGTTTGCATAATTTCCATGCCCTGTGACTTATACGCTGAAGTGACGTATTTATTGATTTTTTTCCTATATTTATAAACCAGTTTTTGGCTGAGATATGACCGTTTTCATTCATTCTGATTGGAAAATATTGAACATTACCATTTTTAGCCACCAGATGGCATTTGAGTGTATGGCATGCCATTGTGTCATGTAATAGGTAAAAGTGGCTATTAATGACACAATTGGCTTGCCATAGCCTGCCAACTTTGTCCAGCTCACCTGGAGCAACCGTCAAATCAGCTTCATTTTGCTGCGTCGCGCCGGTGAAATGAAGCTGATTTGACGATTGAAGTGCATTTATTAAGTAAAAATTCAACTGAGACATACCTTTACTATAATGTCGAGCAAACAAATAATTGTTTTAGGTGCTTATCTTGTTAAACTTCGAAGAAATGCATAGCTTTCCTCCTTCTTGATGTCCTCCCTCAGATCGCAGTCCTGGAGCACCGAGGCAACAAATACATTTGAAATGCACCTGATTTGACCATCAAAGTCCTTTTATTAAGAAAAAAATAAACTGAGACACATCTTTACTATAATTGCAAGCAAACAAATAATTGTTTTTAGGTGGTTATCTTGTTAAATTTCGAAGAAATGCACAGCGAGTCCTCCCGTGCATGCGCCTACTTCTGTGTATCGGCTTTTGAAATGCAGCTGATTTGACCGTCAAAGGGCATTTATTAAGGAAAAGTTCAACTCAGACACACCTTTGCTATAATTTTGAGTAAACAAATAATTGTTTTATGTGGTTATTTTGTTAAATTTTGAAGAAATGCGCAGCGTTCCTCCTTCCTGATTTCCTCCCTTAGACAGCGCTCCTGGAGCACCGAGGCAACGAGTACTTTTGAAATGCAGCTGATTTGATCGTTAAAGTGAATTTATTAATGAAAAGTTAAATTGAGACACAACTTTACTATAATTTAGAGCAAACAAATAATTGTTTTTAAGTGTTAATATTATTTAATTCTTGTTGAAGTCCTCCCGTGCACGCTCCCGCAGTCGCCATTTGGCAGCCAATTGATTTTTGGCACAACACCGGCCCAGATTTCCGGGTTGTCAGCGGTGACGCATAATAGATGCATCGTATATGAAGGAGCGACATATTTATAGATTTTTCCACTTTATTAGACATATTTGGACTGATGCGACTTATAGGATGGTGCGACGTGTACGGCGGAAAATACGGTATATATTAAATGTTTCTACGAAGGGCAGCATGACAGCACAGCTGTTAGAGCTGTCTCCTCACAGAAGGAAGGTTGTAGCTTTGCCTCAGCTTTTCTTGGTGAAGTATCCATGTTCTCCCCATGCCTTCGTTAAGTTTCCTTCAACATACCAAAAAACGAACAAACATGTTTTTAGGTTAATTGGTTACTTCCATTTTCCTTAAGTGGGAGTGTGAATGGTTGTTTAAACTTGTTTGTGTCTGTATGACCCTGTGATGGACTTGCACCTTGTCCAGGCTGTACACCTCACAGTGATTGCTGGGAAAAGACACCAGCTGTTTTGCAACCCAGAAAGAAAAACAAGTAAAAATTAATGAATGGATCTTTCTATGGAGCATATATTATATCTTCTCCCCCCAAAAATTAACATATAGACTCGTTCTATTAAATGATCACTCGTTGTCATGTCTTATGCCCCAATAGAAAGTGTGCATATTTCTCTGTAGACAAGCCCCTCCAGCTGGTGTTTCCCTGTTCCTATTTCTCTGTGGATTTCTGTTCCATGCATAGTTTGTTCATGTTCACCACTTGTGCAGACAAAGGGTTTTTCACAAGTGCACAGAACACCAGGACACCATCACCAATTTTATAATGGTTTTGTCACGTGTGATCATATCTCTTGAATGCATCAGTGGAAAGAGAAGCTGAACTGTGAGCTGATCATCTTGTGGTAAATGGGGTCAGGTGGAATGCAGTGAATGCAGATTTATAGTGAAGGTGAGCTGGGATCATCTGGCTGAGCCTCCATAGATGGATCCAAGGGATTGTGTTCTTGGCCTCTGATGCTGAGGAAGTTGTTTGAAGCTAAGGTGAAAGGTGATAGTCATCTTGGTAACTCCCAAACCTAATTGTAAAAACATGAAGTGCGGGGAGCCATACGGCTATAACAGGAGTACTAAAGAGTTTAGTTGGGTTGTGATATACTGGGAATAGATCATGTCTTGGACAGTTGTAAAGGCAAAACCAAAAGGAGTTTTGTTAAGCTACGAAGCAGACATTTTGATTGGCTTCAAGAGATTTTAACAAACAGTCACTCAATTCAGGTGGAGGAAGAAGGGCGTTGTCAACACTACTTACAGTTGGGACAGAGTGCTTCCCTGACTGAGGATATAAACTGATGGAAACACCAAATGCTCCCAGTGAAGACGGTCTCTTGTCAGGTTTTAATATAAATATTAAGTGGAGGTAGGCAAGAAATATTAGGTTAAAGTAATTAATACAGGAGGTCAAGTGATTGTTCAAAGGTTGAATTGTACAAGAAGAGTGTTGTAAGGCTGGATAAGATAATTTCTTTGAGTTCCTCATTGTTTAATAATCTTCTTACGACACCTGTGGAAAGAGATTACGTAAAGAACACATTTATTATGAGAACGATGAATATTTCAAGACAATTTTTTTTTACTGTAATTCTTTTTGTTGAACAAAATGTTTGTTTTACTTTGGAAAAAAAAAATGGTGCCAAAAACAACCATAGAGGTACATTTTTAATTGACTCTTTATTATATGAGGAGACAAAGGTTGCTTTTACAGTTTGCTTTCTTCTATTTGCATAAACTTGATAACCTTTCGTCCGTCCTGCTCTCAAACAAAGCAGCTCTCTCCACATACTGTATGTTTTGTTCCCTCCCCTTCAGGTCTGAAGCTTTAAAGACAAATGTAAATGAGGCTTGTGCGCACACACAGGTGAAATGGCACAGAAAGCTGTTCAGCTAGACAGAGAAGCTTTCTGCTGCTCCATCTGTCTGGATCTACTGAAGGATCCGGTGACTATTCCCTGCGGACACAGCTACTGCAAAAACTGCATCAAAGTTTACTGGAATGAAGAGTTTCAGAAGGGAATCCACAGCTGCCCTCAGTGTAGGAAGACCTTCAGACAAAAGCCTGTCTTGACGAAAAACACCATGTTGACCTTTTTAGTGGAGCATCTGAAAAAGACCAATGTCCAGGCTGTTCCTGCTGATCCTGGACCTGAAGATGTGGCCTGTGATGTCTGCACAGGAAGAAAACTGAAAGCCATTAAGACCTGTTTAGTTTGTTTGACTTCTTACTGCAAGAAGCACCTTCAGTCTCATTTTGATTCAGCTTTGTCTAAGAAACACAAGCTGGTGGAGCCATTTAAGAAGATCTGCTCTCATCATGATGAAGCAATGAAGATGTGCTGTAACAATCAGAAGTGCACCTATCATCTCTGCTTTGTGGATGAACATGCAGGCCATGACGCCGTCTCAGCTGCAGCAGAAATCACTGAGAGGCAGCTCACGGTGAGACGAGAAGAAATCCAGCAAAGGATCAAGGAACGAGAAAACGATGCAAAGCTGCTTCAAGGCCAGGTGGAGGCCATCAATCGGTCCGGTGAAAAAGCTGTGGAGGAAAGTGAGAATATCTTCACTGAGTTGATCCATCTGGTCCAGAAAAGAAGCTCTGATGTGAAGCAGCAGATCTGTTCCCAGCAGGAAAGCGAAGTGAGTCGAGTCAAAGAGCTCCAGGAGAAGCTGGAGCAGGAGATCACTGAGCTGAGAGGGAAAGACGCCGAGCTGGAGCAGCTCTTAAACACCGAGGACCACAACCAGCTTCTACATAGCTACCCTTCACTGTCAGCTTCCACTGGACCGCCACACCTATCAAACATCAAAGTTCGTCCTCTCAGGTACTTCGAGGACGTCTCAGCAGCTGTGCTGGAGCTCAGAAATAAACTGCAGAACATTCTGGCAGACCACTGGACAATCATCTCACCGGCAGCCACTGATTTGGATGGTTTACCATCCCAGCCTGACCCAAAAAGCAGAGCTGACTTTCTAAAATATTTCTGTAAAATCACACTGGATCCAAACACGGCACACCCACAGCTGTTGCTGTCGGAGGGGAACAGGAAGGTAAATGTAGTGAAAAAGCACCAGTCTTACTCTGACCACCCAGACAGATTTACAGGATGGTGTCAGGTCCTGAGCAGGGAGCGTCTGACCAGTCGTTGTTACTGGGAGGTCGAGTGTAGAGGGAGAGAAGTTTCTGTAGCGGTGGCATATAAAAGTATCAGCAGAGCAGGGAAAGGGAACGAATGCGTGTTCGGACGCAACGACAAATCTTGGACGTTATTCTGTTCCCCAAACGGTTATAAGTTTTGGCACAATAACATCAAAACGTGCATCTCGGGTCCTCAGTCCTCCAGAGTAGGAGTGTATCTGGATCACAGAGCAGGTGTTCTGTGTTTCTACAGCCTCTCTGAAAGCATGACCCTGCTCCACAGAGTCCAGACCACATTCGCCCAGCCGCTCTGTGCCGGACTTTGGATCGGAGGTTTGTTAGATTTGTCAAGTGCCGAGTTCTGCACACTCAGATAGACGGGATTTACCGAGGTTTCAGCGAGATTGCATCCAAAATATAGTCAGCACTTGCTTTTCATTAAATTTGTTGCTCTGTTTTTTTTTTTACATCTATCAAAAAAAAAAAAAAAAAAAAAATCACAAAAAATGAACCCAAAATTCAGTAATATACATGAACAAAATTACACAGGTTGGAACTATTTGATCCGTCTCAGCTAAACACGTTAACATGCATGTTTTGGACTTGAGATCATTTCATGTGTTTTGATTTTTACGAGTATAAATATCAGAGTAAAGTTGGTTTAATGTTTAGCTTTGTTTGGTGGGTTTTTAAGTTGAAATTAAAATTTTATTAAATATATATTTGATTCAATCTGCTTTTTGTGTTTGTGTAAACTCTTATTATGACCACAGCAAAAATGTACGTTTTATTTTTAGTGTTAAAAACGAGACTGCAACTGATGGTTTATGTTGTTCTTATCAAAAATTGAAAATGTAATTTGTGTCAGTTCCATTAAAGTTAATCACTGATTATTGCCAGTTTCTTTATAAATTTCCACACTTTACATACTGCCTAAAACCTACATATTGTCATGAATAATATTTATAATCATAAAAAAAGACATTCAGATAAATTTAAAGCACTTCTGATCTTTTATATGTGTATTTCAGAGTGTATGGTTACATTGTAACCTTGTTTTTCTGATTTAGGAGCTTATTCCTACATATTTATTTAAACGTACTTACTTGGTTCCACCTTATTGGTTTTTCCATTAAAGCTGCTGTGTAGGCACTGATAGTTTTATTGAAAAAATCTTGAAGTCAAAGAGGCTTCTTCACTCAGAGGGTTAAGATTATATCATGACCACATATTTTCTAGTGTTTCGAGATTATTCCTGTTACATAATCCATTTGTACAAAGAGCTTCTTGAAGACACCCCATGAGATGAGTGAAGCCCAACTCTCCTCGCCTTATTTTGATTCTACACAATCTCAATAATTTTTTTCATATAACTAAGTACGTACCACCTCAATGTGAGAGGAATTGTCATAGCGAGACTTGACACTCCTCGGATGTCATTTTTTGGGCCACACCCAACAATGGAGGACATCGAGGTCATGGTGTGCCTGGTGCTCCGTCTGTCTTTAGTCATGCACACATTAAAGTGAACCAGCGAAGGCTTGCGTTACACAAGTTGTGACAAAAGCAAGTTGATGTGGCTGTAGAACATGTTGGTGTTAAAGCAGTCCCTGCCATGATTCATCCAGTGCTGTGGCTCGCTTGCCGATCAATGACCTGCAGTTTGTTGACATGAAATCACAGTTTGGTGCACCTTGGGTAGGTCCTAGGAACTGAGCATTAAGCAGGTAGGATCACCCTATAAAGCTTCTGAAACCTTGCCAAGCTGACCCAAGTAGGGCCGTGTTTAGTCTGAAGAAAAAATCATTTTAGTTGGTCAATGAGTTGGGAAACAAGATAGTTGGGAAATAATGATAAGGTCTACTCAGCATCCTCTGTCTAAAGAAGGAGTTGGTTGCCACATTCAGATGATAAAACTTAAAAAGAGTCAGAAACCCATGTTCTTGCTGCACATAGCCAGGAAGACAACCAATCAGGCCTGTGGTTAAGCCATAACATGGTATGAATGTACCATAACACCCAGTGGGACAGTGGGGTCTTTGATACTGTATGTTGTCCAAATTACCAGAACTGACGTAGACGAAACACCGACCAGCCTGTATGTGCAGATCTACACTACCAAATTTCTGACGAGGCATAATGTAGCCTGGTACTGTTCAGCCTCCTGGTTCTCACCAGAGGAGGAGACTGACTCCTAGAACTTGATGCAAGAGAGCCCGGCTTGGACAGAGGACAACACCTGACCCAATACCTACAGTGGTCGCTTTGAAATGATGGAGCTTGTAGCTTACGCACATATTCTCCTGCAAATGTTCCAACCAGCAGATATGTCGTTTAACATGGGTCTTTAAATGTTTGGCAGCGACCAAGCAAAGCAACAAAATCAATGGCTTTTCTATTTTTTTAGTCTCTTTAAAATTTGTCATTATATTTTGTGCTTAAATTATTTAGGACCCTTCCGTATTAGGAATTCTCAAAAGACACAAACTCCTGCATGAAGAGAAAATCCTTAAATACAGTAGATTTATTTACTAATCACTTAGTAGCCAAATCTTGACACCAATAATTATTGTTGACCTAATGAGGTCTTGGTTTATTAAATATATTTAATATATGCACACCTTTGTTCTCTAAATACAATTTTGAATGAAGGACTCGCCCGTGGAATGGAGCATGTTTTCATTTGATTAGGTTTTAAATAAAAGGCTCTGCATACCGAGTAGTTTTTTTTATTTATTTTTAAAACCTGTTTACCATTTCATTCGTATGCTTCTCTTTTTCCAGACCCGACTGTGAGCCGCTATCACGTCCAATGGATGCCTGAGTACTGCAGCCACAATGAGACCCGAGGACCAGAGAAATCCGTCACGCAGGTTCGTCCCCTGCAGACTCACTAAAAAGTCCAGTCACAAAGGGCAGCGAGTGCACGGAGCTGTGATTTGATTAGTAGCCGAAGCCCATGCAAAGCATGTGCCTAACCTTTTGTTTGATGCTTAAAAAGGGCAACCCTGCTTATAAAAATAAAAAATAAAAAAACACAGCTCCACTCAGTGAGCCCAAAGCCCTGTTGCATTGGATTTGCATTCGCTATTTTGAATGCTGTGAGTCAGTAATTATATTCAGGCATGCGTGTTTTGTCCAATAAAATGCATTAACTTCGAGAAAGTTTCCTGGAACGAGAGTTCGTTCACCTCCACTAGCCTCAGCCATACATGAGGCTTTGTTTTAGGGCGCAGTCCTGTCTGTGTAGAGTTTAGGACTTCGAAAGATGGGGGGCTTAAACTGATATGGGGTGGCAGAGTCAGGCAATTAACACATTCTTTGGGAAGTAGCACTCTGGTTGCTAGGAAATGTACATTTTCCATAGATCACTGAGGAGGATTCCTGACTCGTGCTTTTATGTGAGCGCAGTGCCTCATTCACTTTTAATCAAAGCTGTTTCATATCAGGGAGAATATACACCCTTTCCTGAGAGGATTCCTTATTAATGTAGGCCGCCTTTATTACTGCCAGCTCTGAATCCGCCATTCAGCTGCATTTTTTTTTTTGTTTCCTCAGAGAAATGAGAAAAGTGTTTTGTGTTAAGATCAATAGATGATTAAATTTTGAAATCGGTTCACAGCAAAAAGCCACGACAGAGAATATATTAGCATGGATTTACAGGATATTCTCATTTCAGTTTGCGCATGAATCCACTGTTGCTGCTTCTTGTTACTTATTATTTCCAGCTGCAATAATGTTTTTGCCTGTGTGTTTGTTCTGTTGTCAAAAAAAAATCTCATGAAAAGCTGGACAGATTTTATTGAGACTTTCATAAAGTAATCAAATGGTGCACATCTACAAGTGAACATCTTTTGGAATTAAGCTTATTCAAGATGGACGCCTAGTCAATTTCATTTTGCAATCACAAAAATGGCTAGAACTCAGTTTTACAAATGTTGAGCTAAATTTGGTGTGGTAGCAGCTGAGAGTCATCCCCAACACATAGTTTATAACTAGGCCTGTCACAATAATAATTTTTGCTGGTCGATTAATTGTCTCAGAAATTATTGCGATAAACGATAATATTGTTTGAAATTCGACAGTAATTAGTAATTATTGTCAAATTTATGAAGAAATATTGGTTAATTTTTTTGTGTAGTACCTTTTTTGACCACTGATTGGCAATATAAGACTGTTTGAACTGAAGGATGGATAGTGAGAGAGCAAGCAGCGTGTCTCTCTAAGAACATGGGAGGGAGGCCTCTTGACGTGACATGGGCTGTCTCTCGTTCTTGTTTTTCAGTTCTCAAAATGGCGGAAGCTCGGTGTGGTTTGAGCTCTTTAGCATAGCATTTGTCACACAAAGCTTTTACTAATAATAAAAAACGGTAAACAAGTTCTCAGCTTCTTTTTGCAAAGAAAAAAATCTTTTTACACAAAGGCACGGGTTTCAACTGTGAATTTTAGAGCTTTGATGAGACGGAGGATTTTTTCCCCAAGGGTGGTCTGTTAGCTTAGCTCGTAGCTTAGCTTTTCAGCTTAGCTGCTTTTAATGATCCAAAAACACGGTTTTGGACGGTTTAAACAGATTTTAAAGAGAAAAGAGAAAGGGAGGGGTCAGTGAAGAGCACCGGAGTTTAGCTTTTTGTCATCGAGTGTCTTCAGTAGAAAGAGAGAGACACGAAGAAACGATAAAGCCGATAAATGAAAATGAGGTCGATATGTTTAATTTATCATGCGATTAATTGATTTATTGTTTATTACGACAGGCCTATTTATAACCTCGACATTAATTGTTGGAGTCAGCTTCATCTGTATGTTTGTGGAAAATAAATTATCAGCCAGTGAATAGATTATATTGAAACTCTCAGAAAGTAATCTTCAAATGTACAACTGATTAACCTTTGTAGTCGAGCCAACTCACGATAAGTGTCACCGCTTATCATTATTAGCAAACAAATATGACTAACAGTTAATTTTACAATTAAATAGGTCAAAGCTAGGAGTAATTCCCAACACGTACTTTGAACAGGTTGCGCAAGATTTCATCATATTTTGTGAAATTGTGCAAAACAGTGTCAATATTTGACCTAAATGATATAACTCAATTCTCATCATAAGATCTAAGTCTAAAGCTCTGGCATGAAAGGCTGCAGGTGCTAGGCCTTCCTTAGTATACTTATAAAAAAACAACCTAACTCCTACCATGTGGGTGTTCAAGGTAGTGGTGTAATGTGGGGCATGTTTTAGTCCTGAGTTTGGAACGTGATCTACCTCCAGTGCTGTGTATTTAATTATCTCTAAAGCTCCGAGGGACCTGACCCGGTTGACACGTCAAAGTCATTGGGGCTGAAAAATCTGTTTCTCTGCTCAGGAGAACTACATCAACCTCCCAGGCCTGTTGTTCTCCTGCAAGTACAAAGTCACCGTCCACTTGCTGAAGTCCAAGAGACGCTCCAAGGACGAGAGCACCACCTTCTTCACCCCGTCCTGCGCCACCATCCGGAGCAAGACTCACAAGCACGTCCCCTGCCCGGGGGAGGGGGGTGAGCATTGACACGAGAAGGGCATTTTAAAATCGATCCACTTCAGTGTGGACACAGTAATTAGATTCCTTAGTGTGTTCCAGTGTCATGACGACGCAGAAAATCTATAATGGCAATCGAAGAAATGCCGTTTTTGCGTTTCTATTTTTGAACAAGTCATGATAGTATTAACACCACCTTTGTGTTCTGCAGCTTCAACGCTCCCAAAGGTTTTGGCTAAACCGGAAAACCTGACAGCCTCTTTCTCCATCAATGAGGGAAACATAACCGGCAGTTTCCTGTGGCGTGTGTCCAAGGTGGCTCCTCATCAGAGAATCACAGGCTTCCAGGTCACCTGGGCCGAGATCAACACAGAGAGCCGGCAAAACAGCCTGCCCAACAGCATCATATCGCAGTCCCAGATCCTGCCTCCGGTACGCTCCGCCACACTGAAGTCAGACCACAGCTTTTCTGTTGAATATTTTAAACACATTGATGTGAGCAACTTTTCAGGTTTTGTATATTTGCATTTAGAAAATAAGTTTTGTCCCTCATTTTAGTTTGCAGCTTTTGTCTGAGGTGACATTGATTTTAGGATAATCTTGCTGTGGCCTCTGTGCAAATCTTGTAATCAGGTGTGTCATACAGACAGGCACATGTATAGATCTGAAAAAGTGTTGCATCCCGCTGGAAGTTTTCCTCTTCCACCTCTTCATCTGCCTCCACGTCTTCCTCTTTTATCCTCTGCAAGAGTTCTGAAACAGGCGCTCCTTGACATAATCTGCTTCATCAACAGCACGTTGTGCCTATCTGCACCGTGCAGCCTCCTGAGCTCGTCTATAAATAAAACCACCCACTGCACACTTTATCAAGCTGGCAGCAACCTTATGAATACAAAAGCCTTTGTTTGTGTCTGTGGCTTCAGCAAAGACTGTTATAAATCTCTGTTTCACAGCCTGTTCAAATTAAAGTACTGTCAGATTCAAAGGCTTGAGCTGGTGCGTCTCAGCTGATAACCTGTCTTCTGCTGCTCTCCTTCCTTCACCTCTCAGGATCATAACTTGCTTGTGGTGTCCAACCTGCGGCCGTCCACCTACTACAGACTGGAGGTGCAGGTCATAACAACTGGAGGAGAGGGTCCCGCCACCGTCAAGACCTTCCAAACCCCGAGCATATTACCAGTCATACAGCATCGTAAGTTACAACTAGAGAAACTGCATTTCCTGTGACAATACAGTGTGAGTGCGTATCACAGAAGAACTTGCTGAATTTAGCTAAAAAAACATGCTGAAATGTAGCTGAAGTGAATGAACAAGCCTAAATTAGTAGAAGAAAGCAGAAAGAACACATATTTGCTGAATGAGGTTTAAATAAGCAGAAATTAGCACAAAAATTAGGAAATCAGCTAAAAAAAAAAAAATTGGCAAAAAGCATATAAGTAGCCAAAAAGGCAAAAAGAAGCTTAACCTACCAGGAGGAAGTGGAAAGAGATGAAATGAGCTAAAAAAAAGAAAGTGCAATTAGCTGAAAAAGCTCAAATTAGCATAAAAACAGCTAAATAGTAGCTGAAATTGTAGAAAAAGCTGAAACTAGCTGAAAAATAAGCTGAAATTAGCAGAAAGGAGTTAATTAGGCTGAAAGTCGCAAAAATTACCACAAAAAACTTGAATTGATCTGAAAACAGCTGAAACTAGCTAAAAAATTCTAAAAAGGTAGCTGAAAAGAGAGAAGCTTAAATCAGCAGTAGAAAGCAGAAAGAACACATTTGCCCAGTTAGGCTGAAAGAAGCAGAAATTAGAACAAAAAGTAGAAATTATCTAAAAAATAAAAATTAAAAAAGCTGAAATTGGCAAAAACAGTTGAAAAGTAGCTAAAAAAAAGCAGAAAGAAGCTGAAATTACAAGACAGAAGTAGAGAGAGCTTTTTTTTTTGCTGAATTTGGCTGAAAAAAGTTTAAATGAGTGAAAAAAATGTTGAATTAGCTGAAAAAGTTTAAATTAGCATAAAAACATCTACATAGTAGCTGAAATTGTGGAAAAAGCATAAACTTGCAGAAAGAAGCTGAAAGAAGCATAACAAGCTGAAATTAGCAGAAAGAAGTTAGAAGAAGCACAAAAATATTGTATTGAGAAAAAAATCTTAAAGGAGCATAAAACAGCTGAAATTAGCTGAAAGTAGCTGAATAAATTTCAAATTTTCACAAAATGAAAGAAGCAGAACAAAATGTGAAAGGAGCAGTAAAAGGTTGTAAACACATCTAAAGATTTGAAGAAGATAAAATGAGCTCAGTTCATTTTCAATGAGAAAGAAAATGTCAAAAAACGCTAAATGCACCCGTTTTAGACTCTGACTTCAAGTTTGACAAACAAATCAACTCTGTTCTGCAGAAAAGCTTCTTCCAACTCAGACAGGTAGCTAAGCTCAAGCCAGTGTTGTCCAGACCCGACCTTGAGAAACCAGTCCACACCTTTGTCACGACCCGATTGGACTATTGCAATGCACTCTATGCTGGGGTCAGCCAGGCCTCCATCTCACGTCTTCAGCTCGTCCAGAATGCTGCTGCTCTGCTTTTAACCAGTACTCGTAGGTCTGAACATATTACACCAGTTCTGTCCTCCCTTCACTGGCTCCCTGTTCCTACGAGGATAGTCTTTAAAATTCTTCTGTTGACCTTCAAATGCTTAAATGGCCTCGCACCCCTTTACCTCTCTGAGCTTCTGGAACCATACGTTCCCTCTCGGGCCCTGAGATCATCCGATCAGCTGCTTTTGGCTGTTCCAAAAACAAGACTGAAGCTCAGAGGAGATCGGGCTTTTTCAGTCATGGGCCCCAAACTGTGGAACAACCTGCCCCCCAACATCAGGCAGGCCTCACACAGACAATCACATGATACACACATTTTATGGCAGTGGGCAATAATGCCATAAGGCCTTAGTTAAAATAATTCAATATGCACTTTATTTACTCATCGTTGTTAATGACAGCAGAGGAACTTCACACATTAATAGGTATTTTCTGTTTAACCTTTAAAGATAATCAACTTCACACAACACAGAGGTGGTTTTTTAGCGCTCAGTCCTCTTTGATCAAAGGTGAGAGTCACCGACTAGGTCAGAGTGAACTCTACCGTTTGCTGGGTGAGTCCGTATTTATTATGTCAAAATGGGTCATGAAAACAGGTCAGGTTTCCATGTACAAACATTTTATCAGGATGACGGTCAGAACATTTCAGAAGATTTAGCTTGTACAGGTAGTTTCTTGATAAAACGTCCACTTGATGTAATTCAGAACTTCCCAGAAACTTACACACAGCAAGATATAAACTGAGCCAAAATAAACCTTTTGTTCTGTACATGCAGAAACAGATATTAATATGAGATAGAAGCTATTTAAAAATGATAAAATAGAACAACCCTAACACACATCTTCCTTCAAACCCTTCACAATAAAAGCCCCATACAAATGCAATGTGTGCTTAACCTAAAGCACTGTCAGAACATTTGAAGCACAAAAAATAGCTTCAAAATCATCTCTGTGATTATAAAAAATAACAATTTAACACAGTAATTATGATATATTTTTAGAGAGTTTCCAACTCTAGTATACGTACAGGATGAATATGAACACGTAGTATTTCCAGGTGCGTCTGTGAGTTTGCAGCATCCTGGGAAGTGTTTGTGTATTTTGTATGACTACATTACAAACTGCTGTGAGCGGCATTACCTCCTTATCTGCACATGCCGTCTGGGACACACTGTGCTGTAAAGACACACTTACACTCCCACTGGTGACAGGAGCGGACCATCTGTGTGTTTTCAACAAAAAGGAACTGTTCGTCAAGCTAAAGCGCTTCAATCCAATTTGAATTAAACAACAATAAGTTACGTCTGGATCCATTATAAACGTAAATATGTCGCTTACAGAATGGGCAAAATGTAGAGCTAAACTATTTAATAGTTGTAGTTTTATAGGTTTACCTCTACTGTATGTTTTTTTTTAAATATATATTTTACGTTCTTATAACTCAGAAAGAAAACAAAAGTATATTTTATACAGTGAATACGCCAAACACAGGGGTGTGAACAATTTAGCTAACAGTTCAGCTGCATTTAATATTTTGCAAATAATAATTTTACTTACAAAAAGTATATTTGAATGCAACCAATCAGTATCACCAAGGATTAATAATAAAGTGTATCTTTATGGACAATAATTGTAAGAACTTGCAAAAGTTTTAGATTAATTAAACAATTTATTGTCACCCACCATCACAAAAGGCTGGAGCTGATTGTGCATCTGTTCTGTTGGCAAAATATTTAAATAACTAGTGTGGATGCATAATTTATATAATCATAAGAGGTATATCTATACCTGACTAACTTTTAGAGTCAACCTGATAAAATCTGACTGCTGTATCTCTGTCCGTGTTGCAGATGTGCAGCTAAGATTTATCATCATAGTAGCTGAAAGTCATCCCCGGCACATAATTTAAGCGCTAACAAACTGCACAAGATCTTTGTCTTGTGCATGATCTTTTGTAAAAATAAAAATATTTGTGAACTTTGGCATTTCAGGTTTTGGGAAGTATGCATTTCTTCAAGGAATGTTAGTTTTTAACAAATTATTATAAATAGAGATTAAAGTTTTCAGCCGATTTTGTCATATTTTGATATCTAGCCAAAATTGCACACATGTACCACCAACACAAAACCGATAATTATTTGTTGCTTTATTTGTTGCTGCGTTTGACAAAGTAAAAGCATCTCTGACAGGAGAACATCATTTCTCTGCAGGACCCAGACTCCGGCAGCACCACTCTCACCACCATAAGCCAACAGTGGAGAGACACTGAGTCCAAGCGAACCCAACGGGGAGAAGAACCTGCAGCTCTCTGCTCATCTCTGCCAGAGAAGGACTGAGTGGAGCCACACAGAACCACCACGCACCAGACCATGAAGTGACACCCCCATCCCTGTACGCCTTCCCTCTTCCCAAGGCTCTACAACACGTCAGCTCCTTCGTAGCCCCTCTCTCTTTTCACCGGTTGGATTTGTGTGTGTACAGTAAAATTTATACTTCATACTCAAACAGGAAGTGATTAAAGGACTCCAAAATGTGTTGTGAATTTGATGGGACCGAGTCGACCGGTAGGAAAAACCAGAACTTTTGTTTACCCGTGAAGAAAAACTCATCTATTTATTTTGTGTTACCCGTTGAAGAGCTTAGACTTACAGTCTGAACTGATGTAACTAAAGTCTTTGTCTAGCCCAGAGTATCTCATGTGTGTTGCATGTAGTACAGTTGCATTTAACTGTAAATGAATTACTTGCTTCAAATTGAAAGCTCGTAATGGTTTTGCATGACGACCGTTAGAATCCCGCTGGCATGAAATAACGTCTGTGTTACCTCTTTTTTTCAATATCCTAGCAATATTTCCCTAACAGATTAACAAATGATTATATTGGACTTAATATGTCTTGTTTATTAATAAAGTTATAACGCGTGAGAAAATGAATTGTACATGTTCTCGGCTGTAGAAATATTTGTCCTGGAACAGTCAGTGAATGTCTATATTTATTTATGTGTGTACTACAAAGTTTTGGTTTTGATGTGCGTGAATGCGTATGTTTTTTTGTGTTTGTCTCGAATTTTTTGATCCAAGAAAAAGACAAAAGGAAGAAGAAAAAAAAAACAATCTTGTAAAGACATTTTGTAAAGATGGAATTGTAAATACAGTCTTATGTTACATGTTATTTTTCCATGCTAGAAACTGTACAAACTGCTACGTAATAAAATGATCCTTAACCTGTGCCCTGTGCTGCTTGTTTAATGGAGAACTAAATGCTCGTGCTTTTCCTTCCAACATTCAGCCATTTTGCAATTATTGTTGCTTATTTTGGCTTTGAAATCCATCATGGAGGTCTGCTCGTGTAGCGCATTCAGCGATCGGCTCTGGAGAGACACATGCCCTGCAAGTCCAAATAAACAGTCACCTAGCTCAACAGCCTGAGTGGAGTTAGCGTCGCTCAGCCTCGTCAACATAATGCTCGGCCTCGAAGCACGTGTGTTCGAAAAGTATGAAATGCCTCCTCGACTCAACAGCTTTTTTTAAACCCTCATAAAAAGAGAGGTGGAAATGCTCACACAAAACTACATGTGTCACTGTGGAAGTTCGGCAGTTATTTGTAAATTTGTCATTAGTGTGAAAGTAGTATGATCATATTTATCAAGGATTCGGCAACTAGTCATTTGGGTTTCTTTGGCTGGAAATGGCTCAAATATAGCCAAAAATGAAATACTGTGTCAGTGAAATTAAAGGAATAGTTCAGAATTTAGAATTGGGGTTCTGTGGAAAAGTTCCGTTTATTTCTCTAGCACCAAGTCACAACAGAAGTCATCTCAGGTCACTGAACAGAAACATTCACATGCATGAAACATTCAATTAGTAACTTTATTTAAGGAAGGAAGCCAGCAGACTGCATTGAGTCAAAGTTCTGAACTACTAATAATTTACTTGTAAAAAAAAAACTGATCAACCACAGTTGGGGAAGTTGAGTTTAAGACTGGAGTGGCACGGTGGCACAGTTTGTTGAGTTGCCGCCTCTCAGCAAGAAGGTCGCCGGATCAAATCCCAGCTGGGTAACTTTCTGGGTGGAGTTTGCATGTTCTCTGTGCATGTGTGGGTTTTCTCCATGGACTCCAGTTTCCCCCCACAGACCAAAAACATGCATGTTAGTCTGATTGGTGAGAGTGAATGGTTAGTTGTCTCAGTCAGAGGTTCCCAACCCTGGTCCCTGAGGAACGCCGCCCTGCATGTTTTAGCCGTTTCCCTGCTCCAACACACCTGATTCAGTGATTTAATGACGTCCTCATGTTCTGCCGAAGCCTGTTAAATCACCAAATCATTCAAATCTGGTGTGTCAAAGCAGGGAAACGGCTAAAATATGCAGGATGGTGTTCCTCAAGGACCAGGGTTGGGAACCATTGCTCTATCCTGTGATGGAGACTTGTCCAGAGTGGACCTCGCCTCTCACGCACAGTGACAGCTGGATCTGGGCACCAGTAACTCTCCCAACCTGGGTAAAAAATAATGGATGGATGGAGTTTAAGACTGACAGGAGCTAACGACTAGTCTGAATGCAGCCAAGGATGAAGTGGATTGCTGTCACCTTAAAAAAAAATCCTCGTCCGTCTAATTTCCTAACCATTCATGTGCGTGTACCATCAACTTTTACACCACTGTCACTTGAACGTTACAATTATTTCCCACAAAATTCAATGAGAATTAGCAATGACACACGGTCGCAGTAGCAGCTAGCTGTAACACTTACAGCCAATGGAAAACTGACAGTAAAGGTGCATGAACCATTAAAACAGGTGCATGAACCATTAAAACATTTGGGACATTGGTACCGTTTTAAAATGGGAACAAATGACTCTGAACCATTAGAATTAGCCATTAGCTCATCAGTCAGGTCAGAATTAAACAGTTTATTCAAATTGAATCATTAAAAACAAATCTAAAAGTAAGATATTAAATGTTCATAATCTTTTCACTGAAACTTCAGATTTATATTTCTACTATAAAAATAATCAACTTCTTAAACTCTGGTAATATTCACATTCATTCATATTTTTGCACCCTTTCGTCAAATTTTATTTTCTGCGACAGCAGTGGACTCTGCTGGGATTTTGGAACATTTATCCCGAGATGATCTCCAGTTCTTTGCGTTTGGATTGTTTCTCTGCAGATGTTTGATGGGGTCATGTCTGAACTGGCAGCACAAACCTAAAATGTTGTAAATGCTCTGTGTTAATCAATTCTTGACTATCGGTTGTACATTTGGCTGCAACTTAATTTTTCTGCTTTTGGAAACTTCCGTCCTGCTCATTGCCAATTTTGTCTGCAGACCTCTAGAAGTTTGCACTCAGTTTAGCAGATTTTTTACTTCCACCAATGGGCCAGGCCAATTTGGCATTTTGAGGAAAGACAACAACAGGGATCAATTCCAGTTCTACTCTTAAACCTATTTACGGTCTGCCAAGTAGAAAAGGGATTCCCAGATTTATGGTCATCCAATCATCAAAATGCTCTTCTTTGTCCCAGTTATAAAGATAAATTACAACTACAGGTAGTTTTCATACCTTAAAATCATGAAGTCAATGAGAACAACTGGACTTAGGCCCAAGATTCTGCAGAATCACATCCAACATTTTGCAGAAAATCTTGGCACTTAAGCTTTAGTGGCCCTTTAAACAAGATAATATCTAAAACATACAACCAAAGAAGTCAAATGATTAATTGAGAGTGATATCAACATTTTGAAAATGCAAGTCATGGGAGTTTACACCTGAATCTCGTCCAAAAATCTGTGGATTGAACTGAAAATGACAGCAAGGAAGCCTATTCATGCTTCACAGAAATGAGCAATTAATAGTTGTTTTGATTAACAATTAAAGGAAGCTTTTGATTGCTGTGAAATGAGTGAAAACATGATTTTTGTGGAAAGATATAAATCAAACTCGGGATAGATTAGAGTAATTAAGAATGTTTTGTGGTTTTTGTCATCTCGTCAAATTTTTTTTTTTTCAGAAGCTGGACATGATTTACGTCATTAGGTAAATCAGTGAAAAGCAACAAAAACAGCTTTATATTTTTCCCTCCAACATTAGATGATGCAAACCACCACATAGTCTCTGTTGCTGTTAGACATCCAACTCACATTTTAAACCTAAAATCTTAAAATTGTCTATAAACACAAAACGTATGGTTCACCTTTTTAAAACTGATAAATTCTTGGAGCAATAAAATGAATAAAATTCCACATTTTTCAAAAGTGTTGCAAATATAAACATTTAGAGCAAGGCCTTCAATTAAGCTGTTGTATTACACCAGCCTCATACAGTAGTCCCTCGTTTATCATGGGGGATCCGTACACTGAAGACCCGC
>NC_056510.1:23524283-23536532 GCF_014905685.2 Nematolebias whitei
TATATATATATGTGTGTGTGTGTGTGTGTGTTTGTGTGTGTATGTATAAAGGTGTTTTAAACCCTTCACACAATCTTGCAACTATTTAAACAATGTTTCTAAACTCTCAACGCTCTAAATGAGCACAGAATGTCATGATTTCAGTTCTCTGTCTCCTCTGCTCTCAGCCACCTGCAAGTGCTCTTGACCCCGCCCACTTTTCCGCTCTGCACGGAGAACAGCTGATCAGCTGCAGCAGGAAATTTATCCTGAAGGATGTGCTGCACAAAGGTGCAGGAGGTGCTAAATAATTTAAAATAATTTATTTTAATTAGAAATTTCATGTCAGTTGTCCGGCTCATCCATCAATCAGCCAACTGTGTGTCATGTCCAATCTTATTTTGAAAAACCGCGATAGAGCGAATCAGCAATAAATGAATTGTAAAGTAGTTTTGGGACTACTGTAAATGCTAATGTTGAAAACATCTTTGGAGCCATCCCATCTGGTGTATGTATGCTTTTTAAAGAACATCATAGTATTGACTGTCACATTATTACCTGTCCATCCCCTGCAAATACAACTGTAGGGATTTTTTTAAAAATTCGGTCATCCTGTAAATAATAACAAACTTACACGATCCCTATTTCAGAAGAACATCACAACACGACCAGTTATTGTTGTGCTTTGGAACAGGTTTGTTAAGGGGATATCATGGAAAAAGGTTTGGCGCCTTCTGCCGAACAAATACTGTTGAAAGAAATCTCCTACAAAATTATCTATAAAATCTATCCAGCTAAGTCTTATATCAAAACTAGATTCAAGAAAGAAATTGATATTAACTGTGGTTTTTGCGATGGATGTCCTGAAACTGTTCTCCACTTGTTTTGGTACTGTATATTTGTTCATTTATTTTGGCAGAAACTATGTGACTTTATTCACAATATTATTGAAGCACATTCTGTGCTTCTGTGGAAGCATGTGTTGCTTGGCCTCTATGAAAAAGGTATGCATCAAAACAATTCTGACTACCTTATAAACCTTCTATCACTGGCAAAAT
Source organism: Nematolebias whitei (assembly GCF_014905685.2). Lineage (NCBI taxonomy): Eukaryota > Metazoa > Chordata > Actinopteri > Cyprinodontiformes > Rivulidae > Nematolebias > Nematolebias whitei. Next base: position 23,525,321 of record NC_056510.1, read on the forward strand.
ATCACATTCATTGTAGAAAATACTCTGGAAGGAAACCAAGCTTTGCTGTGTTTTTACAATGAGGTCAAGTATTACGTTCAGACAACTGTTAAAAAAGGCACTAAAAACCATTGAGATATGTACAGCTGTGAATGTGATGTTAGAACCATACGCCCCCTAGCATATTTTCCTGTGTTCAGTTTCCTGTTTGTTTATTTTGTTTCTGTTTAGATTAATATCTTGATATGTACAACAATTTTTTTCTCTTTTAATGCGAACCTTGTTTTGTAAACTGTAAATGTGCAAATACAGTAAAAAAAAATATTGAAAGCACTACAAAGTCACAGTTTGATTACATCAGTTTTCTTTCAGTTTCTCAATTCAGACTCTTGCAGAACAGGAAATGCTTGCAATCTTTTTATACGTCATGTACAACATCTAACTTATTGTGCACTTTTTCTTATACTGTCACTAACAACAACCTGAACATAAATACTAACCCAAAAGTAACTAGAAAAACCAACAGGGATAACTCATCTGAACATATAACCCCAAAAAGTGCACTCATTACCGAACCAAGACGACTCAGCATGACTTGTATATGGGGTGCCATTTGTAAAGTTATACAGTCAAAAATTAACAGCAATATTTTGGTTTATTTAGCCTTTCATAAGAAAAAATAAAACATTTTTCAAAGTCCTATTTTATTCATACATTTATAAATGTCATAGTTCCAAACAAAATATTTAATTTACAAGCTAAACATTTAGTTTACCAACTAAACATTTAGGTAAATATTTAACTTGCAAGTTAAATATTTAGGATTTAAATGTTTAGCTTAGAAATTAAATGTTTATTTTTGAAAATAAGTATTTATCTTGGAAATTAAACATTTAATTTACACCTAAATATTTAGTTCACTAACTAATAATTTAACTTGCAAGTTAAATATTTAGTTTGTAAATTAAACATTTAGCTTGGACATAAACATTTAGTTTATAAATTATATATTTTGCATGGAGCTAAATATTTAGCTTGCTAACCAAATATTTAACTTGCAAGATAAGTATTTAGTTTGTAAACTAAATATTTAGCTTGTAAATTAAATATTTAGTTTGAAATTATGACGTTTATAAATGTATGGTGAAAATATTACTTTGAAAAAAAAACACATAGTTTTTCTTGTGAAAGGCTAAATAAACCAAAATATTACGGGTGCACCGATAAATCGGCCCCGCTTTCCTTAATTTTGGGAAATTGAAAATTGCATGAGAAACCGATTTTTACCAATTTTTTTTTTTGTTTTAACAACAACTGTCTAAACTTCATTTATATTTCAGAGCACTACCTCATGGCCAGTTAAAACAAGTTTATATTGTTTCTAGGATATTGTTCAAGGGTATGTTTTTCAATAAAATAAGATTGAAAATTGAAGGTGCATTGTGACCTTATAACACCTGACAGTGTCGATTATAAATCAAAATGGGAATCGGCAGGTCAGACTTTTTAGAAATCGGTGATCGGCGATCGGCCAGAAAACTGCAATCAGTGCACCCCTACAAAATATTGTTGTTCATTTTTGACTGTGTAACATTATAAACAGCATCCCATACTTGCATGGCTCACTCAGTTTCTTGCATTCAAGTGCAACATGTAATTTCAACACTTCCCACTGAAATTTAACAGTAACCCACAGAACTTATTGTTTCTGTAAAATGTCATCATGCATTGAAACCAAAACACAACTTAACATTGTAAATTATCTATGTAAACCCAAGTGTGATATTTAACCTGCACTTTGTAGAGTGTATATATTGTAGCAATAAGAAGGGCGTGAGATGGAGGAAGAAGGGTGACACTTTCTCCACTCCCCTTCACTACATTTGTTTTTATTTATTTAGCTCTCGTTAAAATGGGGCACCAGTTGGTCAGTTTACAACAACTTAATTAATATATTCACCCTTTAATGATCAGAATCAGTCACTGAAGTAGAATCTGTTAATTACAGGGAGTTCTACAGCAGAACAAATGAATATTCATCTGAATGAAGAGGCCAAAGTTGTCTTTGAAGTTTTATTATAAAAATAATCCAACTAAAAATCAACAACAATAATAAACAAACAACAATAGTGAATCAATCAAGGCTCAATTCTCTTATCTAAGGCAAAATTCCCTCTTTGAGCAAGAATTATTTCAGTTTTATACGCGCATGAATTTAGACAAAGTTTGGCTATTTAATAAATAGTTTACTTTGGATTTTGGTTGAAAGAAGTTATTTAATGTGATCAGATAAAGTCATTTATTATCACTGCAAGCCAGGAAATAATTTACCAAGTTGTATCAGCTAAAACAGCGTAACCAGACCAAGAATTGTATCATGTCATCAGGTTCTGCTCCTTACCGGGTCAGTGTTGAAGGCACCAGGTCACTCGTTTTTCTGGGGTGCTCTGGAGGATCAGACCAGGATACACCATGAGGAGGACTCACCGGGAACTGCCCAAGGTAGCTGACCGTCACTGTGACAGCTTCAGGGGTCTGTGAGGGCAACAGCTGATGAGAAGGTGCACCGTCCATCGCAACCTTCAGCCGAGAACGTGAGTCTTGCAGTGAGAAAAGGCTTCATCTTCTGCAGTTATCTATACTTCTAACAATTGTAATTTGAGTGACATGTTTATCTGTTCGGGACTTGAAAGAGTGGACCTTGGCACGACCTCTAGGTTCGAGTCCAAAGACGAACCACCTTCCGGTTCGAGGCCGGAGACAATCTCTCCTCATCGGGAGTCCAAAACGAGCCGCTCAGATCGGGGTCCAAGGCGAACTGCTTTTCACACAAAGAGACTTTGTGCAAAACAACAGCTCTGAGAAGATTATTTTGACTACTCTCAGGGACATTGTGACTTCCCCTCTGAAGAAAACAACTTCCAGCTCAAAGACTACTCATGACAGGTGTCTCTGAAGGAATAATCACTTTCTGAAAACAGAACAGAGAAATATGTTAAACACATTATAATATTTCAAATGATTTCATTATAATGATTGAAAACAACAATCAAAATTATTCATATTCACACTTGTTAATCAAATAAAACAAATTTCATTAATGATTTGTTTTTCTGTCTTAGAAACATAGGAAGAAATAAGATAAACATTTGTCAGACTTTAGTTGACTCTGTGTCCAAGGACGAGAAAAACAAAAAGAAACATCAGACATTATTGAAATCAGAGGTAACTTTAAAGAACACCATTCATGGTGAGTCTGAAAGACGAATAAGGGTCAGGGGTCATAGTTAGAGTATAATAAGTACATAAAACATTTAATGTAACAATTCATAGTTTCTGAATTCGTAGGCATTCTCTGCAGATGAAGGCCCTGAGGGTCTGCCAGTGCTGTTTTGTATGTTAGTATAAAACATTAATCATGTTTGCAAAGAGATGACACCACCCTGGTTGAAGTCTGCTCTTGTTGCCGTTTTGACAAATTATTCTGAGCTCTCAATTCAGGGCTTCACCACCTCTCAGGGATGCTGTTTGTGTGCAGTTCTATTATGTTGTGAGAGATTAGTTCCTTGGTCTGTGCACATTAATCCCTCTCCTTTTTTCTTAAAGCTGGCCCAGTGTTTAGCAAAAAAACTCCTTCCTTTTGTATGAGCCAGCCCAACCCTTCTCCCTTTCAGGCTGTCCCAGTCACACACACAAAATACCATGGCATCTCAAGTGTGAAAACCTCGAAACAAAAGGACCTCCAGCCTCCTTTGAGGCATGTTGCAAGATGTCCAAGTCTTTGAGAACATAAAAGAGAAGGAAAGGGGAAAATAGCAATAACTAAATAATAGTCTGGTTGTCAGAACAAAAGCTCTGTCTCTGATGATACCGGGCCTGGGAGGGCTCATGCACTTTGCATGACATTACATCCCTGTTGTGCAAGTCAGGCTGGGGTTACCGCTTTCAAATTCACACAAATACTGTATGTCACAAGACAATGTTCATTTAGTTCTTTGGATCGTCCTACCCATTATCTGGGTGACTTTAGAGATTTTCTAATTATGATTAATAATAGTGTAGTAAATCAAGAGAAACACATAGATTCTTGTTTCTTCCACACTTTTCCTCTGGCCTCCTGAAGCATAGATCAGATCTTTAGGAAAGATGTTCTGTGGAAAGGTTATGAACAGTCCCTATCTTACCTGCTGTAGATACATCTTTGAATGACCTCATGTTGGAGGAAAGGAGTTTAATTCTGACCGGAGTGAAAATTGAACAGCTAGCTTGAGTTTGGCCAAGACTAAAAGTGGGATTGCTGAGCTCTTAAAACAACTTCAATTAAAACAATTTAAAAAAAAATCACAGCAGTTCATGCAAATCTTTATATAAACCTTTACAACACTGTCAGTTTTGAATTGTACTCTTATTCCAGCAGAAATATTATGATATTCTTGCTGAATGTGCTCCAAGCTTCAATAGAAATGTTATAGCTGGCTGTTACTATTTGATCTTATAATAAGAGAATTCTGTGTAAACACAGTATTTATTTGTGTATAATGCAATCTCAAGTCCCAACAATTTTTGACCATAAAAAGCATAAACAATCTAATCCTCATAAGGCTACCCCTAATTTGATAAAGACTTGAGGATGTGTCAGCCTTTGTGGTCTACATATCAGTAAAATAATCATGATGGCTGTGGTATCAGTTTTATTCTATTTTAACAATACATGTACCAAAAGGTCATTTGACAACAAATGCATATCAGTAACAAAAGCAACATCTGCCAAGTCATCAGGTAGTTTCTATCTTTGTTTTCTGTTTTACATCTTTCATCATTTTCTTAGCCTGAAGTCGTATCTACAACATTGTCACATTATGCCCATCATTCCTCTGGTTTCCACCCAGCTTACAAGATCCCTGTCAATTCTGGATAAAGGGCTTGTTTCCCTCTGAATGCTTGTTTGGTTTCTGACATGTTCACAAGCTGTTTTCTGCTTTCTCCATGATTGGATGTTGCTCTCAAGAACTCCAAACTCCTTGGCTGCTGCACAGTTGTTCTTTTCTTCAGCAAACTATGATTTTGAGCTTTGTAGCAGCATCGTAGGAAAACCGGTATTTAGAATGAGAAGGCATGTTCTAGCAGACGACTGCAGACAGTCAACCAGAGGTCGTGCACCTAGTGGTATTTAGCTTCGCCTAGCTTAGCTTAGCTCAACTTAGCATAGCTTCATGTAAGTCACCATTCCCCCTCTGTACACGTTTTGGAAATTTACTCCAGTGTATAATACGACCCCCAAATTTATGGATGCTTTTTGGGGTTATATTTTTTGCATTATACACAAATAAATACGATAAATGTGTAATGATAAACTGATGATGACTTAGACTTCATCAGGTTCATAACATATCATTTGCACAAACCTCTATGAAATTTTAGAGAAAAGAGTTGTTTTAAAATTATAGCTTCTGCTCAAACTAGCCAATGGCTCAGCAGTGTGGTCAGAAATTTACTGTATTTCTTCAAACTCAAGTTGTTCAAAGCTACTGTATATAGAACAGGTTAGATAATAACAGTTCATACAAAAAAATAAAAAATAAAAAGGTTTGTAAGCTCAATCATCTAGATAGATAGACACAAGACTGGTTAAATCATGTCATCTGGACCAGTTTCTTTAAGTGAGAAATGTTTTGTCCACATTCAGAGGACTTCATCAGTCTGTGGCCTGCCAACCAGATCTGTCCTATAGGTAACCTTTGCTGTGTTTCAAGCCAACCTCCTGTTGGAATCTCTAAAGTAGGCTTTTAACACGTGCAAACAGAGCACACCCATTCAAAACAATCTGGCCTGAGATTCCAACAGGACTTGAAACAGCAGTGAAGGCTATCCATGATACAGATCTAGTTGGCAGGCCACAGACTGAGGAAGTTCTCTGGATGGGGGACAAAATGTTTCTCACTTAAAGAAGGTAGTCCAGATGACACGATTTAACTTTTTGTTGTTGATAACCGTTCACACCCTTTTCTCAGAACACCCCTTTAAAAGAGCCGAACTATCACTTCTCTACAATTTCTGTAGAATAAACGAGCCATGCCTTGCTGTTTATCAACCCAAGCCACTTTTATTGTTCATGGTATGAAACTTGGCACAGCGGATGAAACTTTACTCCTTGAAGCTTGGCTGGAGTTCTGGTTTTCATGATGACTTTGAAGTACCAGGCACAAAAAGAAAGAAGAAGAAGAAAAAAATGAAAGGATGAACCTTACGTTCCCCTTTTGCGATGACACCAATCGTAACCTGGATGATTTGAAAGCTCCAAATTTCTCTCTCATGCAACGTTCAGGTCAGTGAGATCATCGAGCAGCGCCGGGCATTCGCTCCAAATTATTACCACATGCACCCCTGTGCTGCTTCTCCTTCAGTGTGATGAGGTGGAATATATTGTCTGTGAGGCTGATGAAAAATAACCAGTGTCCCCATCGACTCCTCCACCCCTTCCTCCCCCTCCATTAGGAGAAGCAATGTTGCTTTAATGCCGTGGCATGGTGAGAAATCTGACCTTGCCCCGGGCCGTGGCATGTTTCTGGTTAGGCTCTGGTGCATGGGACCAGGCAGGGGACACATGAAAGGATCTCCCTGTCAGTCTGCAGAGATGTTCGGTCTAAGTCTAATGAGGACCAGAGCCCTCGGACAGACCTGAGAACACGCATGCCGCACATCATACAAGAACAAGAGCAACAACACCGCTGACAGGCAGGGCATTCTTTTCCTGCTCTTTACAGGCTGATGAAGTGAAGAGGAAGACAAGCGTGTCAGTGCTGTGATTAAAAACCATTACCAGGCCAGTGCAGTAAACCCACTGCCACCTCCAGTCACACACAGATAGCACACTTGTTTTCTTCGCTTTTGATCAAAGCAGTTGATCAGTTGCCTCCACTGGAAAGAATGGTTTGACTCAAAGCACACAGTAGAAGACATTAAACTCGTTACTCTGATTTTTTTTCTAATAAACAAAGTTACCGACCTATAAACTGCACATGGAGCTCGATACAACATCTGTCCTTTAAGTGCCTGTGGCTAATTTGTAGAATTAATTGGGCTATTTCAGAGAGGAGTGATCAGTAAAAGGAGAAAATCCCAACAAAACTAAAACAAAAGAAGAAAGAAGTCATTTGACATATTCAGTCTGCAGTTTAATGAAAACCAAACACAAAAGACAGAACTGGCTTTATCCTGTTCAGGGCCATGAGGGGAGGAAGTCATCCTGGTCATGAACGGATGAAAGGCAGGGTACACCTGATTGGGTCACCAGTCCTTTGTGACAATAAAACATCAAAAGACAAAACAGAAAAACTCTTTAATGAAAGTCATCAAAACAGACCCAGCTTGTTGCTTTACCGGACATTTTCCAAAAATGGTGTCCATATGTTCTGCTCTTTTGTGTATGTATTTACTAGGAAAATAATAATAATAATAATAATAATAATTTTTTGTTTGAATGTGTTGTTTTAGTTTGATTTTTTGGGTCTAAATTATGAGTAATATGCTCTTAATGCATTTACTTTGCTCTTCTGGTTTTACCAATAATCAAATTCTTCTGACAGATTTACAACTTAAATCACTCATATATATTTTGTTTTAGATCTGATTGCCTCGAGGCCTTATGATATCCTCCACGATATGCACTTGAACATTTAAAAGTGAGGATCACCTCTTTCATTGAATCTTGAGTGTTTTAATCAACGCTGTTACACCTGTGCTGTTCCCGGTCAAAAGTGACCGCCATAGGAAATGAATGGGTATCCAGACTATATTCATCCATCAGACAGAAAACATCCCCATACACACCATCACAATTCACTCACTCACTCACACACACACACATTTCAGATTGAACAATGTCTTTTGCAGGTACACATCTCTTTCTTGTGCGTATGTGCCCATCCCCCACATGAACCACACCTTCCAGACTAATAAATGTATCATCTTCACACAGACCCCATATACTGTAGCTTGATGTTTGCCTTGCACTCCTTTTACTCTGAGCACAATGAGTAGGCAAATGACCAAGTGGTTCTCTGTCCAAGAGGTTCTGGTCCAGGTTTTGGGACATGATGAAGATGGCACTGAAATTGAACCAGAGATAGAGGAGGATGTCTCGGAAGTGGAAGACAACACAAATTTTGATCCAGACTTTGAAGAGACTGACAAGTCAACAGATGGAGAGGGAGAGGCACCTGAAGAACAGGCACCTGAGGAGACATTCCAGTCCAAGAGTGGACACTTGCACTGGTCATCATCCCCCCAGAACAGAGGAAGTAGAGCGAGAGTGGAAAACATCATAAAGATGACGCCAGGGCCAACACGGTATGCAACATCTCATGTGGATGACATCAAGTCCAGCTTCTAACACTTTTTACCAGAGTCCATTGAGGGAATTATACTGGAGTTGACAAAAATGGAGGCGAAGCGTGCGATTGGGGACACCTGGAGAGAAATAGACCTGGTAGACCTCCAAGACTACATGGGTCTGTTGATTTTAGCAGGACTATATCGCTCAAACAATGAGGCTACAAAAAGTCTGTGGGATGCAGAGTCCGGCAGGCCTATATTCCGGGCAACTATGTCCTTACAACATTTTCATGTCTTTTCAAGAATTATTCGATTTGATAACAAAGATACACAACCCGTCTGCTGGCAAAATGACAAACTGGCTGCCATCAGGAACATTTGGGACAGGTGCGTGGAGCGCCTACCACTTATGTACAATCCAGGCCCTGAGGTGACAGTTGATGAGCGCCTGGTTCCTTTCAGAGGCCGCTGTTCCTTCAAGGTGTACCTTCCAAGCAAACCAGGGAAATATAGAATAAAGATCTGGGCAGCATGTGACACCAGTAGCAGCTATGCCTGGAATATGCAGGTATACACGGAGAAACCCAGTTCTGGAAGGGCCCTAGAAAACTGGGGCATGTGTGTTGTGATGGGCATGACAACCATTCTCCAAGGGCACAAGATCACATGTGACAACTTCTTCACATCATATGCTCTTGGTCAGGAGCTGCTGAAAATAAAGCTCACCATGGTAGGGACAGTGAGGAAGAACAAGCCTGAACTGGCCCCTGCACTGGCATCGACCAGAGGAAGAGAGGCACTCATCAAAATTTGCTTTCACTGACACACACACTCTTGTGTCATATGTTCCCAAGAAGAACAGAAATGTCATCCTGATGAGCACGCCACACAAAGACGCCACCGTCAGCACCACAGAGGACAGAAAGCCCTTCATGATCCAGGACTACAACAAGAACAAAGGAGGCGTTGACTGCCTTGATAAGGTAATGTAAAGTTTCATCCATCATGCATTTTATTTTATTTTTATTTATGTGAATCATAGCATTTTGTGCACAAAAGATTCAATATTGTTCCCATTCTCTTATTTATTGTTCCTTTTATTGCAGCTTACTGGTACATACACCTGCAAGCGAACGACAGCCCGCTGGCCTGTTGCACTGTTCCACAACATCCTTGATGTGTTTGCTTTCAATGCATATGTGGTGTGGACAGCCATCGACCCAACCTGGAATCAGGGGAAGAGTTTCAAAAGGAGACTTTTCCTAGCAGAGCTGGGGAAAGCTTTGGTGACTCCTTTTATTCAACGGCACCAGCACATTCCCTGCACACCAGCCTCTGTCTGTCTGATTAGGAGTGTGCAAGCCCCAGCCCCATCCGCTGCCCTGGCTGCTCTCCCCCAACAAGGACATGGGCAGAAAAGGAAGCGCTGTGAGCTTTGTACCAATAGAGACAACAAAACAAGCCTGAGATGCTTCAAATATGATGCCTATGTTTGCAAGGCCCACTCTGACATGAGTGTCACATGTCACTCATGTGCATGAATTCACATGCACACACACACATGCATGCACACAACTTCATGTTGTGTTTGGTCTTTGGTTTTCCAGTTATTTTTTACATTACATGTTCATTATGTAATACATTTTCAGTGCATATTTGTATTTTCACTGCCGTTATTTTATGTCTAGTTCCATAAATTCATGTTGAACACTACTTTGAGACATTGTTCACAGCTAAAGAATGTTGAATGAAAATTTGGTGGTGAAAAATGGGTTTTGTGCTAATTTAAGAGCCGTTAAAACAGACTGGTCAATTTTGACAGGGAACACTAAAGTAAGAGGTGGGAGGTGAACACGAGAGGAGGGTTAAGCATGCGATGCTTTCATCAGTAACAGTATAACGTAGTTGACAAATTAATCCTAAGTTATAATATTTTTGAATGCAGTGACAAGCCAAATACCCTTTTTCTAAAGAACTCGGTAATCGAGAAAATAAAAACAGGTCCATTCTCATGGTTGTCAAAGTTTTTTATTCATCACATTCTTGGATTTGCAAATGGAGTCAGTTGCTGTACAGATGCACTTAAATCTATTAGAGATTAAGGACTGGAACATTTTCTGGGTTTAGTAAAGTTGGACATATTGTCACTTCTGGGATTAATAACCTGTGGTCAGAATGTTAGGAAATCACAAACTTCATCACTTTTCAGGCATAAAAAAAGACAAAAATCAATTTGCTAAATGTCATCAAAATGAGCACATTGTGTAGGAGTGGGACTCTTTAGTAATCTCACGATTGGATTTAATTACAATTTAGAGGGCTGCCATGTGATTAAAGTCAATTATTCAATTTCATTATATTGAAACGTAAATGACTGTGGCTGATTTGAGATTAAAAAACCCCACTGATTTACATCTTTTTATGCCTAAAATGTGTCAAAATAGCACATAACCTTATAATTCAATGTAAGTTATCATAAATGCTAACGTACAATAAATATGAGCTATATATCACTGGAAATGAACACACAAATCAAACTTTTCAAAGGCATTAATAAAGGGTTATGACAACTTTAACTAATATTTACAGGCACATATTCTTCTGGATTCAGAAAAGAAAGGATAAAAAATGTAAATACACAACTTATTGCTACGAGCTTCAACAACAGGACACTACAAAAACTTTGAAAGGACGCTGCACGGCAACTACTCTACTTAATGTGGCAGCACAGATTAATGTTACTAAAACTGACCTTGACATTTGAAAATGGAGGCATAATCTCCCATGTTCACGATGCAACGCACCTAAAAATAAACCTTACCTTCCACTCTTACACAAAACATTGGTGTATGTGTAAGGATCCCACTGCCTGCAGCCTGCCTTGCTGATGGCCGCTGAT
>NC_056510.1:23536542-23549183 GCF_014905685.2 Nematolebias whitei
TCGTTCTGGGTCTCATATCATCTGGGTTCCCCGCGCACTCCTAACAGTATGTGAGATGAAAATTTAAAGATCATCTACAAAGAGCAGCATAACAACTATAAGTACTGGTTAAACTTTAATAAAACTGACTGTGGTGCCAATTTCTCCTCATGGCCTCCTGTTGATGACATTATTAAAAGTTAGACTGAGGATCTCTCCCTCAGAGGTCAGGGATCAGTGAGTGATAAATGATGTGCAAACCAGAGAGTGCAGATCTCAACACTGGGTTTATAAACAAGAACAGATTTTCACAGTCCTTTTTATTTTATTTTATTTTTTTTTGTTCTCAGTTGGCACTAGCAGAGGTCCGTACCTGATTTCAGAAATGAATCTGAAACGTCTTTCTGAAACATGTTTGATCCTTACAATAAGACAGAATATAAACATATTGTCTACATTTGTGCTGCTCAATTTTAGTCCTCAGGAAGCCGCCGGCCTGCATGTTTGAGATGTTTTCAATCTCAAGCACACCTGATTCGAATGAATAAACCACCTCATCAGTTTGTCATCAAGTTCAGCAGAATTCTGTTTAATGACCCATTAATTTACATCGGATGTGTGTCTAAAACCAGCAGCTTCCAGGAGACCAAGATTAGGAAATACTGGCCAAGATTATCACTTGTTCTGAAGCAATGTTTTTATTCATTTCTCCTTTGGTTTTTGGATTAAAGGTAAGAAAAAAACAATCTATGTTTTTGTTTACAAAGAAAATGTCACCAGAGAAATCCTTATCTAGATCCCTCTTTTGAAAGCAAACACCCCTCTCCAAAAGTGAAGAGATCAGGGGGGAAAGAGAGCACCATCCATCTGGCTAATAGCTGCTTTTAATCCCCTCTGATTACTGCTAATCCCTCTTTCTGCCTCTTCCTGAGAATAAACACATGTTGACCTGGATGACCTGCTACTAATTAATGAAGTTACGTTAGCTTGACGCTGGAATATTTTCCTGAAGCTGCAGCAGATTTACTTGTAAATGTACATTTTAACTCAAAGTGCAAGAGCTGGCATGTTTACATCGCAGGCTGGTGTCAGCTTTTCACAATAAATTCGCCCCTTGACTGGCAGTAAAAGGAAACTTTCCGTCTTGTGTTTTCTTCTCTTTGTGCGGGGGTCAGGAGCCGAGGCCTTGGAGGTGAGGCAGAGTTCACAGGTCAGCTGTACCCTGGAGGATGCGCAGGCCAGGACACAGGCTCGAGGACAAGTAAAGGGTCAGGGGTTGGGTTCGGATGGAATCCACACAGAGGATGTAGAAAAAAGGATATTGCCATGGGAGAACAGAGAGCTTCCTCAAGGCAAACATTAAAGGGTTTGACATCCTCCATCCAAAGTGCCGAAATCTGCTCTCATTGTCGCAGTTGCGTGACGAAAATTGCAACTTTTTTTTCTCAGCGCATCTTCGCCCGCCCCTTCTCGACACAAGGCCCAGGCTGATTTTTTTCTCTCACAGGCATATGTGCCAAGTAAGTGCATGAATGGACAGAAGTTTGTGGACATGTTTGTCAATGCGGAAATGAGCTCAGACATTCAGCTGTATGATTAAGCAAACACACTAAATTAGTCAAATGGTCAAAAACTCCTGGATGAGATCGTGCAGACTGTGTGCATGGAGGAGTCTGTCTGCTGTAAAGTGTGACGCTGTATTCATGAGAGATTTGTGGCCAAACGATGGTTGCAAGGATGAAGTGGAGACTCTGACAGGAAGAAAACTGTGTGGTGACAAATACTGCGGTGAGAAGGGTTCATGGACAATGAAAGGTGTGTGCGAAAATTAATGTCCCGCAACCACGTGACCGCGTGTTGACTGTTTGGCTTCGAATGGAGTATGTCAGGCCCTTAAGTCACATGCTGCAAAATGTACTCAGAGGCTGAGCTCTAATATAAAGTTGTAAATTCAGTCAATCTTTATTTATACTGGTTTGTCTCATTGAGCCTCAAGGACTCATTTACAAGAGAGACCTGACTTTAACAAATAATGATGACAACAGTAGACAATCTTAAAAGACGGTATGTACATTGAAAAAAAAAAAAGGAAGAAAATAATGTTAAAAAAAACTAAAACAGCTAGATTATAAAGTAATGTAAAAATACTACAAACAGGAACATGTCTACATTGGTTTTTGCCATGAACCATTTGTTTGAAGCCACGTATAGAGGTCAAGGTCGAGAGATTGAGATCTTTGTGCAAGATATTCCAGGAAACAGGAGCAGAGTAGGAGAAGGTTTTGCCTAGTTCAGTCTGCACTGAGGGAACACTGCAGGTAATAATGTCCTGAGAGTGCACGCTGTAGCTGCACTCACGAAGTGACATGTAGGAGAAGAAGGCAGCAGACCAAGAAGTGATTTAAACATGAAAATGTACCAGTGGGAAAGTCTACGTGAAGTTAATGATGACCAGTTAACCAGTGAATACAGGGTGCAATGGTGGGTACAGTAGTTATAGCCAGTTATGAATCTTAGCGCATCATGATAGACAGCATCCAACATCTGCAGGGTGCTTGCAGGAGAAATCATGTAATTAATGTCACTGTAGTCAATGGAGGGAAGGAAAGTTGCAGTTACAAGGTGTTTCCTAGAATTTAAAGTTAGACAGGGTCTATGTCTGAAAAAGAAACCCAGTTTAACTTTCAGTTTCCTTACCAAGTTGTCCATGTGAAGCTTAAAAGAGAGATGCGAACTGACCTTGATACCCAAATATTTGTAGGAATCGACAAACAGTAGGAACATCATTTGAAGATAAAATCGAGAGAAGGACAGCTGGAACAGACTTCCTGTTTGAAAAAAGCATCTCTTTGGTTTTGTCTGCGTTTAGGATAAGTTTGAGACAGAACAAATCTGACCGGATGATGTCAAAAGCAGACTGCAAAAGCTGGAAAACCTTAGCAACTGTTTTAGCTCAACGATAAACAACTGTGTCGTCAGCTTAGAAATGTAAGGATGCATCAGGGATGATCTGACCTACATTACTTATGTAGATTGTGAAGAGGGTGGGACCTAAGACTGTACCTTGTGGTGCACCATTATTAACAGTTAGATAAGTGGAAGTGGTACCATTAAGTTGAACACGTTGCCTCCAATCTGAGAGATAGTTAGAGAACCAACCAAATGAAATGAATCACCTTTTATCCTACCATTTGTGTAGGGTTTTCAGTATTTTTCCCCCATTCCTGAGTGCAAGGGTGGTGCTAGCTAGCAGTTGCAGCTGGAGGTCATTCCCCTGATTGGCTCCAGGACTACATAAGGCTTCAGATGAGCTCCATTCCTCTGCTGGAGCATTATCTTACCTACCAAGATTTGCTATTCTGAGCCCGACCTTCCTGGACCATCTACCTGACAAACTAAGAGCCTCATATGCACTACTCACCTGCGGCGCTCCTTCCTCAGCTGCACCTGCACAATTCACCACTCGCCTTCCACTCACCCTTCTCCTTCTGCTGCCATTAACCAAACAAACCATAAGGAAGCAAGAACCAGACTTTACTACCTGTTGCCTAACATTTCCTTCCAGAATCTAACTCATTCCTTCCAATCACAGGCCCCAGATCGTTGCCTGTATTTATTCACATGAACTTCACTGTAAGTAAACAAACCTTTTCAATTACAGCGGAATCTGAGTCTGCTTTTCTCTCAGTCCGTACTCTCTGGGTTCTCATTCATTACGACAATTTGTTGTAGTAAAAATGCTTCAGTGCATCTGATTTATCTCAAAATAAACAAGAGAGACAGAAAAGTGGGCTGAGAAACATGTCAGAAGAGCTTCAAAATTCACACTTCATTTTTCACCTTAATAACAATAAACACCTGGTTATTCACACCAAACAGGTTAGAAAATATGATCCATCTCCTTCTTGATTGTTCCAGATTAAAAACAAACAAACAACCCTCTATTCAAAAAAAGCCACCCATCTGTGTCGAGCGGTTTTTGTCTCCACATTGAAACGCAGCTAAGAATCAACATATGCTTCATGATAAATGCTGGTGTGTTTTTTTAGTGGGATGGCATCAAAGTTTCATTACTGCCCCAAAATCAAAGCACTGGGATGCGTTTCAACATTTCTGTCAAATCATAAATTAGAAATGTGCTGTGAAGGAAGCATGAAATTGATTACGCTGGAAAAAAACAGCTTATATCAGCAGTCACTGACTGGGTACAAAGGCTAAAGCTTCTCCCAAAATAAATCGACGCCAGGATAAACATATTTTTTGTATTTTATTTTGTATAAGGATGCTGATCTAAATACAAGATAAAAAAAATGAGAAGCCAGCACATGGCTCACAAACCACAGTGTTTACATATTAAATATAAATCGTTTCATCTTCACTCTGTGTGTGCTTGTGTGTGTGTGTGTGTGCGCCAAGGCTAAGAGCTCATTTCCACCCTTGATGATCACATGATCCATTAATTGTAGTGCTGACGAGGATGTTAGTTCATCTCGTGGTGTACGGAGGAATGTGGACGTATGAAGCCGAGCACTGATGCTGCAGACAGCTGGGTCTCATTGAGAAAAAAACATTAAATGGAGTACCTGGCTGGCAAAAGTCACTCTTTCGTTGGACATAATGGGTTCTTGTTGTGAAAATGTCACTACCCCAAAAATACACACACCAATGTTGGCATACATATTGTAGATGTAAGTCCGCATTATTTCAATACAAGAATTAAGGGATTTTTATCCAATACTGAAAGTCTCAGAGCTGAAAAGGAAACAATGAAATTTTGATAAATGATATAAAGCCTCCTTCATTGTCTATAAAAACAAATTTGACCTTATTGACATAAAAAGGGAAAAATAAAAATGACATATTGAAAACTGATATCCACAAAGGCCAAATTAAGAAAAGTATGTTATTCAAAAGAGAAAATTGCAGAAAGGCAGCACGGTGACACAACTGGTAGAGCTGCTGCCTCTCAGCGAGCAGGTCCCTGGTTCAAATCCTGGTTGGGTGGTCTTCTGAGTGGAGTTTGCATGTTCTCTTCGCGCATGCGTGAGTTTTCTCCGGGTACTCCAGTTTCCTCTCACAGACCAAAAACATGCATGTTAGGCTGATTGGTAACTCTAAATTGTCCCTAGGTGTGAGTGAGAGAGTGAATGGTTGTTTGTCTTGTTTGTCTCTATTGCCCCTTTTCCATAGATCCTGCTCAGCTTGGCCCTTATTGGGCTGGTACAGGTTGGATTGCTTCATTTTCCATTTTCACAGTGCCCATTAGTGCCCCTTTAGTGGGCGGATCATTATTATCAATGCACCGACATCTCTTTAAAAACCTTCTCGTTACGTGTCGCTCCATCTAGCTCACTCTGAACTTTTTTATCGGCCTGCAAATACAAAACCGCCTGAACTTCAGCATTTGACCACGGTTGTGACATTATTGTTTGTTTTACCTTCAAAATACTCCAAAATACGCTCCTCCAGATTCGAGATGCTTCTAATGGCAGGTTAAAAAGAAAATGGCGGATCGGGTTGCTGTGAAAGTTTCTGAAACTCCGCCCTCCGACCAATGACTCCCCCCCATGACCAACCAGTAACCAACAGTGTGCTGATGTCACATTTTAGGGTCCTGCTTGACCTCAATGGAACCACAGAGAAGTTAGTACTGAAAAAGGTACTGGTTAGTGTTGCACCAGGGGTCTGAGAGTAATCTAATTTCAATCCTGTACATATTGCAGTTTTGACAATATAATAAATCTAAATATAATAAAGTTGACTTTGAATTTGACTTTGAAAAACAGGCCACTTCCACGAAGAAGGCCCTGTGGAAAAGAACACAGAACCGGCCTGAGCAAAAGCAGGGCCAAGGAGGAACTGTGGAAAAGGGACATATGTGTCCCTGTGATGGACTGGAGACCTGGGTGTCTCCCGCCTCTCAGACTGTGATGACTGGACATGGGAACCAGTGACCCCCTCGACCCAAAAAGGAAGAAGCGGGTAAAAGATGATGGATGGATGGATGGATGGATGGATAATTGCAGAAATATTCACCCCCTTTTAAAGTAACTGTTTTATTTCAACAGAGGTCCAACTACTTGTCTGGCAATTAGTGAAATGAGAGTCACCTGAGGTGATTGCAGATTGAGAACACCTGTGTCCTGAAGGTCTATTTATTGGTTAGTCAGGAGTATCAGCCAGGCACATGGGTACAGAAGGATTAACAAGGACCTTAACCGCCCCAGTGATTTAGTTATATCTGCCATCAAGAAATGAAAGGAAACATGTAAATCTACCAAGAGCAGGCCTTCCTCACGTACTGAAGGACAGTGATTGAAGGAGAATAGTGAGAGAGGCTACCAAGACACCTGTGACCACGCTGAAGGTGTTGCAAGCTTCAGCAGGTGACATAGGAGAGGCTGTGCATACATCAACTGTTTCCTAAGTTCTTCACCAGTTTAATATTTGTGTGAGGGGTGAATAGAAATCTGCTGTTGAAGAAAACTTATATTAAATCTCGACTAAAGTTTGCCAAATGGCTCATGGAAGCCTCAGGTGGAAGTCATTTCTGTAGTCTGCTGAGCCCAGTTTGGAGCTGTAATGTGCTGACGTCTAACAAGATGCTGTATTTGGCAGAAACCAAATACCGTACATCATCAAAACTCACATGTGAAGCATGGTGGTGGCAGTTTCATGCTGTGGAGTTTTTCCTGTCAGCCAGCCCTAGAAGGTTTGTAAAGATGAGGGTTAAAGGGACGCCATTAAAACCTGAAGCGCAATCGGATGCTGTCTGAAAAGACATTTATATAGACCATGATGGATGGATATGCACTGTAAATAGTAAAACATTTTAAAATAGTTCATGACACCCAAATGACAAATATGAAAAATATCTTAGTTTATCTTCTTGTTCATTCTTTAATAGTTCACACCATAAATGATAATAAACATATTAAAAAGAAAACGTTAGGATAATTTTGCAAAGGTCTCATATTAGGAGTCATGAGAGCATAGATATGTGGAGGAGAGAAATAGAACATGCTTCAGTATCTTTAAAGTTTTCTCTAAGTTCCAAGTGATTCTAAAAAGTTTACTGGAGCTTCATTGTTCAGGGAGTGTTTGTGTAATGTAGTGGACTAGGCCTACGTCGAAACCCAGTCTAAGGTCAAAACTCTTGACCTTTAGAACCTTGTGGGACAGAAGCTGTCATTTCATGTATTTGAATACATAAATACAGGTTCACCCATCCTGAGACTTTCTTTCTTGAAGATTCAAGTGAAAAGAACACTCTCTTTTTATTATCATTACTATCTTACAAATGTTGATAATCAAAGTGTCTTAGTTCAAACCATTTTAGATGTTGCAGTGAACTAATCAATTTTATTAACTGAGTAATGATTTTTATTCTCATGCAAAAGTTAGAACTCATGTTAAAAGCTGTTGCAGAGTAATTATGCATTTTTCTGATTTCTGCTTTTGAATGAGCAAGTGTGTGCGTTTACAAGGTTACAGTCAAACGAAAAACAAGTTGTTATGTTAAAACTGTCATGTTTTAGAATCCTCTCAGACGTAAATAGAGATGTTTTGCACCTGTTTCTTAAACACGCCACAACAAACCCTCTCGGTCTGTGAGAACATTTCTGAGCTGTCCCATAACAATTCTCGCTGTCTCTAACCTATTACGTCACAAAAACACACCCCTTCTGGTCGTTTCTGACCAATGAAAAATCCCAAAAAGTGAACCGGGAAAGAGTCTTTAACAAAGCAGGACTTGTGCACAAAAAGTGTCCATTTTTTGAACATCTGCTATAAATTGCTACAAAGATACGCTGCCATGTTGGTTGATATTTATGAATGGTTTCCATCCGTACACATTTGTGTCGATGCAAATATAAAGTACCAACACATGCTGGTCTACCACATCGTCCATCACAATTACACAAGAAATGTGCTTTAACAATGAAAACTTGATCTTGGCAAGAACCACTGCAGGTTGTCAGTTCTTCCCAACATTGTTCATCTTTGTTCTTCGTCGCCACACAGCTCTGCTCTGATGACTCCTGAACATCTTCACTATCAGTCCTGGATAAAAACTATAAGTTTGAACAAAAACAAAATTCAAAGAGCGCTAACATGTAAGGACCAGCGGCTTCGGATGTGATCAGTCCATAACCCAGTGGCGCAAAGACTTTATCAATGGAAGAAACAAACCATTAGAACTAGGGATGGACGGTATTGGATTTTTGGCCAATATCCGATATGCTGATATGTTAAAACTTATTTGGCCGATAACCGATATATATACTTTCCTTTGTCAGAACATATTTGTCTTATTTAGACTTATTTGCTACAAAAATTGTGTAACAGCTGTAAGAGCTGGTGACATATTCAGTAACAGCCATTTGATATGCATAACACTTTATCTTATATTAAATGAAAAATGTTAAATGTTATTTATTAGCATTAGTTGACTGCGATGCTGTCTCACTTGTAGAGGCTTGTTCCAGGTTCCTATAGCTGCAGTGTGGGATCCTCTGCACTGTTGTGCATGAAGGACAGACTTTTTAAGTTAAAAGTTTTTCTATTCATTGTGCCGTAAGACTAATTATGCTAACGGGGCTAACACGACATCCAAATGTCTGTGGTAAAACTCACCCAAGTGCTATCGGCTGTTAACTTCTCAATGACGTCAGAAATGACGGCTTGTAACTCTGGTAAGGTTACGTCGGAAAAATCTCTCTGACTGGGGACGATGCAGTGAGGCTCAATGTAGTCTAAAAATCTTAGGAATCCGACATCCTCAACGAACAAAAAAATCTTCCACACCGCCAACATTTTGAATTTTCCTCTCCGCCATGAGATCAGGTAGGCGTGCGTGACGTCATCACGTTGTGCTGGCGCTGCAGGCATCCTTGTCACTGGGTTGTCATTCAAAAACAGCATCTTTTATATCGGTGAGTTATTTTAATGGAATGACTGATGTCCGATATTTAACTTTAAAGCTAATATCGGCCGATACTGATACCATGCCGATAATATTGTGCATCCCTAATTAGAACAGATAGTTAATCTGTTTGCTCAGTTTGCCTCTAGTTAGCATGTGCACTTAACATCAACCATGTATTGACGAGCTAATGGCTAGTCCGAGTGGTAGCAAGATCAAAGCAGATTTTTAACGTCTTAAAACAAGTTCAGTTGCTTTCTTTTAAATCTTTACATCAGTCAAGTTTGTATTACATGGTTGTACCCTGGGGGGGATTTGATCCAGCAACCGTCTCACAAATATTGACATATTCAATTGACAATTTCAATTTTTTTTTAAGCAGCCTCTCACAGCTTTTGTGCTTCATGGTTTTATTTTTAAAAACCTTACAGATGCTTAGCTGTGGTGCGTTTTTTTAATTGTAAGGTCTGCTGGTCACCAGTTCAGCTTGTCTGGTTTGATTCTGGTACCTGGTGACCAATCAGAGCTTTTATAAATTATATTATTATTAGATGCACGTCCTACCTCTAGACTGTGATCAGGTAACAAACTGATTTAAAGTAACACCTTAACAATGTGTTAAAATATACACAATTTCTTATTAACCAAATCTAAATTTGTGCCTATAGGAAGAAATAAATTAAAGCATTTCACCTTTTTTTAATTCCTCTGATATATTCTATTACCATATACAGTATGCTATTATAAAGAAAGAATCATTAAAACATCTTGTCCATGTCAAAGCTAAACGTGACCTAAATGGTAAAATTTCAACTTTTTATGATCTTAATCTACTCTGAACGTCCAAGACATGTAAAAATGCCTCAATGTTAAACTTCCCAGAGGGCAAACATCAGAAAATAAATGGTGTTAGAAAGGATTTGTGCAAACTTCATAAACTTCATCTAATTAATGAAGCATCCAATGAATGCTTCCATTGCTTTAATTTATGACCTCGCTGATGTTTGTTTTTATTTTTATTATTTTCTCTTCTCCATCACACTCGAATGGCCACTGTGAGCGGCACAAGATGTCTTTGACAGAGTTCAGTGCACCGAATAATTACCAGATTACAAACGTTCGCTGCGAAGATGCATGGAGAGACAGCGCTCAACCTGCTCCGGGTACATCCAGAATAAAAATAAAAAAAAACTCAAAGCAGAGCCGTAGCATCCTGATTGTAAATCACTCCCTGGACGCACCGGAGCAAGTATCCTTTTTTGAGCCAGTTTGTAACACAAACACTTCCGCTTGTGTCAAGATGTTGAGTGGAGGCGAGATTTAAGGGAGCAGAGGGAATGGTGTGATTCAGTGTCAGGACTGTGCCCGTGCAGCCTGTAACTTGTTTACGACACTCAGGAGGAGCAGAAACAACAGATGGTACACATGTTAGGAAGGATTTCACAGCTTGCTTTAACAAGGGAGGATCTCTTTCTTTTCCACACTTTGAAGGTGAGCAGCCCTTTAAGCGATAACTCAGATCCTTCAAAGTCGTGCTCTAAAAGAAGGCTTATGAAGAGTTAATATCTTACCTGTTGTAGATACTTTCTCCAGAGTTGAGATAATCTGACCAGAATGACAAGCTAAAAGCTAGTTCAACTGAAGCCAAGTTGAATAAAACCATTACACAGATTATACAAACATATATTTTTAAAACATTTACAGCTCTGTCAGCTTCACAATAAACAGTTATTGTATTTTTTGGACTATAAGACACACTTAAAATCCTTACATTTTCTCAAAAATCAATAGTGAGCCTTATAATCCTGTGCACCTTATTTACGAAAACAGACCCGTTCATTGACATTGCACCTTATAATCCGGTGCACCTTATACTATGAAAAATACGGTAATTACTTTTTTTTTCAAGTACAACTCCTAGCAGCAGTTAGCTGTAGCACGTCTGGTGCACCCTCTCTGGAATAACATTACACTTTTGCCAGAATAATTTGTAATATGAAAGTGAAAGCCATATAAAGGATTATAAAAAATATAGTAGTCAGGGCATGTCTTTTATCCCCCACATTAAAAACGTTACTAGAACTGCCTTCTTCAACCTGCGCAATATCACTAAAATTAGAAACATCTAAAAATGATGCAGAAAAACTGGTCCATGCATTTTTCACGTCTAGACTGGACTATTGCAATGGTTTATTATCTGGGTGTCCAAATACTTCTTAAAAAAGTCTTCAGTTGATCCAAAATGCTGCTGCCAGAGTCTTAACTGGAGTTAGTAGGAGAGATCATATCGCTCCAGTTTTAACTTCTCTCCATTGGCTCCCTGTCAAATCCAGAACTGAATTCAAAATCTTACTTCTAACCTACAAAGCTCTCAACAACTTAGCTCCATCTTATATTACAGATCTTATTGTTCCATATTTTCCTAACAGAGCACTTCGCTCTCAGACTGCAGGTTTACTCGTGGTTCCTAGAGTTTCCAAAAACAGAATGGGACGAAGATCTTTCAGTTATCAGGCTCCTCTCTTGTGGAACCAACTTCCAGTTTCTGTCCATGAGGCTGACACATTATCCAGTTTTAAGACTGGGATTAAGACTTTCCTTTTTGCTAAATCCTATAGTTAGGGTCGGCTTGGGTTTCCTGAGCTGTCCCTTAGTTATGCTGCTATAGGCTTAGACTGCTGGAGGACAAACTGACCACACCTTTTCACTCTACTGCTGTCTTTACTTACTCTGATCAACCTGTTTTGTATTTGTAATTATTTTTCTATCCTTGACTGTTTTTTTTTTTTTTTTGTCTTTCAGGTACATCTGGACCTATACCTGGACCTGCCATTCTGTGTTCGTCTGTCTCTCCTTCCTGTCCTCTCAAACCAGCCAGTCAAAGTAGATGACCGCTTGTCCTGAGCCTGGTTCTGCTGGAGGTTTCTTCCTTTTAAAAGGGAAGTTTTCCTTTCCACTGTTGCCACTGTGCTTGCTCAGGATGGGAGACTGCAACGAAGCCAAGATTCAACTTGTCTGCTGGATTCCTTAGATACAGAACTTTACTAGCTGGCTTTTCTATGTATGTGAAAGTTCTTGTAAAGTGCCCTGAGACAACTTTGTTGTGGTATGGAGCTATATAAAATAAACTGAATTGAATGTGTCAAACTGAAGGTTCTGGGGCCAAATATGGCCCTTGTTAACATCTAATCTGACCCAAAAATATTTAAAAAGTAAAAAACTTTTATCGCTTCTCATTTTACTTTAAAACTATGACAATTGGCCAAATTTGAAGCCAAGAAAAATGTTTGAATTTTTTCGTAATCTTTGATTTTGGCGCATTAAAGGAGTCGGAGAACATCAAATGACAGTGATGAAACTCTTGTTGAGGAACCTGCAGCCAAGAAAACATGTCAGGCATATGACTGGGGTTTATGAATTGACTGAAATTAGCCGTGGGTTTGAAATAGGTTTTGAATTTTTACCCTGTTTTGTAACTGAGTTTGACACCCTCGATTTAACCGCCAAGGGCAGCACGGTGGCGCAACTGGTAGAGCTGCTGCCTCTCGGCGAGCAGGTCCCTGGTTCAAACCCCGGTCCAGGGGCCTTTCTGGGAGGAGTTTGCATGTTCTCTCCATGCATGGGTGGGTTTTCTCTGGGTGCTCCGGTTTCCTCCCACAGACCAAAAACATGCATGTTAGGCTGATTGGTGTAAGGATGGTACTATTTACTGGCTCTGTTTATGTCTGTTTCCCTA
>NC_056510.1:23549193-23590649 GCF_014905685.2 Nematolebias whitei
TATTTTTGTAATCTGCCGAGTTGAGTCCTGTCTGCACTACTGGGTTCGTTCCTGTCCACAAAAACCTGACAATTGGTAACTCTAAATTGTCACTAGGTGTGAGTGAGAGAGTGAATGGTTGTTTGTCTCGTTTGTCTCTATGTGTCCCTGTGATGGACTTGCTACCCGTCCAGGGTGTACCCCGCCCCTCGCACAGTGATTGCTGGACATGGGCACCGGCGACCCCCGTGACCCAAAATGGAATAAGCGGGTAAAGAAAATGGATGGATGGATGGATTTAACCCCCATAAATTTTTGAACTTAGTTGTTTTAAAATGGTAGAAATGCACTTTAGACGTACTATTTAATGCAGTCTGAATCAAAATCTGTTCTTACAAACACAGACGCTATAAAAATAGGTGGAGTTCCTCTTTAACCACGTCCACCTTTGTGATAAATGACACTGTGGGTTATTTATCTGATAAACTCTGGAACAACTTGTGTTTTTTATTTGACAGGACTCTGGAGGAGCCTCCCAGCCTTTTATACTAACACGTGTGGCCAACAGCAACACATTCTGTGGTTTTAATTGCTTCATAGGTAATTATTTCTTTCAAGAAACTCACACATGGGACTATTTTTTTTTTTTTTTTTGGCAAAGCATCCACGTTTGACTTGCAGCTGACATGTGAGCCCGCTGCCGTCGTCTCAACTGTTCAAGCAGTGAAAAGAAAACAAACAGCTGCTTTTATCAGTTCATTTAAAATAAATACTGCTCATCTTGTCGGTGTGCAGCTGATCTGCCTGAACTCAGTTCATCTCTGGGATCATCCGTTCTCACATCTTCACAGTCCTTTCAAGCAAAGCTCCAAAGACAATGAAATATCATGCAGATCTGATGGAAAACAGCCTTCATCTCTCAGACTTGTGTCATTCTGCTTTTTAAAATGAAGCGTTTGAAACTTCACAGTAATTTGATTCGAACGGATTGACAGCAATGTGAGTTACTGTCAGTACGCCAGTGGGAAAAAGAGTGTTTCTGATTTCTCTGGAGGAGAATCCTTCACCTCCCCAGCAGTTCTTTTAACACGAGGGCAGCCGCTTTCATCCGAGCTCTGGGCCCTTAATGCGTTGCAGATTCCTGTTCGGCTCTGAAAATCTTTCACCGTCATCTTTTCTTCAGTGGGTGTCTGCACTGCATTTCAATTAATCTCATGTGAAGCCAAACTCATCCCTGCCATTTCTCAACATAACGCACACATTTAGCAACAGAATTAAATATCCTTTAAGGAATGCCTGTCGCCCGCTGCCTTTCATGTGAGACTTTTAAATTAGGATCATCCAGGATGAGATGGAAAGACGTTACAGCCTTCTGGGTCAAAGCGTTGGAAATAACTTTGTGCAATATCTTATGCAATATTGCTAGTTGCATTGCAAGCTTTGTGAACAACTTTCAGTTACTAGCACGTGAAATTTCAGATCAATATCTATAAAACTGACTGAGCTGTGGCCTTTTTTTAGCATTGGCTAATGTTTAGCTGTGTCAGTCGTCTTGAACTGAACTGACTGTAAAGGTTAATCAGTTGTGAATCTGCATTTAATAGTTCATTTGTGAAAGTTTCATTAAAATCTACCAAGTGGTTCATGAGCTGTTTTGCTAACAGACACATAGAGTTGGCTACATCTAATGCAGACTTTTTAAACAATGCATTATCTGGGGGACTAGATGTACAGGCTGAAAATGACTCATGCACAACAATCACACCCAGTTGTAGCACATCTTTAAAAAAAGGCTGAGCTATAGCCATTTTTGTGTTTTCTAGCTGTGGCAGCCATCTTGATATGAGTTAGTGCCCAAATTTAATTGGTAGACTCATCCATTGATCATTCCCTATAAGGTTCATTAAATTCCGTACAGTGGTTCTCGGGATATTTTGCTAACAGACAGACAGACTTGACTCCAAACAGTTTAAACAAAGATTTTGTGCATTCTACTAGCTGTCAGAATATGTGTTGAAAAGCAGCCTCAGCTACTACCACTACACATTTCAGCTCCGTATTTGTACAACTGTCTGAGTTAGAGCCATCTTTGTGTTTTTAAGGTCAGCTGGCTGTTGACTCCGATAGTTACTATGCTCATGTTGCACAGCGAGTATCAATATGTGACTCGACTAAAACTAGTAATAAATCGTGTGTATCTGTTTGAGCTTCAGTTTGGTGAAAGTAAAATCTGCAAACTGGGCTTTTGTCTTTTTTTTTTTTCTTCTATTTTTTGCCACAGCTGCATTAAAAATGTATTCATGACCAAAATAAAACCTCAGAGATGTGAAAACCACCAGCTGACAGTCAGATAAGATTCATTTAGCTGTCCCATTTCTGAGATATCAATAAAAATATGACGGCTGGCTCTTAAATGTTCGTGTGTCTGGCCAAGAAAAGCAGGAACTTACTCAAGCTTGAATCTTTTGCACAACAATATATTCAGGTTACTCAAAGTCCAAAACTATTTTGATGTCAGTTTTTTTTCTCCCCCTTTAAACAGAGCCAGGTTAGATGGTTTTCTGTAGAATAAGCTGGACCTGTTTAGCTTTATTTCACTCCGATATGACTCTTCAGACTTTATCATCAAGATGCTGATCCATAAGTGAAACTGTTCACTCATAAAATGTGAGATTAACTTCTCATTAACTTTCTCTCTGTCTTGAGTTTGTGACGTAAAAACATCTGTGAACAGCAGCGACCTCCAATGAGACATTTATGACAACGATTTAAACTGATTTAATTTATCTGTATTCATTGCTATGTCTTATTTCTCACCATGACAGGTTTAAATCTGTTAGTTTGTATAATTTTCATTATTAATTTGTTGTTGGTTTGAGCTGTATGCGTCATGCCCTGAATCATCCGAGCGGTAAAGAAGGAAGCAGCTGAAAAGCATGACGCCTCCACGTTTGACAGCTAGCATCAGGTTTTAGCATCGATGAACAGCGTGCGCTTCTTTTTCTTTTTGCTCCGCTCGTTCAGTTTCATGCACAAGAGGTTGTTTGAAATAGTTCAGTCACCGTGTGTCCGGGTTTTGGTTTTCAGACTTGCATTTAGAACGTACTGAGGAATTGCAAAAAAAAAAAAAAAAAATCAAACCTAAACTTAAAAAATAAGAATTTACAAGTGTCCTAAAAAATCCAATACTTCCATATTTATTCCACTTTTCTTTTTAAAACAGAAAGGGGATTTGAGACTGACCTTACATGACTCAGCAGCTGTTTCTGGTCTGGGCTGACTCATGATGAACTCATGTGAATGACCAGCATCTATAAAAAATCTGAAGTCCCTGGAGGTGAAAGTAAATCCTGAACAGGGCCTTTTTCTTCCTCACTGGGCATTTTTCCTTCAACACACTGGTTCCAGTGCTAACCCGGGGCCAGCGCTGGATTAGCATTGTTGTTTTGTTTCTTCCACCAGCTTTAGCACCAAACTGGGGATGCCACCTTGTCACCAACACTTTGCTGGAACAGGGTAGCTCAGTGGTCTCCAACCTCTCTACGCCACGGACCGGTTTAACGTCAGACAATATTTTCACGGACTGGCCTTTAAGGTGTGGCAGATAAATACAACAAAATAAAATGATACGACCGACAAAAATGGTATTTACTGTCTGGTCATAATAGGAAAGGTTAAACATGCCTTCAACAAAAGATACACCACAAAAATAAATATAAGGTGCATGAAAAATACAATTCACCGTAACGCTAAATCAGTGGGAGCCCTGAGCTTCTTTCTCTGCAACAAGACAGTCGTATCTGGGGGTAATGGGAGACAATGACACCCGAAGTGTGTTGCTCATGTCCAGTCTGCTTCACACAGATAGGATGTCGGAAAAGGCAACAGTGTTTTCAGTGCTGTTGTGGCGATGTCAGGGTATTCTGCCATGACTTTAATCCAGAACACCGGCAGAGTTGTTGTCTCAAACATATTTTTAAGACCGCCGTCATTTGCGATCTCCAGCAGTTGATCTTCTTCTTGCATAGACACGCTGGATTCCCCCGGTTTGTTGGCACATGGGTTGCAGATCCATTCCTTGGCAGTTCCTTGGTGTTTTGTGGTTGGGAAGTAGCACAGTTTGCTAGCTTGGGGGTTTAAATTAATCTGTAATGGATTATGTGTTACCGGCAGGAGCAGCCCCTTTAAGAAGGTAGCCATGTGACCGAGGCAAGCATCTTGACCTGCGTCAAGAGTGAGTCATAGACAGATGTGGCGGAGAGAATCCGGTAATTTTACCAAATAAAATATTGTGCAGAATCAGATGCTAATTACAACGGAAATAATGTAAGTTATATATTCTTTCTGTGCGGCTTGGTACCAGTTGACCCATGGACTGGTACTGGTCCGTGGCCCAGGGGTTGGGGACCACTATAGTAGACGTCCAGTCCGCCACGTTCTTTTTCCACTTTTACCACATTTTTGTTGTTTTAAATTCACAAACAGCGCAGCCTATGATGCCAACATTATGGGGGCTGAGATGGTGTAGAGGCAGGGCAGCCGACTTGGGACTCAAAGGTCCCAGGTTCGATCCCCAGTCATTGCACATCTCGTGGTGTCTCTGAGCAGCACACCTTATACCCAAAATGCTCCCCAGGCGCTTTCAATAGCTGCGCACTGGTGGTGGATGGGTTAAATGCAGAGAGCCAATTTCACCATTGAACATACAACGATGACAGTACATAACATTATATATATTATGCAGGAGCAATACAGTCAAATAAGTACCGGGTACTTATTTTTATTACTTGATTATTTATTTATGCTGTCTTTATTATTTGATAAGTGTTCAGTTTCTTTATTGGGTTAAGTTTAATAGTTACTTTCTCTAACCGGTTCATCTTCCAATAACTGTTGATTTATTTAGCTTTTAAGATTTTGATCACTTCCCACTTTGTTATTTTTGCCACCAGAGATAATGAGCATATAGAGTGGTGATGCTAAAACCTCCCATTTTCAGTCACTGCAGCATAAAACTGAGTTTTGCATTTTCCATTTTCCAAGTCATTAGCTGGAGCTAATGTAAGTTGTGACAATGTCTGAAGGGTATTTGCTTTTATATTTGCATTTTTTTTCTTTCTTCTCTTTTGGACAAACACTGTGCTTGTAATGTAAACTCCGTGGGACACATTCATAAAGCAACAGTTTTGAGTTTTCTCATTTTATCCAGCAGGTCGGTCAGAAAGTAAATTGAAAAACATCCACTCTCAGAAAAACTTGCAACTTCTTCAACTAGCTATTGAAAAGTTGGGCACACCGTGTATCAAGGAAGCAGGGAACTGTAAAATCCAATTAGATTAAAAAATATTGAAATAAACAGTTTTGTACAAGTCATTTGTTCCTGTTATTGTATTTTTGCTTGTAATTACAACTCTCAGAGTTAAAGCTGAGCAGATGTTTACCTGTCTGCAAAGAACTGAGTCAAATAACAAAGGGACAATTTCAGAATAATCCTCAACAAAACAATCAAATAAAATAATTGGGAATACTTAGAAAATCCTATCCTGTAGTTCATAATTTTGTCAAATGATTTCAAGAATTTGGAGTAATATCTGTGTGCAAAGGACAAGGCTGAAAGTCAGTTTGGATGTTCGTAATATTCAGACCCTTGGGCAGCGTTGCATGTAAACAGGTCTGATTCTGTTCTGGACATCCATGCAGGGACTCAGGAACACCTCCATAAATCATTCTGTGAACACAATCCACCTTGCCATCCTCACATGCTGGCTACAGTTCTGTCATGCAAAGACGAGGCCGTGTGAGGACACAA
Source organism: Nematolebias whitei (assembly GCF_014905685.2). Lineage (NCBI taxonomy): Eukaryota > Metazoa > Chordata > Actinopteri > Cyprinodontiformes > Rivulidae > Nematolebias > Nematolebias whitei. The sequence continues at coordinate 23,554,982 of NC_056510.1, forward strand.
TCCAGAAACACTGTCTTCTTCTCAGGGCCAAAGCTTATAAAACAAAGAGGAAAGCTGTTCTGTAGTCAGACAAAAACAAATTTTAAACTCTTTATGGAAGCCACAGATGTCATGTCCTTTGTAATATAAAGCAGAAGGGCCACCCAGCGTCAGCATTCTCTGCCTCTCTGATGGTATGGGGGTGCATCACTGCCCAAGGCATAAACCACATACTGCTTCCATAACAACAGAAGGACTTTGTAGTAGAAGAGTATGGGTGCTGAACTGGCCTGCCTGCAGTCCAGATCTCTCACCAGTAGAAAACATTTGACGCATCATCAAATAAAAAATATCCAGTCAAGTACCAGAACTGTAGAAAAGTTGAACATAAGATATATACTGTAGCTTTATGGGATTTGCTCATCAATGCATTTTATTTTATTTGTTACATTTTAACCAACATCTTTGGGATTGGGGCAGTATGCAAATTGGCCCAGTTTACTTTCTGTGCAGCAACCTGAGAGCAGTGTTGCCAGATTGGGCGGTTTTCATTCTGATTTTGCTGGGAACTCTGGGAAGATTTTTGTTGGATTGCTGCGTTTTGCCACATATTGTTAAATTACCTTGGCTTGTAATGATGTGCGTTCATGTTCAAACAGTAAATATACTGTAACAATCCAACATTTTTCAGTCAGGTCATCTGGACAGTTTCTTTTTTTTTTTTGTGCTGAAACGTTTCACTTTCGATCCGGAAGGCTTCATCAGTCAAGGAAACGCACAACAAAACTGATTCTTCCCCCAACAGCTTACTCCAAAGTGGAACAAACCAGTTCTGCTTCTGATAAGATGGTCTCTTTGGTACGCATCCTCCTCCATTGCCGGCCCTCTTCCTTGTTGACAGTCGTGTCAAACTGGTTGAAAACAACAAAGTCCATGTTCAATAATCCAGGTATACAATTCAACATTTTTCAGGATTTTGTTGTTTTCAACTAGTTTGACACGACTGTCAACAAGGAAGAGGGCCGGCAATGGAGGAGGATGCGTACCAAAGAGACCATCTTATCACAAGCAGAACTGGTTTGTTCCACTTTCAAGTAAGCTGTTGGAGGAAGAATCAGTTTTGTTGTGCGTTTCCTTGACTGATGAAGCCTTCCGCATCAAAGGCGAAACGTTTCAGCACAAAAAAAAAGAAACTGTCCAGATGACCTGACTGAAAAATGTTGGATTGTATACCTGGATTATTGAGCATGGACTTTGTTGTTTTCATACTGTAAAAATACATTGATTAGGCAGATTTTTGTGTGATGTGGCAGTTTTTAACAGATTTTTCGGCTGGAAAACCTCAACTCTATCTGGCAACACTGCCTGAGAGGACCTTTTGTGCAAATTACCAACTCAACTGAACTGAAGCAAATTAAACTAAACCAACTTGAAGTGATTGTTTTAAACACAACAATGATGTATGAAAACTGTTTATGTGGGATTAATGTGTGTGTGTGCGTAAATTACCTCCAGTAGACTTAGCCCTTTTTTAAATGATGAAATGGTTCTGATGTTCTGATAAATTCAAAAGAGTTCAAAAACTGTTTTGTTTCAATTTACAAAAAGCAAAGAAGCATTCTTCCCGAAACACCAAACTATTGCTTTAATCATTGTACTCTATTTAATGCAATATTTCTTTGGCCAACCCGTCCATCACAGTGTGCGTTTAATCCCACTGCAGTGTGTTTTTTTATGTTAATGGGACTAAATCAACGTTTCTGCAGGACACAATACTCTGATCTTTGATTGACCCAATTAACATAACCAGCTCAAGAGCAGGAAGCCTCGTTGTATTAGGATAATAGAAAAAGCAAACATTTTATGAAGCGACGACTGCAGCCCCCCTCCAGGCCTCAGATGAGCAGAGCTGCGAGCCAACAACAGCACTCTGCCTGATGGGCCTGGCTCTTATTAACATGAGACAGATCTGTGTCGAGCACAGCTCCTCTGCAGGATCAACCACTTGCTGCAGTTTGAAACGATTGTGCGAGCGTTGTGCAATCGCTGACTGACAGAGACGTCGGGGCGGTTATAAATGACACACCTTCCATCAACTGATCCTGTGCCAGTGGGAGTCAACGGATTCTCATGGAGGTCTGAATAAAAACAGTTGTTTTTCTTTCTCATCACTGATTATCGCTCGCCTCCAAAAAAAAGCAAAAAAAAAAAAAAAACCACGTCTGTTGGTCTTTGTTCGTCTGTTAGAAAAATATCTTGTGAATCCATTCCCAAAATGTGAAAGTATGTTTAGAAGTGGGTAACTTTTAGAGGCACCCTGTTTCAAGATGGCCGCCATAGTTCATCAAACTCAAAAATGATCATAATTCAGTTAAAGTTACGGAAAATGAAGAAAACATCTGGTGTGGTAGTAGCCAAGAGTCATTTCCAACATTAGTTATGATCACGCAAAACTTTCTTATAGTGTTCAAGTCAAACCAGGCTATCTGTTAGCAAAATATTTCATGAACAAGTGAACAGATCTGATTGAAAGTAAAGACAGTAATCTTTGCATACAGCTGCATTTGATTCAAGATGGTTGCTACAGCTTATCAACTTTTGCAAACAGCTCAGTCAGTTTCACAGATTCAGAGCTGTTACTCGGTGTGGTAGTAGCCGGGAGTCATCCTTATCACAGACTTTAAGCACTAACAGATCAGGTGTAATCTTTTTTTAAAAGCTTCTGCATGCAGGGCAGGAGAGAGATGCATTCCTTCTCAAAATGAGTTGAATTTTTCATTTTAACTGTATGATTATTTGATCTCATTTCAGCCCACACCTCCTCATTTTCCCTCAAACACAAGATGGCACTTTAAAAAAATAATAAATCGAGATCTCTTTTGTTTCCTGAGCCCTTTTCAACACTGCAGGTTTCTCCTGAGCGAAGCGTCACTGAATAATCATCCAGTGACTCTCCTCTCATGGAGGCCCGCCAGTCGTTGCAGGGCCTGCTTTTAATTGACTGACTGTCCACATGGTGGGAATCTTCACAGGCGCTGCCAGAGGCGGACTCTCCTCATCAAAAGCTGCTGTTGGTTGCACAGCTCAGATCTAAGGCCAGTAATTGAATAAACGAGCTTTTGATTGATGTTTAGAGGAAGTCCCGTTCCTATTTAAATATTCATGGGTTTGTAGCCTGCAGGGAGGAGACGGGAATCCAAAGCAAACCTGTGCACGACAATGCAACGCAGTGCACGAGGTTCTTCTGTGTGTTGCTCATGGCGGTGAGGACGCTTTCACTGCAGGACATTCAGTCTTGAAGGACAATAAGGAAACCCCCTCTTTATTGTTGCTTTGTTATGATGCCTAAAAGTCATGAGAGGTGAACAGTAGACAGAAAAAGGTCCAGTAAAGTTGTTTAGGTTTCATGTTCTTGAGGAATAATTGTTCTGGTGTTTTGTTTGTTGGGCCAAACATGTTCTAAAAGTATCTGTGAGAAAGAAGAACCATGCCCGTTTTATTTAAGGGATGGAGCAAATCCCTTCCATCATGAAACAAAATGTCAAGCTGCTTTAACTCATTGAAATGGGAATGTTAACAAGTAGGTTTTTGGTTTTTTTTGCAAATGTCTGTGTAATTATGTGCTTGTCTGTTAGCAAAATATCACATGAAGTGCTGGATAGAAATTAATCAAATATTCAGGAAATAATAATTGGCCGTACTCTACCTCTTACAACGCAGTTCAAGATGGCTGCCACAGCCCATCAAAAATGGCTCTAACTCGGTCAGTTTTACAGATGTGCTGAATTTTGGCTTGGTAGTAGCTGGGAGTTATTTATAACTCATACTTTAAGTGCTACTCGTTGCACAAGATGTTCGCCTATTAATGGTAGAGTCTACCTTGTTTATCTGTTAGCAAAATATCATTCAAGTCAGTTTATTTATAAAGCATCAAATCACGACAAAGTTATCTCAGGGCACTTTACAGGAACATTCACATACCGTTCATAGAAAAGCCAATTAGTAAAGTTCTCTAAGGAAGCCAGCAGACTCGTTGAATCTTCACTTCGTCACAGTCTCATCATGAATTTCAATAAAATTTTCAGGTATTAGTCATTAAATGCACAGCTACAGCTGATTACCATACTTTCCGCCCTACACATTGCACCGCAGTATAAGTCGCATCATTCCAAAAATGTCTAATAAGGTGCAAAAAAAACATTTTAAAAAGTCACTTCACTGTATAAATCTCATCTATTATGCGTTGCTGCTGAACACTCGAAAAAGTGGTCAATGTTGTGTCAAAAATAGACTGGCTACTGAATGGCGGCCGCGGGAGCGTGCACGGGAGGACTTTAACAAGAATTTAACAAGATTAACACTTAAAAACAATTATTTGTTTGCTTGACATTACAGCAAAGGTGTGTTTCAGTTGAATTTTTCCTTAATAAATGCACTTTAATGGTCAAATCCGTTGTATTTCACCTGGGCGGCGAGGCGAAATGCAGCTGATTTAACATTTGCTCCAGGAGTTCCGGAGCGAGACGAAGGTGTCTTGGTATGGCAAGCCAAGTGTCTCATTAATAGCCACTTTTACCTATTAATGGGACACTTGACTTGCTACATTGGTCGAGGGCCCTCTACTGGCTGAAAATGCTAATGTTCAATAAAGTCCAGATGACCTGACTGAAAAATGTTGGGTATTGTTCAATATTTTCCATGTCAGAATGAATGAAATCGTCAGATCTCAGCCAAAAATTGGATTATAAATATGGGGGAAAACGTATATCAGTCACTTTGGTGTATAAGTCGCAGAACTTGCAAATTTATGCAAAAAGGTGCGACTTATACAGAAAAACAATACGGTATCTTATGAAGTTAATTCAATTCAAGATGTCTGCCACAGCCAATCAGTTTTAGCCAACACTGAATTGGCGTATTGTTTTTGCACTAAGTGTTTAGCATATTTTACAATGTATATTTTTGCTATTGTTGGATGTAACTGGGACCATGTGTACACAATATCGTTCCACCTCATGCACCACATGTGATGCGAATGATAATAAAGAACCTTGAACTTGAATTGGCCATGATTCAGTCAGTTTTTCAGATATTGAGCTAAAGTTTGATGCGGTAGTAGCTGAGCGTGACATCTTATGACGTTGCATGAGGTTGTAAATAACGTTATTTTTAAGGTTTGCACAAAACTGCTATAACTCTTCCGTCGTTTCTCCACGAGTTGATCATAGTTTTAAATTCTGGCAGCTGATACGCATTACTTCAAGAAATGCTAGGTCTTAAATTTATCACGCATTAGCAGAATGTTAGCTATGTCAGATAAATTAAGCTGCTAAAATGCAAGGGATGAATGATTTAATGAAACTATCATCAAAATTGTCCAGCCGATCAAAGGTCTGCAAAGACGGGTTGTTGGCAAACACCTTATCTTTACGTTCCAAGGAATTAAAGTAAAAAATAACCAGTGGTAAAAATTCCAGACTCTTAAAAAAATAATAAAAAAAACAAGCAGAGCCCAACCATCTTGAAGATGTGAATCATTAGAGGTGATGAAAGCTGCCAATAAACCCTAAAAGCTTTTCCAGCGAATCACCTCCTGACCGGAGTGAAAAAGATGCCTCATTAGCGTCGTAAAATCCCTGCACATCGTCAGGTGTGAAATCCTGGCTGCCTGGAGGATTTTAATTGTGTGTGTGACCCGGGTCTCACTGGATTGTCAGCTGACAGGAGAGTAAAAAACCCACCGCAGCCTTGGAAGATGAAATGAAAGCAAACTGCTTGAAGTGAATCCAGCAGCTGCTTTTAGGCCAACGAATGCAGATGCAATCTGAGTCGGAGTGAGAGGAACTGTTTGTGGAGAAACAAAACAGTCATAAATTGTCTGTCGAAGCGTTTCGAGCATTAAGTATCGCCTTTCTTTCCACAAACACGCTTTTAATCGAGGATTATAGCTAGTGAAAGTGAAAGTTTTGGAATATTAAGTGTCAAACAGCATGCAGCTACATCCACATTTCTGTCTAAACTTCTTGTCTTTAGATTTGAATCACTGCCTGCAGCCGAAGGTGACAGGCGATCAAGTTTTTGGCTTGAACTCAAGGTGTGTGTTTGTCCGTGGCCGTAAAGAATCTCATGAACTGGTGGACACATTTTAAAAAGTAATCATAAGATGCTTAAACTAAGTCTTGGAGTCAACCCAATTCAAGATGGCCGCTACAGAGAACGGACCTTAGGAGACACAATTATGGCAGCCAGCGGTGCACATATTTAGTTAGAATTTGTTGTGGTAGTAGCTGAGATCTATCATCAGCACATATTTTAAGAACGGACAGATTGTAGAAGATCTTAGCTTAATTGGAGTCAACTCTGTCTGTCTGTTAGCAAAATATCTCATGAACCACTAGGCAGATTTTAATGAAACTTTCAGGATATAATCAATGGCTTTAACTCTATAAAAGTTTAACGTTTCGGGTCAACCCAATTCAAGATGGCCACCAAAACCAAGTGAATATAACGAACACATAAATGGCTATACTGTGGTAAGTTTTGTTTGGTGACAGCTGAGAGTCATTCATAAAAGACACTCTGATTGCTAGCAGATCATGCAAGATATTGTGTGTATAGCATTGTTTCTACGGCATACCAAAATGGCCATAACTCCATCCCTTCTTAGCATAAGATAGTTTAAGTTTAAAACTCTAGTTTTAAAAGTGGCGGGGGACATGCATTCCTTCGAGAAGTGAACACTAGATGATGTGTAAAGATTTTGAGTTGACGTGTGTGAAACATGTCGGTAGTTTTCAGCAGCAGCTTTGAAGCGGAGGACTCAGCGTTATATGAAGCATAATATCCCCAGGGTCTCATTTAGTAATTGGGAAAATAAACATTTGCCAAGCCCAATCTTGTGTGAAGAATGTCTGCTCACATATTTCTGTTAAAAGAGTCGCTTCAACGTTATAATTAAAATGTATTCTGGGTTTGTTTGTGAGGAGAAGCGATGATTTGATCAATCAGTCATTCTGACTTCAGGGGAGAGATCCATGCTGTGATTCTGAATAACTCAAGACACCGTGTACCGAGCCACTGGATGGATTCAGTGTTTAAGGACTTCTCACACAGCCTTAGCTGAAATAAGTATTTTTTTTTCAAAACTAAATAAAATTATATCCTAAATGTTGACTTCAGCAGCACAGTGGCGCAACTGGTAGAGCTGCTGCCTCTCAGCGAGCAGGTCCTTGATTCAAATCCCGGTCCAGGGGCCTTTCTGGGTGGAGTTTGCATGTTCTCTCAGTGCATGCGTGGGTTTTCTCCGGGTACTCCGGTTTCCTCCCACAGACCAAAAACATGCATGTTAGGCTGATTGGTAACTCTAAATTGTCCCTAGGTGTGAATGATTGTTTGTCTCGTTTGTCTCTATGTGGCCCTGTGATGGACTTGCGACCCGTCCAGGGTGTACCCCGCCCCTCGCACAGTGATTGCTGGACATGGGCACCAGCGACCCCCGTGACCCAAAATGGAATAAGCGGGTAAAGATAATAGATGGATGGATGGATGTTGACTTCAATATGATAAAAATCAAACACTACCAATTATGCCTGTCGCAATAAACAATAAATCAATTAATCGCATGCTAAATAAAAATTATTGAACTCATTTTCATTTATCAGCTTTATCGTTTCTTCGCTTCTTCTCTTTTTGCTAAAAGCAGCTGAGCCGAGAAGCTAAGCTACGAGCTAAGCTAACAGGCTGACCTCGGGAAAAATCCTCCGTCTTGTCAAAAAAATTCACAGTTGAAACCCGTGCCTTTCTGTAAAAAAGTTTTTATTTTCTCTGCCAAAAGAAGCTGAGAACTTGTTTACTGATTTTTTTATTAAAAGCTTTGTGTGAAAAATGCTATGCTAAAGAGCTCAACCCACACCGAGTGTCTGCCATTTTGAGAACCGAAAACAATTTAGGAGAGACAGCCCATGTGATGTCAGGGGGCCTCCCTCTCATTTCTCTTAGACACGCTGTTCTTTACCTCACTATCTATCCTTCGATTCAAACGGTCTTAGACTACCATCCGGTGGTCAAAAAAGGTACTACATGCAAAATAAATCAACATTTCTTCTTAAATTTTACAATAATTAGTAATTATTGTCAAATTTCAAACAATATTATCGTTTATCGCAATAATTTCTGAGACAATTAATTGCTCAGGAATATTTGTTATCGTGACAGGCCTACTACCAAGTAGGGATGGGGCATATCCAATCCAGTATCGGTATCGGCCTCCGATACCAGCATAATTTACGTTTCGGATTTTCCGATCCTCCTGCCGATATTTCCGATCCATGATGGATGTTGGCTTCCAACTATGAAATGGATTTCCTGAACGGCAGCGTGTTTCATGAACCCAGAGTAATAAGACCCGCCTCACATTCAGGAAATCCAGTTCATAGTTTGCAGCCAGCTACAACGTGAGGGCTGAGTTAGCAGCACTGTGGCTAACAGCTAACCAACTTTTCATCGAAACATGTCCGCTGTGTGGAAGTATTTTACACTAAAAACGCCACAAAACAAGACAGCATCATGCAATGTCTGCAGAGCCATAGCGCCACATTAAACCACGTTAAAGTTAGTTTTACGATGGACATTCAAGCTCCGTGGCTTCAGCGGGGCACTACTCTTTGGTCAAACCGAAAGAGGCGACTCGACCCCGGCCAGCCGCGTCCAATCTGCCCCGCAACTTCGCAGATGTTTGAAGCCATTTAACATTTTATTTAATTCATTTATTCATTCATTTAAATGAAACAAAAAATTTTTTTAAATCATCTAAAAGAAAACATTGAATGAAAAGAGTGCGGAAAGAAGAAAAAATTATTATATCTGCCCCTTATAAAATACAAAACAACTTTAAACAATCACTTAAATTAATCACTTTAATATCCACTTTAAAACTAGGAATAAAAAGAAACATGTTTTGTGTTAGCAGAATTTAATTCTAACTTTAAAACTTATCCATCATTAATAAAACTTACCTCAAGTTGCCTTTTTGGACTTGCATGCATATATTTGTACAAATTGTACTTGAGAGGAGATTATTACAGCCTCATATAAAATCAATGATGATCATGATATCGGAACTGGATCGGTATCGGCCGATACTCAGTTCTGGGTATCGGGATCGGATAGGAATTTAAAAAAGTGGATCGGTGCATCCCTACTACCAAGAACGTTTTAACACCATTCTGGAAATAATATTTATAAACATTATAACTGTATATCCAAAGGAGGAGTGGAGGCGCAGAGGTGAGAGAAGGAAAGCCTGTGACAGGAAGGTTGCTGGACTGACAACATCAAAACATGGGTGGGAAAGGTGAAGCACCCGTGCCTGCCTCCACCCTCATCTGCCCCACTCTGGGCCCTTTGAGCAAGGCCCTTAACCCCCACCACCTGCTCCCCTGGGTGCCCTAGATTGCAGCTCTCTGCTCCACACAGAGGGCTGTGGTAGCTCGGTGGTCTGTTCCGTCAGGAAGGGCACCCGGTGTAAAAACAATGACCAAATCTTTGTGCGTGGCGACCCCTGAGGATGAGAGCAGCCGGAACAAGAAAAAGACTGTATCAAAAATAGCTCAAAGAAATAGTTTGTAAAACAATTATTTAACACAAAACCATGTGTTTTCCCCCAACACTAACCACAGTTTTGATGCTTTTTATGTAACTCCCCTCAAATGATGAAAAGACATCTGAAATCAGAAGAATAGTGTGACATCCAAAGCAGTTTTCTGCGGGAGTCATCAAATTTGGATCTTTAAGGTGAATACCGGGTGCTATAAATTTCCACCGAGTGGAAGATGTCTGAATCAGCAACATAATTTTTAGTTTCTTGAAAGACCAATGCATGGGTCATAAATAATCTAGAATTTATGACCAGGCCAGGGTACTGTAAACAGATGTTAAATGTCAGGAGTTTTATTTTTTGATAAACAAAGGTCTAAAATGTAAAAAAAAAAGAATACTACCGGTACATTTCAATGACAGCCACGAGTGAATACAGAAATGTATGCAGTACGCAGAAAACGTCAACAAGCCCAACTGTCATAAACACCAATACTGACAATTACCATGACATAAGTATATATTGTAGTATTACTGCAATACAATTATTTTGTTTATAACTATGTTTCAGTCTTTTTATTTGTTTTCTGTAGAAGTTTATTTTATTCTATCAGTTTTTTTGCAAAAACTAAACAAAACTCCCCAAAAGAAAGATAAATGTGACTGTTTAAATCTTCCCAAATCCATAAAAAGACAAGACAATTGTAACGTTTGCCAGAATATCCAGAGACAAGGACTGAAGAGAACACTCTCGATAAGTTTAACGGTGTTTATTTACAAGTGCTCAGTGTCACCAAACGTGCACGGGGAGAGTCTGGAACCCTGAGGAGTAAGGAAAAGAGTTAATATGAAATCTAGAGGAGCGATGATGCTTCTCTTTCTTACAGGAAGGACTGGAGTTAATTGTGGAGACAGGTGATCCAGTGGTTCCAGGACAAGGAAGGAAGACGTCCAGGTAGAGTTCCAGGTTCCAGGCCCAGGAGAGCTTGAGGTCGTACAGAGGAAATCCTGGAAACAGGTGGGCGCAGAGATAATGCTGCAAACACAAGATAAGCAATCATCCATCAGACTACAAGTAAAGGGCCAGAAACACAACTATTAGGCAGGTAATGCTCCAGCGCCGACTGGATGTCCTCTGCAGCCTTTTGTACTCCTCATCAAGGCGATGGGCCACAGATGTGGATGATTGGTACTCTCTTATGGCTGCAGGACGTTGTCAGAGCAGAACCCCCACAACAATAATATAACTATTATTTGTTGTTTTAGCCATGATGTAAACAATCTATATGGTTTTAGCTTAGGTATCTTTGTGTTAGTCCATTAACAGTTTCTGTCATCTTGACTTGTGTTGATTCCAAATGTTAGGGAGCTTTCCTAAAGGGATTACTTACTAAAAGTTTAATTAGCAGCCTTACAGCTGAGATATTTTGCTAACACTGCAGACAAACAAACACTGCTGACTGGAGCAAAGACATCGTTGACAGGTTGTTTTGGCAGCGGTCAACAACCTTTTAAACAAAGAATACTGATATTGTCCAAACTCAGTAAAATGATTTTGTAAGGTTTGTTTTCTGTTAAATGTCAATTATTTTTATTAAATCCTTTAAATTGTCAATCTTTTTCACATGTATACGTATACATATATATATATATATATATATATATATATATATATATATATATGTACTGTATATACCAAAATAAAGCCAAACACACTGTAAATAAAGATGATTTACAGCTTCCCAGTTCTGATTTATTTTTAATAATACATTCACATTGTGTATGATTTCAGCTATTTTAATCATGATGTGTTAATTTGACATGATGATCATCATGATCGCTAATCAGATCTGATGACAGATTGTAGATCAAAGAAAACACGTGCTGTAGATTCTCACAGGAATGAATTCTCAGAGCTTATCTCTGTTTTTTTTTTTTTTGTTTGTTTTTTGAGTGACTAACTTACTTGGCATCCATTCAGAAGTCCTCTCCACAGAAAACAAAATGAAATCTTTGTTTTGATGAAGCACACGTTCTTTTAATCTCTCTCCAAAACCCACTTTAACCACTCATTGGATCCCTGCTGAACATCTTCATTTATTACGTCTTCGTGTTTCACAATCTTGCTTTACAAATTGATCCCCTCAAAAATGCACGAGCACGGCCGAGGAGCTCCGCGTTAGTCGAAAATGCATTCCCGATGTTGCATCACGCGCGTGGGCACAGTCCTGTCGCTGTGGATTAAAGGAGACGCCATGTTTTATGACCTGCAATACTGTTCCTAATTTGGGGACACTTGATACGGTGCATTTTCTCAGAGGGAGACAAGCACTGAAAAGCCTCAAGCACCATTTCCGTAGCCCATTTTGCCAGGCTCAAGGTGACAGAGATGCATGGCCCTACAGGGTGCCTGGGATAAGCATCTTGTTCTAACAAGAGGAACAAAAGCACAGTGAGATGGAACAGGCCGACATGGCAAAATAAAGAGGCATGAACTGGCAAGTCCTCTATCTCCACATCTTGAGAAATAATCACTTCCCTCTGGGCGTGTTTGTGAGGGCAAAGGGTCTGCGCTGCGACAATACACCAAGGAGGAGGCACACAATGCAGCCAAGCCTTGGACTCTTGGATAAAAGGCTGAAATGAAGGACGTGTTTTCAACAGTGAACCAATATTCATCTGATCTGGCAACAATATGAATGTGAATTAAAGGTATAACAGCACTGAAAGAACTGTTCCTGGTCTCCACCTGTACTTCAGAGTATTAAAAAATACAATTCATTTGTCGTAACTCACACTTGTGTATGGTTTGCAAACCCTCTATGCAGACGTCAGCTAACATCCAGTGAAGTTAAAAGGTGAGCTGAGTTTGGCTCTTCTGCTGTAGAAGAGTTTTAAAGTGGCACTTGGTGAAAAAGTTATGAGCAATCAATATTTTGCTTGTTGTAGATCTTTGAATGACCTCAGTATGGAGAAATAAATGATGGCCACGCTCAGCCGAGCCGCAGCTTCACAGGCTCCCAGTGAACTCAATCTTTTTTTGTTCTTGCTGCTTTAGCTTTTTTTTTTTTGCGCCTACACTGCACATCCACAGTACGGGTAAGATCGCGACACACTTGTGGAGTTTTCTGTGACGCTACCTTGCCATCGTGCCATCGTGGTTCAGTCCTTCCATCCTTGGGCTCTGGCCTGTCATGGCGGCTGTCTCCATGATCCTCCATCTGCCTGCATGGACCGAACTCTACGGAGCGGTTCAGTTCTGCAGAGAAACCTGGATGTTCTCTGTCTGCCGGACCCAGTTCTGGAGGGCAGTCTGGGAGGGCAACTACTGCGGTCCTTATTATCATCAAGCTGCTGACTGGATCTGCTAACAAGACCACGCTGCTAATCGAAGCACACTGCTAAACAGTATCATGCTGCTAACTGGACCATGTTGCTAAGATAAGCTCACTGTCATCAGAACCACTCTGCCATTAGGGTCATACTGCTGTAGATTTATTTATTTCTCACTTTTGGCACCTTGTTTCTGTATTTCTGTTGAATGCTTTGAGTAAATCCGAGTTTATGTTAGTTTAGTTTATGTTAGTGCTTGCATTAAGAGTATAAATTATAGACCAACAAAACCTATAAGGACCGTGCTGCTGCTGTTCGATGTATTGTTTTGCACTATTAGTGTTTAGCGTATATCTTAGTTTATATCTTAGATCCTTATTTACTGTTTCTCGTTACATTTTAAATTTTTGCTATGGTTGGATGTAACTGGGACCCTGTGTACACAATTTTGTTCCACCTCATGTAGCACATGTGATGTGAATGACGATAAAGATCCTTGAATCTTTGAATGGAGAAATAAAGCTTAGACCAGAATCAGGAGTTAATAGTTAGTCCAGTATGGACCAAGACAAAAGTGGGTTGTTGTTATTTTAAAATAACTAATGTAGAAATAATTTCTTAGTTTTTCATGAAAGTTCAAAGTTTATAATTTTACATTTACTTACATGCTGTATCCGCACTACGATGCATTTCCAGCTGTATTTGAACCATCTGTTCACACACAAACCTAGATTTTGACGAGAAGTGCTCATTTTAAAAAGGCTTTGCAAACTGGATATTTCTACAGACGGTATCTGTGTGGACAGGAGACATGAAGCTAATTGTCGTACAACTTTTGTCATACTGAAACAAGAATGAAGCATCCCACCATCTGTGCCCAAGACCAAAAACAAGCTGTTCTAATGAAAACAGCTTAATTTGAATTAGACACCCCCTTCAAAGAAGAGTTCTCAACACTAACCCACTCTTACAGTCGTGCATGAATTTAGACAAAGTTTGACTATTTAAAAAAAAAAAGGTTTACTTTGGATTTTTGGTTTAAAGAAGTTATTTAATGTGATCAGATAACGTCATTTGTTATCACTGCAAGCCAGGAAATGATTTACCAAGTTGCAGCAAGTAAATTGGCATAACCAGACTAAGGCATTATGACACCAGGTTACTGCTCCTTACCGGGTCAGTGCTGAAGGCACCAGGTCACTCGTCTTTCTGGGGTTCTGCTGGTGGATCAGACCAGGATACACCACGAGGAGGACTTGCCAGGAACTGCCCAAGGTAGCTGAACGTCACTGTGACAGCTTCAGGGGTCTGTGAGGGCCACAGCTGATGAGAAGGTGCCGTCCATTGCAACCTTCAGCCGGCTTGGACTTCAAGCTGAGAACGTGAGTCTTGCAGTGAGAAAAGGCTTCATCTTCTGTAGTTAAAAAAAATAACAATAATTAAATAAAATCTGTATGCCTTTTTATAATTGTCTATTGTTGTCCATTGTTGTCATCATTCTTTGTTGAAATCAGGTCTTTCTTGTAAATATGAGTCCTCGAGGCTCAGTGGGATTAACCTGTCTAAATAAAGGTTGAATGAATGACATTTAAACTTCTGTTTTTCTACAAAGTAACAAATTGTAATTGAGCAACATGTTGATCTGCTCAGGAATAAACAAGTGGCCCTCGGACTACATCAGGATCGGGGTCCAAGATGAACCACTTTCTGGTTCGGAGACAAAGACGAACGGTTTGAGAGTTCAAAACAAACTTAACTTAAACTTAACATTTCTTAAAAACACTATTTCCCCTTATACATGTACTTGGAGCTCCCAAAATGAAACCCATTGAGTCACTTTCCAAATTATCTTTTGTTTTCATTTCATGTAATATGTCAGACCAGTATTTTTGCTATTTATGTCAGGACCAAAGACAATGAACTAATATATCAATTTCAGTTGTACAGGTACATGTAAGACACAAAAGAGGGGATGATGATAACTCAAACACTCAACTCAACCCATAAAGTTGTCAATTCTACATTTTCTCATTGTAAAGTGTTACCGTGGGGCTCTGCAATTAGAGCAGCTACAGTGTGAGCAGTTGTGAGTCTCGAGCTCAGTGGAGCTCTAATTGAAACATTCAGGACACTCTTTTAAGCAAATTTAAGGTCTCCGGGAAGTTTGAAGAAGCAGCGTTTGTGGTTATTTTCCAACAAGACCTGTCACCTCATACATTAATTCATCCCCTGCAATAACTGTACCATACAAACCAGTCCAAAAGCAGCTTGTGCCATCCAGCCTGGCATGGCATGAGTTAGGGAAAGTAAAAACAACACGTTGGAATGTTCAGGACAAAACCACCATTTATTGACTTTTTATTTGTGGCAGCAGCTTTTCAAAGCGTGACAATACTCAAAAAAAAGGAAGAAGCAGAGGAATAATTAAGAGTGAGGTTTTGCACAAGATTAGAACAGGGGTGGATTTAGGCCGCAGCAAACGTTAGAATAATTCCACATTAAATCCATAGAATATAACTGTATGCATATGTTGTCCAGCCTTTCTAAAGCAAGTTGATGAATGTAGTGTGGAGGATTTTCGGGCCATTTTTGTAACAGCTGTGGCATTTGTGCCTGAGCTAAGGAAAGCAAGATGTGTTTATTTATCAGGAGCCCATTTGTAATAGATCCTTATTTCAAAATAAAAGCAAACCATCAAAGTATTTATTTTAATTGTCACATCCTATTCAGGAGAGAGTTTATGAAAAGAAGGAAGCAATAAGCAAAGTACAAAGAGAAACAAACAAGCTAAAGAAAAAGCAACCTTTCGGATGTGGCGATAGAACAGAATTCAATAAATTAGCGTCTATTTAGATTATCTGTGAATCATGTCCTGCAAAACATCTGTGTTTACAGGAATGTAAGCCACTGTACATGCCATATTGATTAGATTTGGGTTTGTTATGCTTCCAGAAGGATTTCTCACAGAATCAGGAGGAAATCCAGAGTTTTGCATCAACCCAGACAAACGCGGCTTCATTTGTCTCTGTGAGCTTGTTAAAAAAGTAAAAGAAAATGTCAGCGAGAAATACATGCAGGATTAACCATTCCCGGCGGGGCAATCCAAACTTTAAGAGACAAATGAGCTGCATTTTTTTCCTCTTTAAATGGCGCTTGCTATCAATATATTTTATTAAATATGAATAGTTCAATAACAAACTGCGCCAGCAAACTGAAATGCAGTAAAAGATGTTCCTGGAACGCAGCTCGGAAGTGTAATAAAAGTAAATGTAAGTGCTTGTTTTGAGTCTGTGTTGTTGTTCAGAGGTGTCATCGCTACCTCTGGAGTGGCACCAAACCAAAACAAGGATTATGATTTACAGTATTTCCTGCAGACGACCTTAGAGGCTTCCTTTCAATTTTAGCCAAAGTTGTGCAAACGGAGGCCAGTCCAATTTCTGAACTGAAGCTGAGGCAGGAAGCTGCTGATGGAATTCAGGTTGTGACATATTTTGGTTAGGTTTTACCTTTCATTAGCATGCCAAATCTGCTTTTATTTCCAACATTTACCAAGCTCATGATATATGTTAGTAGCTGTTATCATTCTCTTTTCACATGCAGGGTGCTCAGAAGGGCTTACTGTCAATAGCAGCTCGCCAGGGGCTATGGGTCGAAACTAAGGCCCTGTACACACGTAGCCGGATATCAGGAAAACCGAATAGTTTATCATGCGGTGTGGCCTTTCATCCACACGTGAACTCCGGTTGATGTAACTATAAACGAATAATAACAAAAACTCCGACCAAAGTGGAGATTTGAGAAATCTCCTCTTTCGGGTTTGCGTGTGGACTTTCGGAACCGGAGATATGCGCATTATGTCTGCGACAGATGGTGCAGCGCGGCGCTGACGTCACATGTGCGACAATTGTTTTTGTTTGCCCATTCATTCGGAGGGAAAATGACTGCGTTTAGGGAAGTACTAATTGTAACGCTGGTTCAGGCAATTTTTGCTTGCTTGTTTTTACAAGCACAACTGCTCCAACAGATGGAATTACAAAGGAGAAAAAGCGTTTGGCGTTCAGCTCTTTTACAGCAACTATCCCTACCGATACGGAGGCACAATACCGCCATTCAGCGTCGCCGTCGCCGGTTTTGGATCAGACCTGGACGCACTGCTGGCTGGTGGGAAAACTTTGAGAAGGAAATTGTTCTCCCACAGGAATGGCGTGAGAACTTCAGAATGTCACGGTCGTCATTACTGTCGCTCTCGGAGTTACTCCTTCCTTACATTCAAGGGAAGAGTACTGTAATGCGATCTCCAGTCTGTGTGGTCAAAAAAGTTGCATGCACGCTATATTATTTGGCTGACGAGGGAAGACTGCGTAAAACGGCCAATGCATTTGGCTTATCAAGACAAGTAGTCTCAAACATAATTAGAGAGGTGTGTAAGGCTATAACTGTGTACTTGGGACCATCTTACATAAAAATGCCAACAACAGAGACTGCTGTGCGTGCACTTGTTGAGGGATTTGAGCAGGCTTATGGTCTCCCTCAGTGCCTTGGAGCTGTGGATGGGACTCATGTGGAGATAAAGCAGCCATCAGCTAATTCTACAGAGTACCTAAATAGGAAGGGGAGGTTTTCTCTTAACATACAAGCCACCTGTGATTACAAGTACAGCTTTATTGATGTAGTTGTGAAATGGCCAGGGAGTGTGCATGATGCCAGAGTTTTTGCTAACTCCACAATAAACACAAATCTGAAAAACATGAAGATTCCCCCCTGTCCAAGACAAATTGTGGAGAACGAAGACGCTATACCCATTTACATACTGGGTGACCCTGCATACCCACTTCTACCTTACCTGATGAAAGAATATGCTAACGGAGGAAGCAATGTTCAGGAGCAGTACTTTGGACTTTCGTTGTGCCGAGCTAGAATGGTGATTGAATGTGCATTTGGAAGACTAAAAGCCCGATTTGGAGCCCTGAGGAGAGCCATGGACATCAATATGAACGATCTTCCATTTGTTATATATGCATGTTTTGTGTTGCACAATTTTTGTGAGGCATCAAAAGACACTGTGGATGAAAACAGAATAACTGAAGCTATTCAACATGACAGGAACAATCAACCGGACACACAGCCAGTGGTCAGAGGAGACAGCTTGGCAGCAGAAGGAAAGCGGGTCAGGAGAGTCCTCACTCAGTGTCTGGATCCATAAACACAAAAACCTGTGAACTATTTAGCAGACTGCGTTGTTTTTTCATAAAAAAACGTTATAGTTAGCACCATGTATGTTAGAGAATTTTTAAATTGTTTTGTGCAATGTTATTGCATTTCATTCTATTAATGCATGAAAAGCTACCACCCAGGATTTAGATACATTATATAATAGTTTGTAGCTCATTAGACAGACTTTTAAGTGAAATGATTTTACTTTTCTCTCTTAAAATTGGACCTGTAGTGTATTAAATAGTGCTGCCAATACTTTCTGATGAACATGACTGTATTTGTAACTGATAAATGTCATATTCACAAAAATTCACATAAAGAAACTTGCTTTTAAAATGTTTGTCAATTTATTCAAACGAACACACTTAACATGTTCTTATTTTGTGTTTCATTTATGAACAGATCAGATTATAACAGATCTACAACAGATAAAGCTTTTTAAACATGGGAGAAAAGCAGCACAGTTACTGTACACTTTTAAATCAGTGATGCCCAAGTCCATAACTTGGGAGCTACCACAGGTACATTTCAGCTGCATTTTCTTCAACAAACCAGTATGAAATAGCTGATTTCAATCATCAGTATGTATTTGATAGTGGTGTTTTGGAGAAATACATCTAAGTAGCAGTAGCTCCCAAGGACTGGACTAGATCACCACTCTTATAAAGATTCACGTAACAAAAATGTAAATAGTTAAAGTATTGTGCAATTGCTACATTTTAAGCTTTTCACAGTATGTATAAAAAGATAGCAAACAGAAAAAAAACACTGTCAGAGTAAATAACACTGTGATTAACAACCTGACATGTGTGCAACCTTGTGCAAAAGTGGAACTTGTATATACTTAACTGTACCAGACTTGTTTCGATGTATAAAACAGTACTCTACTGGTCATTAAAAAGGGCCTGACTGAATGAAAATTGGTCAGTGGCTTCAGCAGGTGTGTGGAACACAGCTTCAGTGTTCATAGTGTTTCCTGGTCTTGTGTTTTGACGTGTTCTGTCAGAAGTGGAGTTGTTTGGGTATGGGTAATTTGCTGAGTTTTGGTGGACAGAATGGTGGGCCATTGTGTGCGAATACATCGGACCTCTTGGCTCATATGGCATGTAGTGTGGTGGTTGTGCAGGTGCATGAATGACCTGTTTCAGAAGAGAAAACCCATCAACAATCGATGTGGTAAGTCTTTCCAGTGTATTGGACATTTTTGAATAGTTTTCGGATGCTTTTTGTTCTGATGTCTCAATGATTTCCACCAGTCTCTTTTTCACACGCTGGTCTTCCTCAAGAGCATTCAGCCACTGGGTCTCAGCAGGCAGCTTTCTCCTCAGACGGTCGTGTCTGTGTCCTTTTAGTTTTGCCTTCAAAAGAGAAATGAAAATCATCACAATTAAACATAAAAAAGTAAACCTGGATCATGTTGATGTTGTACTTTTCACATCACTTCTACATAACAATATGTAATAACAGCGTATCCAATGTTTGCTATATGTCTTAAAGTGTATTTTGTACCCACCACCCCATCAAACTAATGAATATGTAGGCCTAACATAATATGAGATGAGTAAGAGCATGATGGTGTCATTTCTTTTTTGCAATAATAATAAAAATAAATCAGCAACCCGTACACAGTAAAATATAAAAAACATCACATTCCAGCCTCCACTACACACCTCAACTCTTGCATAATTTTTAACACACATATTGCCTTAACTGTATTTTTAATAGCAACACAATTCAACAAACCTGTTCCGTGAATTATAGTACATCCAACAGATGAACATTTACAGCAAAAGTACTTTTATTTATGAGGAATGGACAGAAAAATATACGTACATCAAGCAGGTCTCTCCTCTCCTTTGAAGTAGGACCCACACTGCTTTCATTATCAGACCCTGTGTCTGCTACATCCATGGTAGTGGAGGAAGAAGATGTGGATGGTGAGGGTAGGGTCCGAGAATGATCCAGGTCAGCTGTTTCACTACCGGAGGATATGGTAGTACTAGCTGGAGAGCCACCCCAGATTTGTTCGCACAGTTCGAAGTACAGAAGAACCACTCGACCGTGTCCACTCCTGCGTCCTGTATCAACAGCATGGCGATATTTACCTCGGACTGCTTTCATTTTTGTTGTTAAATTCCCGCGCGTGATGTCGGCATGTGAATGGGGAAACTCGTCGGAGGACTCCGTTGGGTAATGCTCTAAAAAAAGCGCTAAAATATCAACATACTTGTTCTGACAGGATTCCCAGTCGACATTTTCCTGAGTTTTATTAACTTTGTACTCCAACACGGTATTTAATAGTAGTTCAACCTCGCGGTCTGTCCACACAAACGAACCTCCAGGCGCCATGATTCAATACTAACAGGAAGTTGTGGTTGCTTTGAAGGGTTGTGATTTGCTGATATACGTTTCACCTTTGCACTACACTGCCTCCTATGGGTTGGGCATATTCTTTACAACGCTCTGTGGTGAACATCACCGGGTTCATGTAGACGATCATTTTCTCTATCCGAACATGTATGTACGGCGATATTTTTTTGCGCGGATATTCGTTTTTTCAAACACCAGGCTACGTGTGTACAGGGCCTAAAACAGGTCATAAATGTCCACGTGCACAGATTTGACAGCAGACATTCTGTACGAGAACAAACAAGATCATTGTTTGGGTCTAGTAAAGTTAAAAGGATAGACAAACTATTACTGTCATGTTCAATTTTTTCTAATGAAACCATTCTACACCCCCCCCCCCCCCCCCCACCACCACCACCACCACCACCACCACTACCACCCTCCAACACAGACAACTACAGCCTAATATTAATCAAAACAAGTCACACTCTGAGCTGGATGAGCTTTTATGTGTCACAGTTGGCTGGTGCTGGTGAACCCAATGGTGCAGGCAGGCAGGCAAGGACTCAGAATGTATATATAAAATAAGAGATTTATTATCAAAACAAAGAGCTGACAGGGCAGCAAAACAAACATATAATGATCGGGGAGGGGGGGGGGGTACTCATGATACAGACGGGTCATCACCAGAGAACAGTAGACAATGTCAGGACAATGACTAACACAGAAACACAGACAGGAATATATACATAATAATAATATAATATATACAGGAAACACCAATTAGACCAAGTGAAGACACGTGTGAGTAGTCACAGATGCCAGAGAAACAGACAGAGGATGCAAGATATGAACACGACACAAGATGGGGCTAGATACTAAAGAAACACAAACCTTATAAAGAGAAACAGAGGATCAGGAGGAGCCTAGACATAAACACCAAACCAGGGACAAAAACACAACTCCTACATTATGAAACATCATAAAAGTAACACAAGAATCACACTTCTCTAGAATCATACAAATGTGCATTTTTCTAATTTAATAGTTGGAATATTACCAGAAGATGTGTCTGATTCATATATGTCTGATGTGATTTATTTGACAAGACAGACAACACTATTGATGCTGTTGATTTTTTATTGCTGAATGTTGCATCTTGTAAAAAGTTGCTACAGATCACTTCACTCTGAGTGCAGCTTTATTTGTGGTTCCTATAGAAATACTAAAGGTAGAGCAGGAGGCAATGCTAAATGCAACACCTGCTGCACATACCAGTACATACCATGGTTCTAGGAAATCTGTGTACACTTTCCTAAACTGAGGGATTTTTATATCTAATTGTATTTTTTTTCTCCAGGCCTTCGATAACAGCATCCTGACTGCTCCATGTTGATAGCATAACATCCAGACCTCAATGTCCAGCCACCTTATTAAACCACTGAACTCCTTCTTCTAATTAGTTTCCTTATTTATGAGGACGGCTGAGGCCGAGTGGTTAGAGCAGTTGTCCTCCAATGCAAGAGTCAGGGGTTTGATTCCATTACCAGTCACATACAGAAGTGTCCCTGGGCAAGACACTGAACCCCTCATTGCCTCCGATGTGTCCCATCAGTGTATGAATGTGATAAAGCTCTGATTAATCTTTGTATAGATATAGTAGAGTGCTGTATGAATGGGTACATGAGGGCACAGATTGTAGTGTAAAGTGCTTTGAGTGTCTTGAAGATAGAAAGGTGCTGTATAAGTACAGTCCATTTATCAGTTAGACCCTTCAGTAGATCCCTGTGACAAACAGTAGAAGAAACCAAGACCTCTCCTTTGATATGGAAACTACAGTATTCACTCACCTCCACTTCCCATCACACGTGGCACCCAAGCTCCGACGAATGACGTTGATTATAATTGTTTGCCATGTGATGGTGCTCCCTCGAGTTACTTCTGATTTGACTTTAATTCACGTCTAAAGGTGTGATCACAAACAGGAGGGGAATTGGCTGAACTGCTCACATGCGATATCTCTGGAACTCATTAGCCTCGGGGTGTTTGGACCTCTCTGCGAGGTGTGGATGGGAAACGAGAGACAGTGTTTGGTGGCTGCAGCTGAGAGTATATCTATCACTCTGCCAACTGCCTCCATCTCCTCTGGCTCAGTTGAGAGAGTCAACCTTGAGGGCAAGGCAGTGGTGAACATATGCAAGTAATTTGTATGGCATAAATAACAGGATGATCTTTTGACAATTCGTGCAGCCGCTGTGGGCTTTATTATTGGGAGAGAAGAGACGGCTCTCTGGAGACAACAGTGTTGAGCCTCTTTCTGTCACTAAGGAGATCCAGGGTTGCTTAGCCCACCTTTCAAACCTTATTATAACTTAAAGGGTTATAGTTATTCAACAGCTCATGCACTGCAATGAGTTTTTATTAAAATGCTGACCTTCTAGCTATTGGCTAAAACCGCACAATGGCCTTCCAAGTCATGGTTTTGATCTGAAACAAAGAAAAAACTATGATTCAGAGCTTCTTTATTGTTTTGACGTTAAACTTGGGTGTGAAAATACTCACTTCAAATTCACACATCATTCCATGCAAAGGGTGTGGAGCTGGTAAGGAAATGCATAATAATGTGTGAATAACGGATCACTGGAAACAAACAGCTTTACGCCTTATTTTTCATTTTTATCCAGACATCACAGCTGAAGGGGCGGGGGAGGGGGGGTGGAAACGTCCAGAAAAAGAAAGCTTAACACCAGATCGATCATCCTCGTCACCACGTCAAACCACCTTCCTAGTGAAGGTACAGATTATGGGTCGGATCGCTTCTCGCAGTTGAAGCAAGAAACAGATGGATTTCACATTAAAAGACTTCAGACCTGCCAGTGGCCGTTTATAAAAAGCTGAAAGGAAGAAAAAAAAAACATGGGATGGAGGTGACATTCTTTGAGGAAGGAGAAAAGATTTAAAATGACATGATTTCCCATAGGCCTCTGTAACCAAAGCGTAGCTGGAGAGGAAACCTAAAGTCAAATACATCCACCTTGAGTCTGGATGGCTTGTTCTGTACCTGGATTAAGGTCTGTGAAATAGAAACAGAGCAGCTCAGGCTTAAGATTCTCATTAACCATCGCGGCTGAAGGGGGAATCAACAAATTACACATCGGGTAATTCAATTGTGTGTTCAGTTCATGTGCTTACAATTAATACAGATGCCCTTCTTTACTCTGGCTCGGCTAAAGAAAGGAAAACACGGCCTGATGCTTTGCAGCGATTAATAACAGCTTTTGTCAGACACCACATTTGCATTAGACGGATGAGAGTGCAGCATTTTGTCAGACATCTGTTCAACCTGACCGCTCTCAGACAGATGCAGCTGAAGCTCGCCTGCAGAACTGAATGAAGCCATGAACTGTTGCTAACACTGTGCAGTGACTTGTGGTCGACTGTCATCCAAAAATACCACATAAAACCAAATCAGTCTTATAAAGCTCTTCTGTCCCCATGGCTTTGAGCTGGGCCTTCTGAGCTTATAAAAGGGAAGCTAAAGGCCTTTAAGAGGCTATGTGGCCTCAGGGGTTATGGTAACAGCTAATTGTTTCGCTGGTGCTCCGAAGATATTGACCATGAGCTCATGAATCAAGCATGCAACTTATGCATCAAGCCACATCTCCTCATTCTCCTCCTGTCGCTTGCAGTCTGTGATTTATAGCCGGACGGTGGCCTGCAGAGGTATTGGATTAAACTAAATGTAAGCGAGAACATCTGGAAAGGTTATTAGCTTCAAAATCTCAGCTTGGGCCACTTTGATAGTGATAGAATTGACATGCCGCTGGGACGCTGCGTCTTTTTCTCTCTAAGCAGATGTGTGTGAGGTGAGGTTCATATTTTAAGTAGTTCGGTATTAATGGTCCCACTTAAAGCGCCAGGTGAGCTAACAAGAACCTCAAATGAGCCTCTTCCATGTGTCCCTAATGTCTCCCAGATGGAGAGAGCTTCAGTCCTGTTGGGAGTCTTTGGTTGGGAACAAAAGCAGCAGTTAATTTGAAAAATGAAAAGGCCTTGATAAGATAAAGGGCTCGTTCCAAAGCTGCGTGACACGGCCAGTGCAGCACAAGTCATTCTAGTCGAGGATAATTGGGTAAAAACAGAGCATCAGCAGGGAGTGTGTGAACATGGTACCTCTGTCTCCACTCATCTCAGCTCTGTAATAAGATCACGGGGAGGTGTGTTGAAACACAACCCTATCACTATTCATCCTCGCCCCCTTGATGCAACAATGACTTGCACACAGTCTGCTTTTCATTTAAGGGAATTACCTTTGGGAGGCCAGCAGACGTCTCAGGAGTTGCTCCGTGTGTGTTCCTCTCATCCCTGTGGAGCTGTCTCATTAACACGAGCTCGGGTTTATCATAGCCCCATCTCTGTCCTGCTGAAACCTGCAGCCTGCTGCATGGAAACTGGAAATAATGACTAGCATGCATCACCAAGTCCCTGTGCAGAGTCCCCAGGCCGCTGCAGCTTTAGAGGTCGGTCTCTCTAACGAGTCAACGGTGAAGTTGAGACCACTTAGGACTGAAAGAACAAAAGAGCCAGGAGGGAAAGCTGGGCTGCTATGAAAAGAGTAGCGCCAGCTACGTCTAATTTACAACTTTCAGGAGAGGCTTTGTGACAGTGTGTGTAGCTTACCTAATGAGGTTTTCTACATGGTACATAAGTTCTCATTGCCTTTCAGTTTGAAGCGTGACATGTTGTCTTACTGCGGCTATTACTCTTTTCCTGTGTAAAACATGTTTTACAGCCACTGAAATGGCCTTATTATTCAATCATATGCCGGGTGGCTACTTCCTTCAGAACAGCGATGAGTTCAGGCGTGACCTCACCTCGTGGCGTGGCTCATATCGTTTGCATGTTATTAAAAATTGTATTGAGGCATCATTGATTTCTTCTCGTAAACTGGGAGTTTCCATGAAGCAAGCTTATGGGCGGGAGAGTGGAAGACCTATCAGGAGCTGTCAAAGGACAGGATCCAGACTCACAGCCAGGAGAAAGCAGGCCAGCCAGCTGTCACCTCGCTGACACTGGCTGAGACCATCCATCTGGCTGAAAGAGGCCCACCACGGGCGCAGAGAAACATGCCAGACCCCAGACTTACACGAAGGCAGGAATGTACACACACAGGCAGACATGTTTAATGTGCACAGGGACACAAGACCAAACATTTAGATACATGTAGTGACATACTTACAGTCCTCTTATGCATGTTTCAATTTGCACAGAGTGGCATTCGAGGGCTGTTCTGATTAATCACCAGCTCAATCTGCATTGCTGTCAGCATGAGTCGGTCCTTCACAGTCAGATTAGTATAACCGAAGTGGCACCCTGCCATCAAGCTAAACACACACAAATAAACATATAGAACGTTTGGCCGTAACGCTCGTTTTCACATACAGAAACACTCAGTCATACAAAATGAACTCGACGAGAAAGAGCTGGGTTCTTCCTCGTACATAGCATCACAAGGACGTACATAAAAATGTCTTCTTCTGGCTATAAAGCTTGAATAAGTGAGACTTCTATTCAAAAAGTAGATGTGAAAGACTTTTGATTGCTGTGATATTTATTTAAAGTTTTGATGATTTGAAGGTTCTGTAGAAACATTGTGAACACTTAATATCCTACCTGCTCCAGATAGATCCTTGAACTGCCTCAATTGGAAGAAATAGAGTTTAATTCGGACAAAACTGAGGAACTAATGGATAATCTGTGCAGCCCAAAACTGAATGGGATTGCTTTCGTATTAAAACAAATCTAAAATTAAAAATTCAATAACAGTTCATGTGAATGCTAACAATAAATATTTCCCACACACGTGACCGGTGTTGCGCAATACCGGGTTTTCTGCCATTTGTTGAGGCGCATGTGAAGAAGATGACTTACAGACAGACCAGAGCTCAGTATATTGATACTCTTAACTAAGAGCAAGATATAGGTATAAAATAGCTGCGGTCCCTATGAGGTGCAGAAAGAAATTATGTCAGACGAAACAGACAAGTTGTCACCAAGAAGTTACTTTGATATTGTTAATTATTAATGAACACGAGGAGAGCATACAACGGAGGAGCTTCGCAGCTTTAAATCCATGGATGCTTATAATCAATAATGGACTTGTGAAGGACGTCCGAACTCTTCATGTTAATAAAGTTCTGGTGGCTGGCAGAGTAAATAGTTACAATAATATACACGTAGATGTCCCTTATAGCTTGCTACATGCTACATCAGCTAAAATAATCTTTGCTAGATTAGCTCAGCTGGCGTAGCTTGTGCTACAGTAAATATCAGCGATCTTTAATGTAGCACAAGCTACGTCAGGCAAGCTGAAGTAGCTTACTGTATTTTGCCACAGCTACTTCAGCTTACTGTAGCTTGTGCTACATTAAAGATCTACTTGATGTAGCTTGTGCCATGTAAATATCACTGATTATTTCTCACATTACTACATTATTTATTTAGCCTATGACTGCCTTTCATACTTAAATTAGTGGTAACAAAATAAATCATATGTAATTATTGCTCATAGTATTTAACGTGCTACAGTAAATGTCACTGATATTTATTTTTCACTATGACTGCTTTCGTTACTATAGTTAATGATGAAAAGTTATAATTTGGTAACTCCTTTTGATCCACTGTTTAAATGTTGTTTTAAAACCCTGAAACAAGAACAACATTTTTATTGTTTTCCTGTTATATTTCTGTGTAAGGTTCTCCCAGAAGTTGGATGAAACTCCACTTGGTCCAGAAGTTGTGTGCAGTCGTGCACCACAGCAACAAATGAGTGAAAATATCATTTCTATAAATAAATCTACTTTTGAAGTACATGTAGTGTGGTTGTGAAACATGCATGTACGTGTGCTTACCTTTAGTTTGAATAAAACAGTTGCACCAAATTTCACCTTCTTTATTTCAATAATTAAGATCCTCTGTTTAATCTCCAATACTGAGAAATAGTTTCATTGTAACGTCACCTCTACTAGACATTATTCTACTGCACATAAATAAAACCTAGCTGTAGTGATTGTTCTTTGGCAACTTACCAGTTTAGTGTTTTATTGACATGTACATGTACATAAAAACATACATGTTGCTGTATGTTCCTCCTCCAGGAGGAGACTGACAAAGATCTAAGTCAAAGCCTATAATTAAAAATTCAAAACAGTTGAAACTGAATACAATATGAGAACTGTGGGTGATTTTATGTATTTTAATGAAAATGACTACATGCAGCTCATCGTAGTGGGCTACAGAATAAACACCAGATCAAAAACACTCTTCAACAAGGAATGATGGAGACCAGTGTAGTTTCTGACTTTAAACAAACTGGAACAGATTCCTCATCATGTGGGACCGCTTGATTGGATCAGCCAACCCCTCAGGATCCAAGACTGGACCCAGGTCTAGGATCTGAGACTATCCAGGTCTAGGAGAGTTCTCGCACTGGAGCTTTTTTTGGATCGAACTCGGCCTGTCACTCGTCTGTACCTTAAAAAAAAAAAAGATTAGTAAACATTGTCATGTTTGCATCACAGTCTAAAATAAGACAATTAATACAGTTGATCCTAACATTTTTACTCATTCACAAAGTTATATGTTTAAATTTTATATTGATTTTAGTAATTTTTAACTTAGATTTAAATTATTGTGCAGGTTGCTTGTGTCATTAACTGCTGTTCCTCTGCTGCTGACTTTCTCAGAGTGTGTGTGTCTGTCAACTTCAGTGTAGGAGACCAGTCTGTGTTTGACTTGTGTGCACGCCTTCCTGAAAAAACAAATAATTCAATAGAACAAATGTTGTAATACCCAAAAGATGAACATGTGTTATGGAATATTTTCAGTACAGACAGCATCCCACTGCTTTATTCACGCAAGAGTAAAGAGGGACCCAAAATCAAAACAAACTGATAGTTCTAGTCTGACAATGTTGCAGTGTTCAAATATTATGTATATTAACTGCAATGTGTGTGTGATGCATATACTGCTGTGCAGTATATGCATCATAAACAGTGTGTACTGTATAACACACATGTATTTATATTAATTATTGAAGATTTGTTTAGTAAATGCTTTAACTGATATTCACTCACATTTTAGTACAATTTTAGCTTCATGTGTGTTTTTCGCTTCTTTTATTCATCATCATTATTTTAAGTGTGTTTTAATAACTCTGGTTTAATGACGGGTCATGTTTTGTGAGCTGCTGTAATGTCATATTGACCCGGTCTATCTTGAAAAAAAGATGTGCAAACTATCTCAATCATATCTAACCAGATAAATACAGGTTTAAATAAAATAAGCAGCCTCCTGACAACAAGCAGTCCAGGCCCAACACGGGACCAGAACTTTGTTGCTGTGAGTGTTACCGTGTGGAGGTTAGCATGTAGTATAGCATTGCTAAGCTAACCACAGTAGTAGAGACGCTAAATCATACCATACCATACCATACCATACCATTTTATTTATAGAGCACTTAAAACAGCAACAAGGCCAACCAAAGTGCTGTACAGACAGAACAACAGGTAACACACAAAGCAATATACAAAATGAAGTAAATCAGAAATATAGACATAAAAATGATGCAGATAATTACAACTAACCAGTGTGGAGCATACAGGTTCAAAACACAGATCATCTGGTGTTGAAAGCTACTGAATAGTAGTGGGTTTTTAAACGGGACTTGAAAACCGAGAGGGAGGGGGCCTGTCTGACAAACAGAGGTAACTCGTTCCAGAGTCTTGGTCCTGCTACAGAGAAGGCCCTGTCACCTCTGCACTTAGGACGAGTTCCTGGAACAGTGAGGAGAAACTGGTCCGCTGACCTCAGGGAACGTGGTGGGACATATGGTTGTAGCAGATCAGAGAGATGGGGGGGCGAAACTGTTCAGCGATTTGTAGACATACATGAGTATTTTGAACTGGATTCGAAAGTGAACCGGTAACCAGTGCAGTGAGGCCAAAACTGGTGTAATGTGCTCTCTTTTGCCTGTACTGGTTAAAAACCGGGCTGCTGCATTCTGGACCAGTTGTAGTCGTGCAATGGAGGTCTGACTGATACCAAACAGGAGTGAATTGCAGTAATCAAGCCTAGATGTAATGAATGCATGTATTACTGTCTCCAGGTTATTTTTGGACAATATGGGCTTCAGTTTAGACAGCTGCCTCAGTTGGAAGACGCATGATTTAACAATCATGTTTACATGATTGTTAAGTTTCAGGGAAGGGTCCATTATCACGCCCAGATTAGTGACTCTTTGTTTTTCTGACAGGGTTAGAGCGGAAAGGTCGATGCAGTGGTTTGTGATCGTGTCGTTGGGAG
Source organism: Nematolebias whitei (assembly GCF_014905685.2). Taxonomy (NCBI): domain Eukaryota; kingdom Metazoa; phylum Chordata; class Actinopteri; order Cyprinodontiformes; family Rivulidae; genus Nematolebias; species Nematolebias whitei. The sequence continues at coordinate 23,584,814 of NC_056510.1, forward strand.
GGAACAACATGACTTCAGACTTCTTTTCATTGAAACTTAAGAAGTTTAAAGCCATCCAGTCCCTGATGTCAGCCAGGCAGTCGAGCAGAGGTTGAATAGAGCATGTACCATTGTGTCTTAGGGGGAAGTAAATTTGACAGTCATCGACGTAGAAGTGGAAGGGCATGTTGTGTTTCCGGAAAATAGCACCAAGCGGCAGCAGGTATAAAGAGAATAGAAGGGGACCCAGGATGGACCCCTGCAGAACCCCCCCCCCCCCCCCATTTAAGCTCTGCCGCTGCAGAACTAAACTTCTTGATGGAGACACAAAAGGATCTGTCAGCGAGGTAAATCATGAAAACAACAGTTCCAACACACACACAGTTATACTCTGACATTGTCTCACAAAATGATTTATATAGAATTTTTTGTTTACCGGACAAAAAGTGATCGGAGCATGACGTCTTCGAGGGCAGATCCTTAGCCAGACTCAACAATGTTTTGCGGTGAGCTCTTCCGGTGGAGGTCCTTCACAATTCCATATTTTTGGGATTAAGTGAAAACTGCACTTTGCCCAAATGTTTCCCCAACATCCTCTAACCCAGCACGAAACAACCATTGCAATTTACTTAAAGAAAGAAAGAAAAATAAAAAAAACTCGAGAAAATTAACTACTGGTAAACTGCACTGTGTCTGTAGGCAGCCTCCCAACATGGAGGACGTACCGGAAATGCCCCTGATGTTACGTCACATGGGAAATATGTATTAGGTCTTGATATCTCAGTCTGTTTTGTATTACACAGTTATTTTCATCTTATTATTTGGATGTTAGTTTGAGCAAACAGTGATAGCAGCAGCTTGCTGTAGCACTTCCAGTAGAGTTGCTTCCAGCAGGAATATTATTTCCACTGGAATTACAGTGTAACATGAAACTGATGAATCAGTAGACGGAACCAGTACCGTCCATTAGCAACTCTTGGGTAAGCTAACTGTAAATAAAGTGAAACAAGAATCCTGGCAGGTCTTGTGACTAACTCTAACTGTTAAATTAACAGTCTGGTCTTAAGGTAGGCTCTACTTGTTCAAACTGGGGTTGTTCAATGGGCAATATACAACAGGTAAGATGATAATTGTTCATAACCTTTCTGCAAACTCTCTACAATAAACTATTGATTTAAAGTAATGTGGTCAGGAACTCATTATCAACAAGTGTGCAGAAAAATCGCCAGAAATCAAAGGAAATAGAAACATCAAAATAGCAAATAATAATCATATGTATGTGTTCCAAAAAATAAAAACAGCAGTCATGAGTTGATAAAAAAAAATGTAGGTGTTTTGTGTATGAATTCCATCCATATTTATGAAGGTTATTAGACACATAAACTAGTGAGGTTAGGGTCCCAAACCTCCACCACCGTTGTTGAGTTGGTCAGAAGTCACAACATTTTGGAACCGCTGCTTTAAACTAAAACCTCAGTGCACATCAGTCGAGCATTAAAGCAAAGTCTAGCACATGTAAATAGGAGGGGGTCAGTGATTTTTGCCAGACATATGGAGAGCATTTGGAGATGTTCAGGCTCTAAAGCGACCACAACAGAGATGGATGGAGTATTAAAACACACTGTTTTGGTAAGAATATGTTTTTTGCAAAAACCCTAAATAGCCACAACGGTATTCATAAATCCTTTTACCAAGAAAAAAAAAAATTAAAATCCATTAATTCTGATCCATTTGTTGTACATACACTTTTTCCAGTAATATTCCATTCAACTCAGTGTGCTTTTTTATTTTGTTTATTGTTTGTCTGAATGTCAAACTTGATATTGATGGTTGCTCTTGGCCATAATGAAAATAGCATTCTAAAAATCAATATATGTTGACCGAGTCACGTTGGACGGACTTCATTCAGTTTGGAAGGAGCCTGAAACATACATGGAACATCTAATCAGACCCAGAGTCATTCAGAAGTTTGACAGTTAATACCAGCATACACACAATATGATACATATTTGTTACAAAGGACAAAAAGATCAGTGAGTTGTGTAGTTTTAACAAAAATATAATCTTGTCAGCATATTCAAAGTCTATGAAAAGAGTGGAACTAATTAAATCTTAAGAACTGGAATTAGTTTTGAAACTTACAGTAAAGCTGACCTGATAGCTAATGGGCTGCATATGCATCAAGGATAACTAGTGATGTTTTAACTCTAATCCAGTGCTTCTCAATTATTTTCTGTTACCCCCCCCCCCCCCCCCCCCAGGAAGAAGTAAACATTTTGCACCCCCCAACTCTCTGCCCCGACTGTAAATAGTGTCATTTGTCTATAAAATTGTTATAAGTGCACCTCTGCATAACCTTGTGTCCTTATTCACATTAAAGAAAACAAAAGAATAATAAAGATCAACTTACAACAAAGAATAATTTTATTAACGTTGTTTTTTAGTCTGTAACAGAAACAACTTAAAGTGCATCGATTTGCCAGAAAAAAAAAAAAAAAACTTATTTAAACTTTAAATATTTTTGACCATTTGATACTGAAAAATAAAATAAAATATAATCAATAAATAATAATAAATTCAATTTGATCAGCAACATTTTAAGAAGTGTTATATAAAACACTTTGGCCTGCAAAACAAAAAATGAATAAAACAATTTGTGCTGATTTTTTTTAAATCAAAATGAGGAAGTTGGGATCAATGGCTATAACGAGCACACTCATCAATAAAACAAACAAAAAATTGTCAACGTGAAAGAGGAAAAAATATATTATATTATATTATATTAAATAGTTCTATTTTTTACTACTCTTTATATTACAAGTCAAAACTAATCATAGCTGTGTTGTTAATTTTCCATCTATCCTTTAGTGTCGAGGTCCCTAAATAGAAGTTTCTGTGGGCAAATCCGGACCCAAAATGAGTCCTATCTAGACCCAGATCAGTTCGTAAATTTGAGTATGAATATACATCAGTTTTATATTGGCACATGTTTTTCCCTTGTGTATAATTTATTTGAGATTTTCTTCAGTTCAAAGTCATTTATTTTATGTTTAACAGCTTCTCACCCATTTACCATAATATATTTTAAGCAGCACAATGTTTATAGCATTCGAGCACATCACCCTTTTATATTATATAGATCCACTTTTCTCACATTTACAGTATTTCCCACGTCTGGCCTGCGGTTTCCTCTGCATCTCTCTGCAGAAAGAAGCTGTTAGCCCACAGAGAGCTACAGTCCTGGGAAAGAAAAAACAAACGTGGCTGTCACAAAACGCACGTTTAAATATATTCTGGAAAATTGCTAGAGAAATATTTCCTAGGCAAACCTCAAGCCCTGCGTTGGTGCTTTTTTACACAATATTAATTAGGTTTGAGAAATGCCTAAAGGTTTTTTTTTTTTTTTTTTATGCTATTTACAGGATTTAACTCATATTTGCAGAAAAATGTGCTCTTCCTGTGACGAATCCACCCAAAGACGGTTTGTTTTTGTGGTCGGGAGCCAGCTGCTGTTATTTCCATGTGAAGTAACATTGATATGAAAAGACAAATAAACTGCAAAAATTGCCTCAAGCTGCTCCTTAAAGGGATAATTAGGACCTTTTGAAGTGGGATTCTGTGGAGGTAGCTTTCAACAGCCCCAGTTTGGAGAAACTCTTTATTTTTGACCAGACTGATCAGAGTGGATTGCTGCTGTTTTAATACAAACATTAGAAATTTCATAGCAGCTCATACAAATGCTGTTTTCTAAACCTTTCCACAACAACCAGTTTCACATTACGCAGCTATTCTGATAGAAAAACGGTGATATTCCTGCAGAAAGTGCACCTCAGCTGCACCAGAAATGCTACAGCTAGCTGCTGTTGCCACTATTCGTGCTTGCGAGTCACCATAGAAGTCTTTGAAAAATATTTAAGTAACTGATGTAGAGTATATATGTACACATGGACTGCTATAAGTTATATTTAACATTACTGTGATGATATTAACAGAAGCGTTGAGCAATATCCATCATATTTAAACTATATTTCAGCAAAACAAAAGCCTCGTTGCTGCTCACCAGAAATCTGTTTCTTATATTCTGGTGAAGTCATTACAATTTCTTATCACACTCCAAAGATGATAGGCAACAAGGAGGCATGGGAAATGTTACTGACAGCTGAGGGCAGACTCAAGAAGGAGGGCCCGAGCAGGAGATCAGCGATAATGTGATCCGATGACATAGCTGTGTGAGCTTTTCCCCTTCGGTGGTCTCACCATGGACCCACTCACAGCTGAAGACAGTGAATTTAGTTTGGCTTTAATCTTCCCATCAGGCGATACGAAGCAGGCGATGTGCTGCGAGTGGTTCCCATTTGGCCTCAGGAGAATTGTGTCAGGTTGCGCAAGTGCACAAGCACAGATACGTCAGCGTGGCACGCCGACAGGCAGCTTGTTTAAATAAAGAGCACACCAAATAAGTTTATCGCGGTGCAACTTGACTGCTGAGAATAGCTTTTGTGCAGAAACACATGACAACTGCAAACAAAAACAGAGCTAGTCCCTCGGCGAGCTCGTCGAGACCGTCTGTCCGTGGTGCTGAAAGGAAACCGCTCAGGCTTTTTCTTCCCGTTCTCGGTGACAGAATAGTTTGAAAATGTGTTTTCCATGAGAAGTCCAGAAGTGATCAACAGCTTGGGCTGGGCTTGTCTTTGACAAATGGCATCATGTGGTGCTGGCTGGTTGAAACAAAGGAGCGTGGACAGTGCTGCGGAAAATAAAGTGCTGTGCTTTATCAGCTGTATTTTTCCTGTTTGAGTAAGTATCACTGATCTGAAAGAGCTGTCTTAATGGTCGCTAAGTTTGCCACTTTTACTGTGTTTAATTGTAAATTAGCTTTAAAAAATGGATGAATATCTCTTTAACTATAATTGTGATTAAAGCAAGTGGTGTAGACTACGTGATACTCGAGTACACTCACTAGAAAAGTGTAAGAATTTCAGTATACCTACTTAAAAGTGTCCAATGATAATCATTAGACACGTGTCATTGATACGTTAACGCTTCCATAACAATCTATCGGTACGCAGTACTTTGCTTTGATACTGTTTTATAAACTCTATAACATGTTTTTAATACAAAGCCAACTGTTGCACAAAGTTTGTTGTTCATTTATTCAAATATAAGCATCAGAGAAATTTGGAAATGTTCAATATGCTTAAAAATTACATTGTGCTAACCAGTGCACTTTGGTTTCTAAGCACAGTATACCCAGTACAATAAATGTAGACCACACCACTGGATTACAGTTATTTATTATTATTGTTATATTGTGTATCTAACTCTTTATGCTTGACAGGTAAAAGCATCACAAAAAATAAAAATAAAAATCTACTTACCTATTGGTGACACCAAAAGAAAATCTATTGGTGTGCTGGTTAGTGATTAAATTTTTGCTATAGATTTTATCTAAAAAAATTATCTAAAATATGAATGATTTATTTAAATACGTTCATTGCCCTCACCTTGGGCCCTTGAGCAAGGCCTTAACCCCAGCAGCCAAGTCTGCTGCTCCACATAGAAGCCTGTGGTAGCTCGGTGATCTGTGGATGTGACAGAAAAAAGCATCTGGCATTAAAACAATTGCTGAGTCTGTGAGTTTGATGGCTGTGGTGATCCTTTAAGAAGAGAGCAGCCAAAAGAAAGAAAACGTTTTAGCTCTAACTTGCAGACTTTGGTGAGGCTGGTGCACCAAGAGGACTGACAGGAAACAGGGTTGCACAAATAAAACGGTAAAAACAAATCTAATGACTGAAGATGTTAGGATTAAAAACTGAAAGCAGAATGTTTTTTTTTTTTTGGGGGGGGGGGGGGGGGG
>NC_056510.1:23590749-23592107 GCF_014905685.2 Nematolebias whitei
GGTCAAAAATCAGACGTCATTGTTTGTGGCCAAACTGCAAAAAATTACAGAAGGAACTAATCTTATAAATAAATAAAATCAGTTTTTAACTCAGCCTACACTGCAGCTATGCTGAATCATTGTTCTGCTCTGGACAACAGAACCAGAGTGAAACTGGTTTGGTTCAGGTCCAGTGGAGCATGTAAAGATAACTGCCTGAAGAAAACAAAGAAGAGTCCTTGATAAAAACGTTCGTTGGCTCATTTTATCATTCAAAGGCAGGTTTTGAAGCAGGATGAAGTCATAATTCAGGATGATAATGTCGCCCGACACGGAGCAAAGAGCGTTAAAATATTTCTCCAGCAAAAACTCAGTGACATCACGAACAAAAGATTTCACTACAAAAATGAAGATTTATGGTGGAAATTTCAAAAGAATGCTCCGAGACAAGGCTCCATCCTGCAAATCTATTCAGTCAAGTGCTGTACAAGAAAAACAGAACCTGATGGATGAAGGTTATTATTTATCCTAAAGAGAAAGATCCAATCGTTTAAAGTGCAGGAGTTATGAACAATCTTACCTGTTGCAGATAGCTCGTTGATGGATTTGAAAAAGTTTGGAAAAACTGAATTTTCATTCTGACCAAACTGATGAGCTAATAACGAGTCAGAGCCAAGATTAAAGTGGATTGCTGCTCTTTTTAAACAAGTTCAAGCTTAAAAATGTTGTAATGATGTGAATACTGTGTTGTTTTTGATGACCTATAAATGGACAGACTCGTGCACATCTGCCTGACATCCTGCAACATTACATGTCCTCCTGATCGCTCAGATCTAATGATCATTGTCTTTTCTTGTTGTGATGTCCAGGATGGTCCAGAGAGGTGATCAGACCTTTTCAGCTGTAACTCCTAAACTGTGGTTTCAACTCTTGGTGTTTTTAAGCCTCATCTTAAAACACATTTGTATGCATAGGCTTTTAAACAGCATGAGTGGCCATCCATCCATCCATCCATCCACCCATCCATCCATCCATCCACTGCTTGTTCTGAAGTTGGGTTGTGGGGACAGCAGCTTGAGCACGGAGGCCCAGACATCTCTTTCCACAGCCACCTCTTCCAGCTCTTCTGGGAGGACTGCTCCAGCTTGTATTAGTGGATTAAGAGTTTCAGTAGAGTCACAGAAGTGCAACTGTTGCTTTTGTTCTTATTGATACCGCAGACAAAAATAAAATAAAGTAAAATAAAACATGCTGTCATTAGAGTTCTGCCTCGTGCTGGAACATTAAAAATGAATATTGGAATTTCAAAAATCATGAAAGAAAATGTTTCACCATCATCTTAATGCAGCCAGTGTCTTGGGTTGAATGTGCATATATAT
>NC_056510.1:23592207-23600304 GCF_014905685.2 Nematolebias whitei
TATCACACCCTGCAGGAGTCAGACTTACTGCCGGCAATGCGAACCAATCTCTTGCACCGCTTGTATAGGGACTAAATAGCTCATAGCAATGGCCTCCCAATCTCATACTCGCGGAGCACACCCCCTCCCCCCTCCCACACACACACACACACAGTGTACCCCAAGGAACATGGTCGATAGCCTTCTCCAAGTCAACAACACATATGTAGACTGGATGGGAAAACTCTCATGACCACTCGAGGACCCTAGTGAGGGTAAAGAGCTGTCCACTGTTCCACGGCCAGGATGGAACTCACATTGTTCCTTATTGATCTGAGGTTCAACCAACAATCTGACTCTCTTCTCCAGTACCCCTGAACAGATCTTACCAGGGAGGCTTTTATACAGCATGAAAGTTGACGTCTTTCGCTCATTGTAATGGTTTTGATTTATGTCTTATATTTTTAACCGTGTTCTTTCCTTTATTGTCTCTTGTATTCTGTATCACCCTTTGTGCAGTTTGTTTTGCATTCTGCATTTTGACCAATGATGGGTGTCTTTAAATGTACTAATCAAATAAGTTTGATTTAATTTGGTTACATCACTGCCAATATTGCATTACATGATCATTTCCATAGAACTTGACATATTTTTGTAAGTACAAATATCCACAGTATATGTTTACTTAGGTAAAATACAACCATTTCTATACATTTTTGGACTGGTGATAGACAGCGTACAGCAAACATGGTGTTAACAATGTGTGGCTTTGACATGACATAGTAGCACCTAGCAAGATGGACACTTCAAATCTTGTTTAGGATTGTGGCCGTACCGGTGTATTCCTGTTAGTTAGTTTTAATGCTGAACTTTGTATACATGCTGTTTACATCAAATGCACATAACAGATCAGGTTTCTGATTTACATCACAAAACTGAAAGCGCAATTTAAAAAAACAACAACTCAAACAAACCACAAAGGACTTCTAATATTCTACAAACCTTTGTAGACCTTAAAGTACAAAGTTTTGACCTTACTGTCTTTAGTATTGATGATTCAGCAAGAAGTAATTGCTAAGAAATATGACTGATGGTGGGTGTGTCAAGACCAGAAAAAAATAGTAACCAAGTTTAAAATCTTGCCATACCATGCAGGAGCTTTAAGCTGTCCCAGTGTGGAGGAACGTACATCAGAATGAAGCTGCCACTGTGCAGCTTGAAGGCCTAATAACCTGTTTTCACTGTGGTCACCAAATATGAGCCCTACAGCAACACTGCAGATTTGCTTAATTTATATCTCCAAAAGAATCCTGATACTAGTTTATAGAATTATTCTTGACAACTGAGATCATTTTTGGGTCAAACAGAATACAAATAACCTCCACTTCTCATTTTATCTGTCCCATTTGGAGCACTTTAGGTGCATGTAAGTAGAATATTAGTGAGTGTTTCCACTGTGTTGGCTACTATGTGTGTAATAATTGTTCTGCCTTGGGCATGCTTAAATTTTACATGATGACCAAATGTTAGCAGAAAAATAAATGCACAGAGGCTTAGTTAGGCTCGAGTGCTCTCATAAACAACATTACGCAAGAGGCGACCCTTTAATAAAGTCTAATAATAATAATAACAACAAACTCTCCATCATTAATTATCGCCAGAATGATCCAAACGCAAATCAAGTTTTTATAGAGATGGGAAAAGAAAGAATAATATTCAATATAACGTCCTAACCACATTTAACAACAAAGCCACTTCATTATAGCGGTGCCAGGTTGCACTGCCAGTGTAAAAAAATGGCCTCGAAAAAGCCAAGAACTTTTATTGAGTGGTTATTAATTGATTTGTCCTGACCTACCCAGACCTGGGCTTAGCTTCCTCAGCGGAGCGGTGCCAAGGCTCTGTCCTAACTCTGCATAAAATAAATGAGAAGCTGTGGGGCTATAGTCTCCAAAGCCAGAGGATATTGTTCGATTTCACGTCAGCCCTCCAGGAGGCAATTTAAACAACCCAGCATGCTAATAAGCTTAAGGCAGTCCTGGAAGATGGCCAATTCTTTTTTTTAACCCTCTCTGTTCTCCCACAATAAAATTAAAGGGGAATAAACATCCTGAAGAAGTGTAATTCTACCTGAATCTGAAGGAAGATCACACTCTGGTGTAATAAAACTACAACAATGTGTACTCTAAAGTGACATCCTCATGCGCAGTAACAAAAGGTCAAGTTATGCACATAAAATGGGGTTCAATTGGAAAAAAAATTTGATTCACTTGCACACCAGTATGGCCATGTTAATGAGTTGAATTGAGCTGACACCAGAGGGCATAAGCAGTGACATCATGAGCGGAGCAATAGTGTTATCAGGCAGTTGCTGGAGAGTCTGACAGTTTGTCCAAGTGATCAAAGACACAGAGGATATTTTGTAGAGGCAGACAGACATTATAACAAGTTGATGGTGTTTGACAGGGGGGTGTTGGTGTGTATGTGTGCATGAAGTCAAGTTGTGATATTCAGCAATTGCGCTGACATTGACATGTGAGGTGTACAGATGTCCCAGTGGACAAAGTGCTGGAACCAGTGGGTAGTTTAGGTTATCATCCACAGTAAAAATATTCCAGTCACTTAAATTAGACCGCACCAAAAAACACCAAGACATCTTCACCTGTCATTCTGACACAGGTATTGGATTATTTACAAGATCCAGTGTCATCTCCCCCAACTAGTGTTATATGAACCATGGGTCCATCGTCACATGCACAGACTGCTATTAACACCAGAAAATGCAGCTGTGTTTGGTGCGGTCCCAGTCTTAGAACATATGGAGCGACAATGAGACAAACATAAATGACTCTGGTGTGTGAGTGTGACATCACAGAGGTTAAAGGAGAACTTGTTGCACATGTTTATAACACAGGCAGTAATCCTGGCGTCATGGTGTGGGGTACAGAAGGGGATGACGTCAGAGTGCTTCTGGTGGTCACTTGAAGGACTTTGATGGCAAAGTGTTAAATCTTGCTTTCACGTGTCTTACCTGTCCTGAGACAGTACCCTGGAACAACATTCAACAAGACATTTATCCACAAGTCTATGGGCAGTTTATGTCGAGCTAAGATCCTCCCATGGTCAGCCAGATCCTTTGATCTTTGTACAATCAAACATGCGTTGGATCAGTTTATCTAAAAAGTGTCAATTTGACAGATCTCGGAGGAAGTTAGAACAGCTGAGGGCCTACTTGCTGCATACGAAGACACACCAGTCTGTACTAAACTGGCACTTGTAGCAACGCTGGAGGTGGCGCCACACCTTACTGACGTGGAACCAGCAGTCTGCCCTTACTGACAACTATCTGCTCTGATTTTGCAGTCACATGACCTTTCAACACATGCAGTTTAATTTCCACCATGCCATCTGACTGCTCAACTTTGTTGTTAGCGAGTGCATTTAGTTTTGGCATTAAATAAATACCGTATATGAGAGAACTTGGAGGCTCCGATTGCCACAAACACATCAGCAACACAACTGCATCTGAAAAGACAAGAGCCCCAACCCCACAAATAACTCAATACTCCAGTAAAGCAGCGGTATTTGTTGTGGCCGTGGAAATACGATAGTGTTCATTCAGTGGTTGTTCCTTGAACCCACAGGGCAGGTGGTAGCAGATCACAGAGTTCTCAGTGACTCAGGGGCTAAACTAATCATGCACGACGCTCTCACACGGCCTGACCACTGCCCTTCCAAATCTACACCAGCTTGTCATCCAGCAGAAGGTGAACATGCTTTTCATAACAAGACCTTTGCATTAGTAAAATGTGATAACACTGATTTTTTTGTTTCATTTAAGCATGTTAATATCAGTCTGATCATCTCTTAATAATATCCTGGCTGGCACATTTCTTCATAACTCACTTATGCAATGCTTTATCACAGCCCAATAACTCAAGGCAGTATCACATATCTGGATGTTCTCGACTTAAAAAAACGTTCTGCAATTAATTTACTTTAATTACATATTTTGATATTGTATCTTAACATCTTTTTAATCAAGTGTTCCCTTTATGAAAATTACCCTTCAACCACCTTATTGTTAGGATCTTAAAAATTAATTTAAATTGTGAGCCAGTGGCAAGTGCGTAAGATTGACCAACACTGCCCCCTAGTGGAAATAAACTACTCCTACACCCTAAACCTCGTCAGTCATGCTTCCACTTTTGTACATGTTGCAGGTTGATAACATATAGTGTAAAAAAAAACTTTTTTAACCTTCTTAATTTTCTTTTTAATGCAAGTTTAGAGAATAGAAATTTATAAATGGGATGCATGAAGTTCTCCTTCAAAGTCTTTGGTTTAATGGATTCAAAAAAATAATGTCTTTCAGAAAAAATTCTTCTTGATTTGGTGACATATTTCATAAAAGCACTTTAAAGGCATTGACAAATTAAGAGCACCAAGAAAATAAATAATACTGAATATAAAATTACTTGTCTTTACTTTTTATAAGTCATCAAAGTGAGCAAAATAACTTAATGCTAAAGTTTTTTTTTAAATAATCTTATTTGTAAATTAGTAGAACTAAAGAAAGAACAATGTGTTGTTATATTTGAAATCTTTTATTACGCATCACAACACAAGTAATCACATGTTTAATAGATTCCTGCAGTGTTTTCCACATGTCAACAATAATGTTTGAACACCTCCAGTTTCATAGTGGCAGCAGTGTTACTCGTATATTATAATCTTTAATACATTAGAAGGTCATTCCAAAAGATGCAGCTGTGAAAAACAGTTAATATAGTCCAATAATTACATTTAAACATAAACAAAACAACAATGGATGTCTGGGTATTAGCTGAACTTATTTATATTAAATTATGGTGCAATTATAAACAAAACAACTCTTAAAATATAGCATCAGCTGATTGCCAACATTTTCGAAAGCAATAGTGTTAAACAAATTTGTAGCTTAAAAAAGGTTCTGATCTATCAAAGTGTGATTTAGTTGACAGGTTATCAGCATAAATGATCTTACATGGTTTAGATAGCTCTTTAAATGACTTCAGTTTGGAGAAATAAAGTTTGATTATGACCAGACTGATGAGCTAACGGCTAGTCTCAGTGGAGCGACGATAAATTGACATCGATGCCGTTTTGAAACAACTTCAATCTCAAAACTTAAAATTTTTACAATTCATAAAAACACCTTAACCTTTTCATCAAACCATAACTGTCCCTTTAAAAATATTAAAGTATTATCTATTGCCAGCATAATGTTACTGATGCTTCAATAAAGCATATAATTAAAAGTCACAGTTTAAAGTAGATCAGATTATTATTGGTCAATAATTAGCTAAATCATAAATTTCTATTAATTACACACCCTGTTGCACTCTTCAAAGTCTTGGCACTCTTTAAAAACAAAGAATTATAAAACATTTATTTGTACAAAATACAAAATGTACACATTGTAAGAAAAAGTAAACGTTCAAAGATTAAAAATTAAATAGATCTAGTGTCAAATGTATAAAAAAGAGGCAACACTTTGGTCCTGAGTTTAACTTGTAGCATTTTATAATCTGTGTATAATTTAGTAATCCATGCTGTTGGTTTAATGACTTTAAATAAAATAATAGCATACCTCTTTGGAAAAAGGCAGACAGGCTGCAGAGATAGATGGACCACCCATATGTTTTCATCTTGGTCTGAAATATTTCACATGCACGGTCTGAAACTCCTCCATCTTTGTAGGTTTACCTTGAACTTATCCTCTTATCTGCTTTCTTTCTGACTTTTCTCTCTTCAGTCATCATGTAGCATGAAGGCCCATTCAACAGTTTCACTTCTGACTTGTTTCCCTTCTCACTAAAGCTTCTGTGTCATGTTTTTATCTCCTGGGTTAAGACTGATCTTCATTTTTATGTCCAGCTGTTTTACCTTGATCTTGTTTTTTTGGGCTGCAGTTCCCGGTCTCGTCTTGGTCTTCATGATGTTGGACTGCCTCTGCAGCAGCAGACAACACTACTGAAGTATTATTACTGTTGTCTGGTTTTGATGTTGAGGAGCTTTGAGGCTCATTAGGTGTTGAGATGAGAACTTTTTCGTCTTTGTCACCTTCATTTGGTTTTTTCTCTTCAGGAACCTGGTTGTTGTTGTTTTCTTGCAGGGTCTTCTCTTCCTGCTTAGTTTCTGTCACTGGAGGGTGTTTCTCAGGTGTTGTTTCTGTATCAGCTGGTTCAGAAGTGATGGTGGGCCGCTGTTTGTTCTCTCCTGAGCCAGGCATGTCAGACTGTTCACTGGTTTTATCCACAGTCTCTCCAGCAACTTGATCTGAACTGGGGTTGTCTTTGTGAGTTTCAGTTGTGGGGTCAGGCAGCTCAGGAGCTGGTGGTTCTGAGACAAGTGGCCCGGGTTCAGAGGTTTCAGACTTTGTGACCTCATCCTCCTTTTCACAATCTGTAACGGTAAAAGAGCTCATCTTAAATTCATCTCCCAGGAATTCACAAATATGCAAACTGTTTTACAGTGAATCTCAAATAAAGTTTTGCTGCATGGAGGAATTCAAGGAAAAAAAATCTGCAGCATCAAACAAATCAATGATGTTAATCAAATTCAGCTTCTCTTCTTGGGGCTGACGTGTTTGTGTAAATACAGTTTAACCTGTGAAAATGGAGAAATCTTAGCAATTCCAGATGTGCCGCTGCTGGTTCAGAGCTTGTTTATTTTTATAAAAACATCATGAATAAATGAAACTGCTGAGGCAGAACTTATTTATTCTTACAGTTATTGAAGACTCACAACATAATCTGAGTGTTTTTGTTGTTCACGAAAGAAGAACTACGATTCCCATTACATTTCTATAAAACTGTGACAGATTTAAATGTGTGTTCACGGAGCAGAAACACAACAGATAGACAAAAAATTATGAAAGACCGGGATTTGAACCAGGGTACCTTTCTCACAGAGGCAGCAGCTCTACCAACTGCACCACCGTGCTGCCAGGTTAAATGATTTAGCACCTGCACTGCTTTTAACTTCTTAAGCGCTGTCCAGCATCTGCAGATTGTCTGATCGCCTCATGATTGAAATAATCCAGCGTTTTTGTTCCTGCTCTGTTCCTGACCCACTTCATACTAACACAGATCCCTCCCCTTTGCCTCCCCAAGACGGATTCTTCTGCCCATCAAATATCTGGACCTCAACGTCTGCTCTGCCTTCAGACCACTGACTCCAGCTAAAACTCTTAGATAACTTTTGCTTTTTCGGCCTCTGTGGATGACCTACGTCTGTATTTTTGACCATGAACTCAAGACCCCAGACTCTAGTTCATCTCTCAGCAACAAGCTCCACTTTCTGAAGAGAATGTTTATCGGACTTTGGCTCAGGGATCACGTGATCTGTCCACACCTCCTTTCCCTCTGACGCCATCGCAGCTTCGCCTTTTCACATGTGATCGAGCTCATTGTGCGACAGCTCACTTTCTCCTCCTGATAAAACTTTGTATTTTTGTTCACTCCTGTTTAAATTTCCGGGTCCGCCTCGTAACAAAAGAGAGCAGCTCTCTTTTAAATTCAGCCTCTCTGTCTGTGATCGAGCGCTGCAGCCTGACAGCTGATTTCTCCTCATGATGAAATGGAGGAGAAAGTCAGGCTGCAGTTACTCACAGACACAAAGCTAAAGCTACAAAACAACAACATAAACAATAAAAACAATGCCACTAAAACAAAACAGATTATTTATGAAATTCATTCAAATAAATCCTTGTGCTGACTAAAATTCAATCATTTATTTTGTAATTAAATTTTACATTGTTAAAAAAAGACGAGAACCAGAAGGAAATTCATAATCTCTACAGTATATGTTCTTTTTTAATTCTTTTTTTTTCTTCTCTAAACAAACAAAATTAGACTAATATATAAAATCCAACCCTAACACATGATTTTCAGCAGAAAATAAATTAGTTCATCTGATGGGTACTCACTCTGATTAGGAAACTCTCCTGTCTCTTCTGAGGACGTTTTTTCATCAACATTTGTTTTGGCTTCTTCAAGATTGGCTGTTTTTGGGGACACAAGAGGAAAAATTTTATGCTAAAATATTAAATAAAAGCAAGAAATCACAATCTAT
>NC_056510.1:23600314-23604879 GCF_014905685.2 Nematolebias whitei
AACTGCTGCCCTCATGACCCAACTTCAGATCAATCTGAAGATAATGTTGGATGGATGGAAGATAATTGAATCTATTTATATGACAAATGCAGATAAAAAAAATAAAAATTCAGCATTCTAGAAAAATTGTCTTTTTTTTTTTGGTCATGAATTTTTCTTTTTTTCTTTTTCATTTCTGTTCTTCCAGTAGAAGCTGTGTTTATTTTACCTGCATTTGATTTGGTTTGAATGGGATTGTGTGAATTGAAACAAATTGTATTGAACTGACAAGTAGACAAAAAAGAGGACAAAAAAAAAAGTATTACACTAAGATATTTGTTGGGAACTGATGCTATATAAATTAAATAGTTAACACTCATGTTGTTTAGGAACAAATATGAATTAATATTTACATAAGTTCTATTTTGAATACAGTTAATACCATTAGTTAACTCATGGCCAAAACTTTAGTGAAGTTTAAAAGTGAACAATTTAACTTTAACCAAGGTGTATTTACATTGGGTTTTCTGTGTCCAACTATACATTTTAAACATACAAATAATTGTTCAAATGACGACACCAACAACCCGAAAAGGAAGAAGTGGTTAAAGATAATGGATGGATGGATTTTGAAATCTAGTTAGTACAGGTTAGTATCCAAACCAGGGTATTTAGCATTAGTGGATGATTGTGTTTCAGTGACCACTCAGTGTAGTCACCCAACTCACCGGGTAACACATGTTTTGACTTTGCAGAGTCTGCAAGACCATTCTCCATCTTAATGGTTTCCACAGGTTCTCTGCTCTTGTCTTCAACAGCAGGTTCTTTATTTGTGGGAAGATCAGGAGAACGAGGAGGCTTAGCAGGTGAAGTAGAAGATGAAGTAATTGTGTCCAACTCTGAACCTAAAACAGGAAATAAGAAAATTGTAGTACAACAAAGCTACAATCACACTTTCATAGGATTAAATATAAATGTATTCTAGGGCACTGTGAAATGTTAACTGCTGAAAAAGTACCTGTATTATGTATATATTTGTATATATGTAATAATTTCATTTTTATTTATGTATTTTTTTATTATTCCAGTCTCTTATAAAACAACAAAAACAAACTTTTCATTCTAGCTTTACACTTGAAAAGCAGTTATTTAGAGATTGCTATTTAAAGTATCTAAGAATTATCATATATATACTTTTATATTTTTGTAAATGTTACATATGAGTTGTTAATTAAAATAAATAATTGAATGGCTTTGATTTAACATTACTTTAGATGTTTTATTTGTTAATATATTCTGGAATAAATAAGAGAAACTTTTAAAATATCAAATATATGCTACTAATGTTTAGAAAAGTGCAAGACAATAAATTTGTAATAATAAATGTGCAAATGTATTATCTTGTTAAAAAACTGTTTTATTAAAATTATTTTTTCACTGCTCTCAGAGATCTGTGTTCATTATAATTTAGCAGAAGCACATATACTTTAACTTCCTATTATCATTGTTTTTTATACGGGCTTTTGGTAAAATCACCTTACTTTTTTTTAAATACTTGTACACAACCATAAGTATAGAAAAGAACAAATATTTCCTGTCCATGTCCTTGAGCCCCTTAAGGAGAGCATCAAAAATCACAGCAGGTGGACAAGGTTTTCACTGAGGTCAAAATTAGATTTGCTCATGGAAAAAAAAAATCAAAGCACAATCTCTGAATTATAGTCTTTGTGAGTAAAAACGTGCATCAAACATGCAGAAGAATGTTAGTTTGTTTCCTGGACATGTGCAGGTGGGTCTTGTGGAATTTCAGAAAAATAAAATACATCTTTGCAGCTTAAACTATCTGCAAACAGACAACTGTTTTGTTTTCTTTTTGCTTTTGATTAAAACAACATGCTGCACCTAACATACTTTTTCCATCTCATCTGGATCATGTAACAACATGCTGTTGCACCTAAACTAGTCAAACAAGCTTAAGTGTGTTTTTAAGCGAGATTTAAAAACTGTGAGGGAGGGGGTCTGTCTAACGAGCAGAGGTAACTCATTCCAAAGTCTTGGGCCTGCTACAGAGAAGGCCCTGTCACCTCTGTGCTTGAGACGGGTTCCTGGGACTTAGGAGCAACTGGTCTGCTGATCTGAGAGAACGTGGTGGGACATACGGCTGGAGCAGATCAGTAAGATAGGAGGGGGCAGAGCTGTTTAGTGATTTATAGACATACAAGAGTATTTTGAATTTGATTCGAAGGTGAACTGGAAGCCAGTGTAGGGAGGCCAAAACAGGTGTAATGTGCTCTCTTTTGCTTGTGCTGGTCAAAAACCGGGCTGCTGCATTTTGGACCAGTTGAAGTCTAGCTATGGAGGTCTGACTGATACCAAAAATGAGTGAGTTGCAATAGTCGAGCCTGGACGTAATGAATGCATGAATTACTGTCTCCAGGTTATTTTTGGACAATATGGGCTTCAGCTTAGACAGTCGCCTCAGCTGGAAAAAGCAGGATTTAACAATCATATTTACATGATTGGTGAGTTTCAGAGAAGGGTCAAGTATCACTCCTAGATTAGTGACTCTTTGTTTCACTAACGGTGACAGAACGGATAGGTCGATGCAGTGGTTGGTGATTGTGTCATTGGGAGGAAACAGCATAACTTCAGATTTCTTCTCGTTAAAACTCAAGAAATTTAAAGCCATCCAATCTCTGATGTCAGCCAGGCAGTCCAGTAATGGTTGAATAGAGCGAGTACCGTTGAGTCTGAGGGGGAAGTAGATTTGGCAGTCGTCGGCGTAGAAATGAAAAGGTATGTTATGTTTCCTGAAAATAGCACCTAGTGGCAGCAGGTATAAAGAAAATAAAAGAGGACCAAGGATGGACCCTTGTGGTACCCCCCATTTAAGCGCTGCCGAGGCTGAACTAAAAGGATCATGCTTTTAAGCCCCTCTGGTAAGGTCTATTCAGGGATTCTGGACAGGAGGGTCCATCAGATAGTCGAACCTCGAATTCAGGAAGAACAGTGTGGTTTTCATCCTGTCGTGGAACACTGGACCAGTTCTACACCCTCAGCAAGGTCATGATCTACAGCTTTTGCTGGTGCGGTTCGCAGCAGAGTGTGAAGAGACCGGGATAAGGATCAGTGCCTCCAAATCCGAGGTCATGGTCTTAAGCTGAAAAAGGGTAGAGTGCCTTCTCCGGGTCGGGGAGGAGGTCCTGCCCCAAGTGGAGGAATTTAAGTATCTTGGGATCTGGTTCACGAATGAGGGAAAAATGGAGCAAGAGATCGGTAGGCGGATAGGTGCAGCATCTGCAGTGAAGCGGGCACTGTACCGGTCTGCCGCGGTGAAGAGAGAGCTGAGTCAAAAGACGAAGCTCTCAATTTACCAGTTGATCTATGTCCCTACCCTCATCTATGGTCTTGAGCTTTGGATTGTGACAGAAAGAACGAGATCACAGATACAAGCGGCTGAAATTAGTTTTCTCAGCAGGGTGTCTGGGCTCTCTCTGGGAGATAGGGTGAGAAGCTCGGTCATCCGGGAGGGACTCAGAGTAGAGCTGCTGCTTCTCCACGTCGAGAGGAGCCAGTTGAGGTGGCTCAGGCCTCTGCTTAGGATGCCTCCTGGATGCCTCACTGGTGAAGTGTTCCGGACACGTCCCACCGGGAGGAGACCCAGAGGAAGATCCTGGACACGCAGGAGGGACTATGTTTTTTGGCAGGCCTGGGAATTCCTTGGGATACTCCTGGACGAGCTGGCTCAAGTGGCTGGGGAAAGGGAAGTCTAGGACCTCCCTACTTAGGCTGCTACCCCTGCGACTCGACCCCAGATAAGCGGAAGAAAATGGATGGATGGATGGAAAAGGCTTGATGGATGGCACGGTGGATTGTGTTCACTGACAATGCTTTCTGGAAGTATTCCTGAGCCCATTCTGTTATTTCCTTGACAGTAGGGCTGCAACTAACGATTATTTCAATAATCGATTCATCGGCCGATTATTTTTTCGATTAATCGATGAATCGGCCAAAAAAACAAACAACGTTTTAATTTCCACCCCTTTATTCCAAAATTGAACATTTGACTGACATAGCAATTCACACAAAAAACAGGTTGCTATTTTACTATTCTGTTAGTAAAATATTGAATAATAAAAAATAAAAGTTAGTCAAATAGCTTAAAAAAAATAAATGTACACAAAAATATATACAAATGTGTCTTTATACCTGCACAATATGTAGCTACTTTGTAAAATGTGTCCTTGAGGGAAGAGTGTAACCTGGATTAAAAGTGTGGATTATTGTAACCTGGATTAAAAGTGTGGATTATTGTAACCTGGATTAAAAGTGTGGATTATTGTAGTGAAGCCTTCGTCTTCAACCATCGACAGAGGCCTCATGTCAGTGACGATCATGTTCAGGATGATTTCAGTGAAGACAGCTGCTGCTGTGGTGTCCATGATGTCTGTCCATCATGAAGGATGTTGTTATTGTTGTTTTCTGGAATGAGACAGTAAATATGTATTATAGCATAATTTACAGCAACTCAAGAAATGCCTTGTTTCACTTACAGCGTTAGGTTCAGGCAAAAGTAGCTAAAAGAG
>NC_056510.1:23604979-23606310 GCF_014905685.2 Nematolebias whitei
AGAGACCTGTAGCTCTGCAGCAGACGGCGAAGAGACCTGTAGCTCTGAAGAGACCTGTAGCTCTGCAGCAGACGGCGAAGAGACTTGTAGCTCTGCAGCAGACGGCGAAGAGACTTGAAGCTCTGCAGTAGACGACGTAGAGACCTGTAGCTCTGCAGCAGACGACGGAGAGGCCTGAAGCTCTGCAGCAGACGACGGAGAGACTTGAAGCTCTGCAGTGTATGACGCGACAAAACTAGGATCGAGTTCAGCTTTCAGTTTCATGGCAAATTTGAAGATCACCTGATGAACTGATGTGTCGATCAGATCTGGCTGTGAAAGGTAAATGTCCAAGAGTTGGTCCACCAGGAGTCTTCTATCTTTAACTTTGACTCTTGGAATTATTCTGAGAAGCATAATAGAGCCCTTGATGAGAGGATGAGCCACCTGGTCCTCTACAGGAGGCAGCTCAGGGACTTGGTCATCCTCAATAGGAGCAGAAAGCGATTGCCCAACACGCTCCCCGGGCTGGCCCCCCTTCGTCCACTCCACAGACGAATAGGGGGATGACTGCTCCCCCCCCTGCGAAATTCTCCCCGGTTTAGCAGGTCCCATAGGTACAGACTGGCCCGGTTGGACAGCCGCGGCGCGATGTGACGGCGAGAGGCCGGACTCCGCCCCCACCAAGAACCTGGAGGGTGAGGCCACGGAATCCGCCCCTGTAACATCAACCGGACCGGACCCGCCGAACCGAGCAGAAGTGGACCGGCGCTCCCGCGGGACGTCGGACCTCGCCCCCACCGAAAACCTGAGAGGTGAGGCGACGGATCCGGCTCCCACAGAAACACCAGAACCAACCCTACAATTCCGCTCAGCCGACGAAACCGGCCCGGTCGCCGCGGGCTGCCCCCGGGACCGCTTCCCACCTCCCCGGCGACGACGGGTGCGTCGAGGGACTGGAACAAAACCGAAGTCCTCTTCGAGCTCTTCGTCCTCCCCCGACGTCCATCCCGAGTAGCCGGGCGAAGCGGACTCCAAAACTGCGGTGCGGTGGCTTCCCCGGTACCGAGCTCTGTCCTCCTCGAGGACCAGGAGTGGAGAGGACAGGATTTCCACCTCCTGGTCATAACATCCATGAGGGCGGACGGGCCTGGTCCAAAACCCGCCGCACCGGATTGTGGATCTGCTCATAACTGGAGGCTCGGAGGGAAGAAAAAAGAAAAAAGGTGAGCTGCCGAGAGAGCCCTGCCCGCTGGGTTCTAATGTGTGGTCGGGTCGTAATGTCAGGTTTTTGTGGACAGGAATGAACCCAGTAGTGCAGACAGGACTCAACTCGGCAGATTACAAAAATA
>NC_056510.1:23606410-23610539 GCF_014905685.2 Nematolebias whitei
AAGGAAAAGTTAGACTGAGACACACCTTTACTACAAACCGGATTCCATAAAAGTTGGGACACTAAACAAATTGTGTATAAAAACTGAATGCAATGATGTGGAGATGGCAAATGTCAATATTTTATTTGTAATATAACATAGATGACAGATCAAAAGTTTAATCTGAGTAAATGTAACATTTTAAAGGAAAAATATGTTGATTCAAAATTTCACAGTGTCAACAAGTCCCCAAAAAGTTGGGACAAGAAGCAATAAGTGGCTGGAAAAAAGGATATTGATCATATAATGAACAGCTGGAAGACCAATTAACACTAATTAGGTCAGTTGACAACATGATTGGGTATAAAAAGAGCTTCTCAGAGTGTCAGTGTCTCTCAGAAGCCAAGATGGTCAGAGGATCACCAATTCCACCAATGTTGCGCAGAAAGATAGTGCAGCAATACCAGAATGGTGTTACCCAGCGTAAAATAGCAAAGACTTTTAAGTTATCATCATCAACCGTACATAACATCATCAAAACATACAGAGAATCTGGAACAATCGCTGTGCATAAGGGTCAAGGCCATAAAACTCTACTGGATGCTCGTGATCTCCGGGTCCTTAAACGTCACTGCACCTCAAACAGGAATGCCACTGTCAAGTAGGGCTGCAACAACGAATCGATAAAATCGATAAAAATCGATGATTAAAAGCGTTGGCAACGAATTTCGTTATCGATTCGTTGTGTCGCGCGATTATGCGTCTTTCACGGCGCTGCGGAGCCGTTTCGTTTCGTTCACTTGCAGTTCATTGTCAATGCTGACTGACTGAATAAAGTTTGGA
This sequence comes from Nematolebias whitei, assembly GCF_014905685.2. Classification (NCBI taxonomy): domain Eukaryota; kingdom Metazoa; phylum Chordata; class Actinopteri; order Cyprinodontiformes; family Rivulidae; genus Nematolebias; species Nematolebias whitei. The sequence continues at coordinate 23,607,233 of NC_056510.1, forward strand.
AAACAAAAACTGCAGCGCGAGTTGAACAGAGCGAGGAGGGAGCAGAGCAGAGACTGTTTTCAAAGGAAATTAAGTAAATTTTACAAAAGATGCAGCGAAAACTTTCGACCCAAGTCCTCCAAAGTGTGGGAGAACTTCACAAACATAAAAAATGAGAAGCATCCAGCTTTGAAAATCGCCGACACGACACGAGAACCACGGAAATGAAACGTAAACATGTCGGAGTCACGAGCTGCAGCTGATACAACATGTCTCACTCCCAACTCATGTGTTGCAGGTGAGTCTCTACAATTTAACACATTGTTCTGTTTCAAGAGAGAAAACGTAACGTCAGTCTGTCTGGTAGCTGAAGCTGCTGTTTGCTTGTTTATCTGATTAATGACGGTGATCGAGAACGTGTGTGTTACTTTTTATTTAATTTAATTGGTACAAGCAGTGTTTAAATGTGATTTATAAATAAATCTAACACAAAGATAATAATTTAATGAAACTTTTAATTTGCTGGCAAAGTCTGAAGACACTGCAGGTATGACAGGATAAATTGCATTTAAACAGGAATTAAAGTAATTTATTACTTCTACTCAAATGTGCGTAATTAAGTATTTTATATATATATATATATATGTGTTTGTGTGTGTGTGTTTAATTGCTCTTTTAGCTACTTTTGCCTGAACCTAACGCTGTAAGTGAAACAAGGCATTTCTTGAGTTGCTGTAAATTATGCTATAATACATATTTACTGTCTCATTCCAGAAAACAACAACAACAACATCCTTCATGATGGACAGACATCATGGACACCACAGCAGCAGCTGTCTTCACTGAAATCATCCTGAACATGATCGTCACTGACATGAGGCCTCTGTCGATGGTTGAAGACGAAGGCTTCACTACAATAATCCACACTTTTAATCCAGGTTACAATAATCCACACTTTTAATCCAGGTTACAATAATCCACACTTTTAATCCAGGTTACACTCTTCCCTCAAGGACACATTTTACAAAGTAGCTACATATTGTGCAGGTATAAAGACACATTTGTATATATTTTTGTGTACATTTATTTTTTTTAAGCTATTTGACTAACTTTTATTTTTTATTATTCAATATTTTACTAACAGAATAGTAAAATAGCAACCTGTTTTTTGTGTGAATTGCTATGTCAGTCAAATGTTCAATTTTGGAATAAAGGGGTGGAAATTAAAACGTTGTTTGTTTTTTTGGCCGATTCATCGATTAATCGAAAAAATAATCGGCCGATGAATCGATTATTGAAATAATCGTTAGTTGCAGCCCTACTGTCAAGGAAATAACAGAATGGGCTCAGGAATACTTCCAGAAAGCATTGTCAGTGAACACAATCCACCGTGCCATCCATCAAGCCTTTTCCATCCATCCATCCATTTTCTTCCGCTTATCTGGGGTCGAGTCGCAGGGGTAGCAGCCTAAGTAGGGAGGTCCTAGACTTCCCTTTCCCCAGCCACTTGAGCCAGCTCGTCCAGGAGTATCCCAAGGAATTCCCAGGCCAGCCAAAAAACATAGTCCCTCCTGCGTGTCCAGGATCTTCCTCTGGGTCTCCTCCCGGTGGGACGTGTCCGGAACACTTCACCAGTGAGGCATCCAGGAGGCATCCTAAGCAGAGGCCTGAGCCACCTCAACTGGCTCCTCTCGACGTGGAGAAGCAGCAGCTCTACTCTGAGTCCCTCCCGGATGACCGAGCTTCTCACCCTATCTCCCAGAGAGAGCCCAGACACCCTGCTGAGAAAACTAATTTCAGCCGCTTGTATCTGTGATCTCGTTCTTTCTGTCACAATCCAAAGCTCAAGACTATAGATGAGGGTAGGGACATAGATCAACTGGTAAATTGAGAGCTTCGTCTTTTGACTCAGCTCTCTCTTCACCGCGGCAGACCGGTACAGTGCCCGCTTCACTGCAGATGCTGCACCTATCCGCCTACCGATCTCTTGCTCCATTTTTCCCTCATTCGTGAACCAGATCCCAAGATACTTAAATTCCTCCACTTGGGGCAGGACCTCCTCCCCGACCCGGAGAAGGCACTCTACCCTTTTTCAGCTTAAGACCATGACCTCGGATTTGGAGGCACTGATCCTTATCCCGGTCTCTTCACACTCTGCTGCGAACCGCACCAGCGAAAGCTGTAGATCATGACCTTGCTGAGGGTGTAGAACTGGTCCAGTGTTCCACGACAGGATGAAAACCACACTGTTCTTCCTGAATTCGAGGTTCGACTATCTGATGGACCCTCCTCTCCAGAATCCCTGAATAGACCTTACCAGAGGGGCTTAAAAGCGTGATCCTTTTAGTTCAGCCTCGGCAGCGCTTAAATGGGGGGTACCACAAGGGTCCATCCTTGGTCCTCTTTTATTTTCTTTATACCTGCTGCCACTAGGTGCTATTTTCAGGAAACATAACATACCTTTTCATTTCTACGCCGACGACTGCCAAATCTACTTCCCCCTCAGACTCAACGGTACTCGCTCTATTCAACCATTACTGGACTGCCTGGCTGACATCAGAGATTGGATGGCTTTAAATTTCTTGAGTTTTAACGAGAAGAAATCTGAAGTTATGCTGTTTCCTCCCAATGACACAATCACCAACCACTGCATCGACCTATCCGTTCTGTCACCGTTAGTGAAACAAAGAGTCACTAATCTAGGAGTGATACTTGACCCTTCTCTGAAACTCACCAATCATGTAAATATGATTGTTAAATCCTGCTTTTTCCAGCTGAGGCGACTGTCTAAGCTGAAGCCCATATTGTCCAAAAATAACCTGGAGACAGTAATTCATGCATTCATTACGTCCAGGCTCGACTATTGCAACTCACTCATTTTTGGTATCAGTCAGACCTCCATAGCTAGACTTCAACTGGTCCAAAATGCAGCAGCCCGGTTTTTGACCAGCACAAGCAAAAGAGAGCACATTACACCTGTTTTGGCCTCCCTACACTGGCTTCCAGTTCACCTTCGAATCAAATTCAAAATACTCTTGTATGTCTATAAATCACTAAACAGCTCTGCCCCCTCCTATCTTACTGATCTGCTCCAGCCGTATGTCCCACCACGTTCTCTCAGATCAGCAGACCAGTTGCTCCTAAGTCCCAGGAACCCGTCTCAAGCACAGAGGTGACAGGGCCTTCTCTGTAGCAGGCCCAAGACTTTGGAATGAGTTACCTCTGCTCGTTAGACAGGCCCCCTCCCTCACAGTTTTTAAATCTCGCTTAAAAACACACTTAAGCTTGTTTGACTAGTTTAGGTGCAACAGCATGTTGTTACATGATC
>NC_056510.1:23610639-23613022 GCF_014905685.2 Nematolebias whitei
ATTATTACAAATTTATTGTCTTGCACTTTTCTAAACATTAGTAGCATGTATTTGATATTTTAAAAGTTTCTCTTATTTATTCCAGAATATATTAACAAATAAAACATCTAAAGTAATGTTAAATCAAAGCCATTCAATTATTTATTTTAATTAACAACTCATATGTAACATTTACAAAAATATAAAAGTATATATATGTAGTGAACCAGATGACCTGATGATCTGACCCTCATCTGACCCTGATGACCTCAAATCTACCAGATGGACAGAGACTGTTATTTTCATTGATCTGAATAAGTCTGAGCCATCTGATGACTTTCTTTCTTGAATTAATCAAGCAGAAAAGACAATTCTTTATAATCATTACTGTCTTACAAATGTTTTGATAATCAAATTGTGTTAGTTCACTCAATGCTTACAGGTTGAAAAGAACTACTCATCTTTATTTTACATAAACAGTAAGTAATGATTTTTATTCCTCATTCAAAGAAGAAATCACCTGAATATGCATTTCTTGATTTTCTGTCTGAAATGAGCCAAGTCGTAAGTGTGTGAAAGTTGAAGCTTCGGTCAACTAAATGTTTACTGAAGAAGAAATGTCATGTTTTACTATTTGAAAAGATTACCAAGTGTGAGACTCCACGAAGTCTGGTCGACTGCAATAATCTTTTCTGTATGTTGAAAACAATCCTTGACTTTTGATAATAACTTACGTCAAAAAACCACACCTCTTTCTGGTACATCCACGAATCAGAAAGCTCTAAATTGAACCGGAAGTCGACCCAAATAAAATGTGACAACTTCCCAGTTCATGTGAGAATGAAAAAGTTCTCAAGGAGTTCAGAAGAGAATTCAGTTATGGAGAGTTTTGGAGTCTGAGAAGATCTGAAAGAGTCTGAGAGCTGCTGACAATGAAGAGTCAGAGTTGCCGAGAATCCAGAGACGTTTTGGGATTATGATTCTGTTTGAACTAACCACGCACGACTCTCCAAGGATTTTAGCTGTTCTCAACGGAGACGCTGATATCAGTTGAAAAGGATTCTTACTGAGGTGATCGATCGTCAACAAGGTAACGGTTTCTTCTTCGACTAAAGTGTACCTGGGACAAGCTGAGATACCTGATGGGAGCGTGCAATTTCTGGTCAAACAGATTAAATTCCCTCACATATTCCTCTGTAAGATAAATCTCCAGTTCATCTTAAACTCACCTCTCTCTCATAAATCAGTACAGATATTTTTAGAAATATCTGAAGCAAAGTCCTCAAATCACCGCCGAGTGATTTGAAGTTCATTATTTGTGAAACTGTCTGTTATTATTTTCATATTTTGCCAAATTAATGTAAATGTTTGATGTTAAACTTTGATTCTGAAAATAAATGACTCCATTCATTTGATGGGTCAAAGATAATAACGTCTCTCGTTCACATTTCTGTTAAATTCAATGCACGGCATTTACAGTCAGAAAAATGAAGAACTCGTGAAAAGTATGCATAAATATATACCACATATATTTGTCATACAACAAGTGACACGTACCCACGTGACTCACTACATATATGATAATTCTTAGATACTTTAAATAGCAATCTCTAAATAACTGCTTTTCAAGTGTAAAGCTAGAATGAAAAGTTTGTTTTTGTTGTTTTATAAGAGACTGGAATAATAAAAAAATACATAAATAAAAATGAAATTATTACATATATACAAATATATACATAATACAGGTACTTTTTCAGCAGTTAACATTTCACAGTGCCCTAGAATACATTTATATTTAATCCTATGAAAGTGTGATTGTAGCTTTGTTGTACTACAATTTTCTTATTTCCTGTTTTAGGTTCAGAGTTGGACACAATTACTTCATCTTCTACTTCACCTGCTAAGCCTCCTCGTTCTCCTGATCTTCCCACATATAAAGAACCTGCTGTTGAAGACAAGAGCAGAGAACCTGTGGAAACCATTAAGATGGAGAATGGTCTTGCAGACTCTGCAAAGTCAAAAAATGTGTTACCCGGTGAGTTGGGTGACTACACTGAGTGGTCACTGAAACACAATCATCCACTAATGCTAAATACCCTGGTTTGGATACTAACCTGTACTAACTAGATTTCAAAATCCATCCATCCATTATCTTTAACCACTTCTTCCTTTTCGGGTTGTTGGTGTCGTCATTTGAACAATTATTTGTATGTTTAAAATGTATAGTTGGACACAGAAAACCCAATGTAAATACACCTTGGTTAAAGTTAAATTGTTCACTTTTAAACTTCACTAAAGTTTTGGCCATGAGTTAACTAATGGTATTAACTGTATTCAAAATAGAACTTATGTAAATATTAATTCATATTTGTTCCTAAACAACATGAGTGTTAACTATTTAATT
>NC_056510.1:23613122-23614376 GCF_014905685.2 Nematolebias whitei
TGCACTGACCCGATGACATGCAGCTGATTTGACCACTGAAGTGCATTTATTAAGTAAAAGTTCAACTGAGACACATCGTTACTATAATGTCGAACAAACAAATAATTGTTTTAGGTGCTTATCTTGTTCAATTTTGAAGAAATGCACAGCGTTTCTCCTTCCTGATTTCCTCCCTCCTGTAGCACCGAGGCATCGAATACGTTTGAAAATGCAGCTGATTTGACCATCATAGTACATTTTTTAAGGAAAAGTTAGACTGAGACACACCTTTACTACAAACCGGATTCCAAAAAAGTTGGGACACTAAACAAATTGTGTATAAAAACTGAATGCAATGATGTGGAGATGGCAAATGTCAATATTTTATTCGTAATATAACATAGATGACAGATCAAAAGTTTAATCTGAGTAAATGTAACATTTTAAAGGAAAAATATGTTGATTCAAAATTTCACAGTGTCAACAAATCCCCAAAAAGTTGGGACAAGAAGCAATAAGTGGCTGGAAAAAGGATATTGATCATATAACGGACAGCTGGAAGACCAATTAACACTAATTAGGTCAGTTGACAACATGATTGGGTATAAAAAGAGCTTCTCAGAGTGTCAGTGTCTCTCAGAAGCCAAGATGGTCAGAGGATCACCAATTCCACCAATGTTGCGCAGAAAGATAGTGCAGCAATACCAGAATGGTGTTACCCAGCGTAAAATAGCAAAGACTTTTAAGTTATCATCATCAATGTTGCATAACATCATCAAAACATACAGAGAATCTGGAACAATCGCTGTGCGTAAGGGTCAAGGCCGTAAAACTCTACTGGATGCTCGTGATCTCCAGGCCCTTAAACGTCACTGCACCTCAAACAGGAATGCCACTGTCAAGGAAATAACAGAATGGGCTCAGGAATACTTCCAGAAAGCATTGTCAGTGAACACAATCCACCGTGCCATCCGCCGTTGCCAGCTGAAACTCTGCAGTGCAAAGAGGAAGCCATTTCTAAGCAAGCTCCACAAGCTCAGACGTTTGCACTGGGCCAGGGGTCATTTAAAATGGAGTGTGGCAAAATGGAAGACTGTTCTGTGGTCAGATGAGTCACGATTTTAAGTTCTTTATGGAACACTGGGACGCCATGTCATCCGGACCAGAGAGGACAAGGATATCCCAAGTTGTTATCAATGCTCCGTTCAGAAGCCTGCATCACTGATGATATGGGGTTGCATGAGCGCTTGTGGCATGGGCAGCTTGCATGTCTGG
>NC_056510.1:23614476-23617414 GCF_014905685.2 Nematolebias whitei
GCTCCGTTCAGAAGCCTGCATCACTGATGGTATGGGGTTGCATGAGCGCTTGTGGCATGGGCAGCTTGCATGTCTGGAAAGGCACCATTAATGCAGAGAACTATGTTCAGGTTCTAGAACAACTTATGCTCCCATCTAGACGTCATCTCTTTCAGGGAAGACCCTGCATTTTTCAACACGATAATGCCAGACCACATTCTGCAGCAATCACAACTTCATGGCTACGTAGGAGAAGGATCCGGGTACTGAAATGGCCAGCCTGCAGTCCAGATCTTTCACCTATAGAGAACATTTGGCGCATCATAAAGAGGAAGTTGTGACAAAGAAGGCCCAAGACGATTGAACAGTTAGAGGCCTGTATTAGACATGAATGGGAGAGCATTCCTATTTCTAAACTTGAGAAACTGGTCTCCTCTGTCCCCAGACGTCTGTTGAGTGTTGTAAGAAGAAGGGGGGACGCCACACAGTGGTAAAAATGGACTTGTCCCAACTTTTTTGGGATTTGTTGATGCCATGAAATTTGGAAACAACAGATTTTTCCCTTAAAATGATAAATTCTCTCAGTTTAAACTTTTGATCTGTGATTTGTGTTCTATTCTGAATAAAATATTAGATGCTGGCACCTCCACATCATTGCATTCAGTTTTTATTCACAATTTGTTTAGTGTCCCATTTTTTTTGGAATCCGGTTTGTATAATTTCAAGCAAACAAATAATTATTTTTAAGTGTTAATCTTGTTAAATTCTTGTTAAAATGCTCCCGTGCACGCTACCGCAGCCGCCATTTTGCAGCCAGTGGAGTTTTGGCACAACGCTGGCCCACATTTCCGTGTTGGCATCGGTGACGTGTAACAAACATGACGTGTCAGTGGTGACGCATAATAGATGCAACGTACGTGGCGAAACAACGTATAGGCCTGTCACGATAAACAAATCAATCGCACGATGAATGAAAATTATCAACCTCATTTTCATTTATCGGCTTCATCATTTCATCGTGTCTCTCTCTTTCTACTGAAGACACTGGAAGACAAAAGGCTCAACTCCGGTGCTCTTCACTGACCTCTCCTTTTCTCTTTCTCTAAAATCCATTTTAACCATCAAAAACTGTTTTTTGGATCATTAAAAGCAGCTAAGCTGAGAAGCTAAGCTAAGAGCTAAGCTAACAGGCCGACCTCGGGAAAGACTTCCGTCATGTCAAAGCTACAATATTCACGGTTGAAACCTGTGCCTTTGTGTAAAAAGTTGTTTTTCTCTGCAAAAAGAAGCCGAGAACTTGTTTACTGTTTTGTTATTTTTTTATTATTAAAATCTTTGTGTAACAAATGCTAAAGGGCTCATAACATTCTGAGCATCTGCCAGTTTGAAAACTAAAAAACAACTACGAGAGACAACCCATCACAAGGGGCCTCCCTCCCATTTTTCTCGCTCCCTCATTATCATGAATCCTTCAGTTTAAACAGTCTTATACTGCCATCCAGTGGTCAAAACAAGGTACCCCACAGAAATTAACCTAATTTTCTTCTTAATCAAATTTCAAACAATATTATCGTTTATCGCAATAATTTCTGAGACAATTAATCGCCCAGCAAAATTTATCGTGACAAGCCTAGCGACGTATACTGCGAAGCGACAAATTTATGGATTTTTCTACTTTGTTAGACATATTTGGACTGATGCGACTTATAGAGAGGTGCGACATGTTTGGCGGAAAATATTGTACTTGTATGTACTGTACAGTACTGCAAAATTTTACCAGCTCTGCAGAACAACAGTTCTGTTCCGGTTCGGCTTGGTTCTGGTTCGTTAAACCTACCACAACCTGCCCCATTCAGGTTGAATTGCGTAAAACTAGAAAATGGCAGCACCTGTCCAAAGTATTTTTTCGTTAACTTTTTATCCTTTACCGTCCCAATCACGTGAGTAATATTAAAATTGACAGTCCTTGAAAAACAGCGAAAGCGCAAGACTGCTAAAATCGAACCGCGAATTTGAGAGAGATTACTGTATTACCTTTTTTAATCTCTGTTTTTCATACAGATAGATTGTGATTTCTTGCTTTTATTTAATATTTTAGCATAAAATTTCTCCTCTTGTGTCCCCAAAAACAGCCAATCTTGAAGAAGCCAAAACAAATGTTGATGAAAAAACGTCCTCAGAAGAGACAGGAGAGTTTCCTAATCAGAGTGAGTACCCATCAGATGAACTAATTTATTTTCTGCTGAAAATCATGTGTTAGGGTTGGATTTTATATATTAGTCTAATTTTGTCAGTCTTTAAAAAAGAACATGTAAAAAAAAAAAAATTCTAAATTCATGACAAAAATACAATTTTTTTAGAATGCAGTACCGTATATTTTAATTTCTGTTTGTTCTACAGATAGGTTCCATTATCTTGTTTTTATTCATTATTTTAGTATTTATTTGTTTAGAAAAAAATCCAAAAGGCTGAAAGTGATAAAAACAAATCTCTTGTTCAAAGTGTTCATGGTACCCTCCTATTAGCTGCTGAAACATTCAATCAAATCAGTAAAGGTGTTTTCTGAGTTCCATCCATCCATCCATTATCTTTACCCGTTTATTCCATTTTGGGTCACGGGGGTCGCTGGTGCCCATGTCCAGCAATCACTGTGCGAGGGGTGGGGTACACCCTGGACGGGTCGCAAGTCCATCACAGGGCCTCATAGAGACAAACGAGACAAACAACCATTCACTCTCTCACTCACACCTAGGGACAATTTAGAGTTACCAATCAGCCTAACATGCATGTTTTTTGGTCTGTGGGAGGAAACCGGAGTACCCGGAGAAAACCCACGCATGCACGGAGAGAACATGCAAACTCCACCCAGAAAGGCCCCTGGACCGGGGTTTGAACCAAGGACCTTCTCGCTGAGAGGCAGCAGCTCTACCAGTTGCGCCACCGTGCTGCCTCTGTTTTC
>NC_056510.1:23617514-23618519 GCF_014905685.2 Nematolebias whitei
CCTAACACATGATTTTCAGCAGAAAATAAATGAGTTTCATCTGATGGGGACTCACTCTGATCAGGAGACTCTTCTGTCTCTTCTGAGGACGTGTTTTCATCACCATTTGTTTTACCGTCTTTAAAAGTGGCTGTTTTAGGGGACACAGGAAGAGATGTTTTATACTAAAATATTAAATAAAAACAAGAAAACAATCTTTCTGTATGACAAACAGAGATTAAAAAAGGTACTACAGTAATCCCTCTCTACTTCACAGTTCGATTGTTGCAGTCTCGTCCTTTCGCTGTTTTTCAATGACTGTCAGTTTTAATATTACTCACTTGATTGGGACAGTAAGGGATAAAAAAATTTATGATAAAAAAACTTTGGACAGGTGCCGACATTTTGTAGTTATGTCAATAATTATTTATGTACTTTTATTCAAAGAATGGACAGTAGTTGCGCTCTAAGGACTGTTTGCATCAACATGATACTCGTGTGTGAACAGCTTTTAGCTTTTCTGACCCCTCAGCTTGGAATGCTTTGCAAGATGAATTAAAACTGTCAGAAACTGTTACTTTGAGTGCTTTTTGCAAACTTGTAAAAAACCGACAATGTCATGATATGATATGATATATCAACAGTGCCAGTGTTTTAGAACTTAAATTGCCATTGTTTCAAATTATTATTATTATTATTACAACCACTACCATTTACTGTCATATTGTATGTTTTTATATATTTCTGAAGTCCTATTCTGTATCTTGTTACTTGTCTTGTTTTTATGGCGTGTGCTGGACAATGGCCGGACTCTGTGTCGGTCCATTGTGGTGAAGAGGGAGCTGAGCTGTAAGGCGAAGCGCTCTGTTTACCAACCAGTCTTTGGTACTACCCTCACCTATGGTCACGAACCCTTGGTAGTCATCGAAAGAATGAGATCGTGGATACAGTTAAAATGAGTTTCCTCCTCAGGGTCTCTCCCTTAGAGATAGGGTGAGAAGTTCAGTTATCTGGGAGAGACTCTGA
>NC_056510.1:23618619-23622054 GCF_014905685.2 Nematolebias whitei
TTAATTCATATTTGTTCCTAAACAACATGAGTGTTAACTATTTAATTTATATAGCATCAGTTCCCAACAAATATCTTAGTGTAATACTTTTTTTTTTGTCCTCTTTTTTGTCTACTTGTCAGTTCAATACAATTTGTTTCAATTCACACAATCCCATTCAAACCAAATCAAATGCAGGTAAAATAAACACAGCTTCTACTGGAAGAACAAAAATGAAAAAGAAAAAAAGAAAAATTCATGACCAAAAAAAAGACAATTTTTCTAGAAGGCTGTATTTTTTTTTTTTATCTGCATTTGTCATATAAATAGATTCAATTATCTTCCATCCATCCAACATTATCTTCAGATTGATCTGAAGTTGGGTCATGAGGGCAGCAGTTTGAGGAGGGAGGCACAGACATCTCTTTCCACAGCCACCTCTTCCAACTCTTCTGGGAGGACTCCAAGGCATTCCCAGGACAACCAAGAGACATAGTCTCTCCAGCGTGTCCTGGGTCTTCCCCGGGGTCTCCTCCCAGTGGGACATGCCCGAAGCACCTCCCTTGGGAGATGCCTAGGGAGCATTGTTACTAGATGCCCGAACCACCTCCACTGGCTCCTTTCTATGTGGTGGAGCAACTGTTCTAATCAGAGTCTCTCCCAGATAACTGAACTTCTCACCCTATCTCTAAGGGAGAGACCCTGAGGAGGAAACTCATTTTAACTGTATCCACGATCTCATTCTTTCGGTGACTACCAAGGGTTCGTGACCATAGGTGAGGGTAGTAACAAAGACTGGTTGGTAAACAGAGCGCTTCGCCTTACAGCTCAGCTCCCTCTTCACCACAATGGACCGACACAGAGTCCGGCCATTGTGCAGCACACGCCATAAAAACAAGACAAGTAACAAGATACAGAATAGGACTTCAGAAATATATAAAAACATACAATATGACAGTAAAGGGTAGTGGTTGTAATAATAATAATAATTTGAAACAATGGCAATTTAAGTTCTAAAACACTGGCACTGTTGATATATCATATCATGACATTGTCGGTTTTTTACAAGTTTGCAAAAAGCACTCAAAGTAACAGTTTCTGACAGTTTTAATTCATCTTGCAAAGCATTCCAAGCTGAGGGGTCAGAAAAGCTAAAAGCTGTTCACACACGAGTATCATGTTGATGCAAACAGTCCTTAGAGCGCAACTACTGTCCATTCTTTGAATAAAAGTACATAAATAATTATTGACATAACTACAAAATGTCGGCACCTGTCCAAAGTTTTTTTATCATAAATTTTTTTATCCCTTACTGTCCCAATCAAGTGAGTAATATTAAAACTGACAGTCATTGAAAAACAGCGAAAGGACGAGACTGCAACAATCGAACTGTGAAGTAGAGAGGGATTACTGTAGTACCTTTTTTAATCTCTGTTTGTCATACAGAAAGATTGTTTTCTTGTTTTTATTTAATATTTTAGTATAAAACATCTCTTCCTGTGTCCCCTAAAACAGCCACTTTTAAAGACGGTAAAACAAATGGTGATGAAAACACGTCCTCAGAAGAGACAGAAGAGTCTCCTGATCAGAGTGAGTCCCCATCAGATGAAACTCATTTATTTTCTGCTGAAAATCATGTGTTAGGTTGGATTTTATATATTAGTCTAATTTTGTCAGTTTTTTAAAAAAAGAATATGTAAAAAAATGCTAAATTCATGACAAAAAAATACTATTTTTCTAGAACGCAGTCCTGTTTTATCCTTTTTCAATCTCTGTTTGTCCTACAGACAGATTCCATTATCTTGTTTTTTTAAATTATTATTATTTTAGTATTTAAACAATCTAAAAGGTTGAAAGTGATAAAAACAAATATCTTGTTCAAAGTGTTCATGGTACCCTCCTATTAGATGCTGAAACATTCAATCAAATCATTAAAGGTGTTTTCTGATCAGTTATTTATTTTAAATTACTTCAGTATCACCTGTTGACATCAATAAATTCTCAAATGCTCTGACTGAATTTAATACATTCTCTGTGATATTGTTATTACAGCTTAATGTCTCGCTGCACCTTTTTTTTCACTTTCAGATGGAGAGAAGGACAAAGACAAGAGAAATTCAAATCCTCTTTCTGTGGTCACAGAAACAACCAATCATGAAGAAGTCAAAACAAATACTGATGAAAACACGTCCTCAGAAGAGACAAGAGCGTCTCCTGGTCAGAGTGAGTACCCATCAGATGATCTAATTTATCTTCTACTGAAAATCATGTGTTACGGTTGGATTTTATATATTAGTTTATTTTTGTCAAGTCTTTAGAAGAGACGAACATGTTTGAAAGTAATTTTTTGGCCTATAAGTTGCGTAATTTGCATGCCCTGTGACTTGTATGCCGAACGACGTATTTTTGATTTTTTCCCATATTTATAAACCTATTTTTGGCTGAGATATGACCGTTTTCATTCATTCTGACAAAAAATATTGAACAGTACCATTTTCAGCTGCTATCTGGTACTTGAGTAGTATGGCATGCTGTTGTGTCATGTAATAGATAAAAAGTGGCTATTAATGACACAATTGGCTTGCCATAGGCTCCCACATTTGTCCAGCTCGCCTTGAGCAACCGTCAAATCAGCTTCATTTTCTTGCACTGACCCGATGACATGCAGCTGATTTGACCACTGAAGTGCATTTATTAAGTAAAAGTTCAACTGAGACACATCGTTACTATAATGTCGAACAAACAAATAATTGTTTTAGGTGCTTATCTTGTTCAATTTTGAAGAAATGCACAGCGTTTCTCCTTCCTGATTTCCTCCCTCCTGTAGCACCGAGGCATCGAATACGTTTGAAAATGCAGCTGATTTGACCATCATAGTACATTTTTTAAGGAAAAGTTAGACTGAGACACACCTTTACTACAAACCGGATTCCAAAAAAGTTGGGACACTAAACAAATTGTGTATAAAAACTGAATGCAATGATGTGGAGATGGCAAATGTCAATATTTTATTCGTAATATAACATAGATGACAGATCAAAAGTTTAATCTGAGTAAATGTAACATTTTAAAGGAAAAATATGTTGATTCAAAATTTCACAGTGTCAACAAATCCCCAAAAAGTTGAGACAAGAAGCAATAAGTGGCTGGAAAAAGGATATTGATCATATAACGGACAGCTGGAAGACCAATTAACACTAATTAGGTCAGTTGACAACATGATTGGGTATAAAAAGAGCTTCTCAGAGTTTCAGTGTCTCTCAGAAGCCAAGATGGTCAGAGGATCACCAATTCCACCATTGTTGCGCAGAAAGATAGTGCAGCAATACCAGAATGGTGTTACCCAATGTAAAATAGCAAAGACTTTTAAGTTATCATCATCAATAATGCATAACATCATCAAAACATACAGAGAATCTGGAACAATCGCTGTGCGTAAGGGTCAAGGCCGTAAAA
>NC_056510.1:23622154-23629517 GCF_014905685.2 Nematolebias whitei
CACACACACACACACACACACACACACTCTTTATGTTGGAGTAAGCACTTCATTGCCCCTCAGCACTGCCCCCCATGCCCATCTAATAAGGGGATTCCCTCTAGCTGGTGGAACCGGGTTACACCCCAGAGCCCTATTTCTCCACAGGTCTCATTAAGAAGTAATTTAGTATATTGGGGGTAAAAAAAAAAAAAAAAGGCTCTTTTCTCTTTCCTCTTTATGGTTGAGGGACAAAGACAGAAATGTCAATTAAAAACACTCCAGGCTTTGGAGACTGTCAGCTTTTGTGTGGACTTGACCTTTAAATCCTGGGTTGCCTTTATTTTCATAAAGAGGGCAAAGGAGGAGGGCACAGCAATGGGAAGTGAGGACATTTTTTTGTTGGATTCAGTGTGAAGGCTCTTGACCAAGTCATCCCACTGACTGTGTTTCTGCACACACATAAAAAAATTGTTTGTTTAAAGATGATTTTTTAATTTGACAGTTTGAGTTCCATTTTTACTGTATTTTTCGGACTATAAGGCACACTTAAACTCATTTAATTTTCTCAAAAATCAACAGTGAGCCTTATGATCCAGAGTCAGAGTCAGAGAGATTTATTTGTCATACACACCACATGTGGTACATGTGGTGGAACAAGATTATGTATACAGTGTCCCAGTTACACCCATCAATAAAATGTAAACGAAAAACAGTAATAAGATCTAAGATATGAACTAAAAAAACATCAACTAAAAATATGCTAAGCACTAGTAGCATAAAAACAATACGCCGAACAGCAGCACGAACATGAGTCTGTGTGAGCAGATGAGCACGCATGAACACAGCAACATGAAACAGACCAGCAGCAACATGAAACAGATCAGCAGCAGCATGATGTGATTTTTTTCACAGTGATTATCCTGGTTAGAGATGCATGAGTCTAACAGCCTCAGGGTAGAAATTGTTCCTTATTCTAGTGGTTTTACTCTTAATGCTCCTTAACCTCCTTCTACAGGTGTGCAGTGTAGAGCATCCTGTGCTCCAGCATCAACGTGTGGCATGGAGGCTGCACAGCTGCAGAAAAAAAAAAAAAACTTTGCAGAGAGTGGTGAAGGCTGCACAGAAGTCTGTTGGAGTCAGTCTCCCCACCATCACAGACATCTACACCTACAGATGCAGGAAGAGGGCCACCTGCACCATGAAGGACACCACTCACCCAGCACACACACTTTTTGCCCCACTCCCCTCACAAAGGTGAGGACTGAGCTTCCCAGACCAGCTCGTCTCAGCCGCCTGAGGAAGTAGAGTCTCTGATGATCTTTCTTGATCAGGCTGGTGTTGTTGTTGCCCCAGCTGAGCATCAGGCGCACAGCCAAGTACTTGTAGCTGGAGACCATCTGGTGTGCCTTATGTATTAATTCTGGTTGTGCTTACTGACCTCAAACCAATTTTATGTGCTACATGGCATTCAAAAATATGTCAAAATGTTTTAACAAACTTCAGTCAGGTCATCTGGACATTTTTTTTTTATGCTGAAACATTTCACCTTCCATCCAGAAGGCTTCATCAGTTAAGGAAACACACAACACAAAACTTATTATTGCCCCAACAGCTTACTCCAAAGTGGAACAAACCAGTTACGTTGGTGCTAAGATGGTCTCTTTGTCACGCCCCCTCCTCCGGTGCCGGCCCTCTCCCTTGTCGACAGTTACGTCAAACTGGTTCAAAACCAACAAAGTCCATGCTCAATAATCCAGGTATACAATCCAACATTTTTCAGTCAGGTCATCTGGACAGTTTCTTTTTTTGTGTGTGCTGAAATGTTTGTGTTGTGTGTTCCCTTGACTGACGAAGCCTTCTAGATGGAATGTGAAATGTTTAAGAACAAAAAAAGAAACTCAGATGACATGACTGAAAATTGTAATTGAATGTAAACCTGGATTATTGAGCATGGACTTGGTTGGACAAAATATTTTAGTTTTGCTTAATGCGCCGTATAATCTGGTGCACTTCATAGTCCAAAAAATACGGTAATCCATTAAATTTGTCTTGTAGTTACTATCTTTGAGAACCAACTTCTACAATTATCTGGACTTGTAGAATGGTGGAAGACTAAGTGAATCTAACAGTGGCACGCCAAATAAAAAGAAAAAAAGAAAAATAAAGCAAAATGAATATTTAAAACAGCGCCACATCATTACGTGTGATTGTGGCATTCTGCATAGCAAGACTCTTCAGTGTTTTTGCTGAAAATGAGAAGAGCTGACATAATTATGAGTGCTGTAGGATGGGATTTTACCAGACACCCCCACCCCACTCACTCAGGTGACAGAAAAAGGGAAGAATGCACTGCCTCTAGCAATGTACATGTCAGCATGAGAAAAAAGAGATGTCCCTGTGTGGAAATAAATACTTTATACCAAATATTCTAAATGATTTACACAGTGTAACATATCAAAAATGTTATAACTTTCCAGGCATTTTAAACAATAAATAAATAAAAGGTTTGTAAGCTCAATCATCCAGATAGATAAATACAATCTGGACTGTTTCATTTTGGGAGAAACATTTCCAGGTGTTGCTTTTATGATTTAAAATGAAGATTCAGATCTTTTGAAATGGGACTCTGTGCAAAGGGTTTCATAGTTCCTCACTGGGCTGCAACTGTGGGCAACTTTGTGCAATTACCATTGTTCTTTCATGGATCCGGAGCCGGACAGTTTAATAATTCCATCAAAATATATTTTCCAAACCCATTTTCTAGATAATTCTTTGAATGACCTCAGTTTGGAGAAGTAAAATTTAATTTTGAAACAATTTAAATCTCAAATAATTTCTAGCTAATCACTATTCATAAACTTTTACTGTGTTAAATATGCATTTTACAATGTTTACATGATATTTATGGTTATTAATAAGTTCAAATAGCAGAACACCTGATGCATTCCAAGACAGTTTTTCAGCCAAAGTAACATGTAATCCAAAAGTGACAGCCTTGTTGAAGTTTATAAAACTGATTTGCAACCTCTATGAAGTTTTTCAGAGTTGTTTTACGATGGCAACAAGTTGCTTTGGTCTTTGCTCTACTTGGACTAGCCATTAACTTGTCAGTCAGGTCAGATTTAAACTCTCTTTCTCCAATTTGAGGTTGTTCAATAAACTTTCCGCACCAGGTATGATGAATCATGACCTTTTTTTTTTTTTTTTTGTTACAGAACCCTAATTCCAAACACTTAATTCATCCTTTTAAATAAAAATAAAAACTTGAATACGCAAAATTGTCTAAAAACAAACAATTTGTTTGCACAGCAAATAAGAACATAAAAATTAATAACTGTATGCTGACAAATTATCTGAAAACTTATAAGTAACATTTAATGCGTCTTATATCCATCCATACATTATCTTTTTTTTTATTAGCTTCTTTCTTGTTGGGTCGTGGGAGTCACCAGTGCCCATGTCCAGCAGTCACTGTGTGGGGGGACACTCTGGACAGGTCTCCAGTCCATCACAGGGACACATAGAGACAAACAACCATTCACTCTCTTACTCACACCTAGGGACAATTTAGAGTTACCAATCAGACTAACATACATGTTTTTGGTCTGTGGGAGGAAACGGGAGTACCCAGAGAAAACCCACGCATGCACGGAGAGAACATGCAAACTCCACCCAGAAAGACCAGGATTTGATCCAGGGCAACCTTAACGTTGAGAGGCAGCAACTCTACCAACCGTGTCACCGTGCTGCCTGCACATCTTATAGTTTATTTAAAAAAGTAAGCTATTAGTGAAATGGTAAAATTATCAATAAATTCGCATTGGATAGTTGATTTATCTCTATTGGTGAAGCTAAAGCCTCAAGGTGATTTTTTTTTGTTTAGTCCACTCACTTACCTGATGAGTTGTGTGTAAATATTTGTACCAAATACCAGGGACACATCATCATGGGTGTTTATGGGTGTACTTAAGTGGTCGCTCAGCAATACCACACATGGTCATTTGATGGCGAGCATTGGCCAGTAAAAGCCTCCAGTGTGTGTATGTGTGGTCTCCCTTGATGCTGCGGTCCAGCACCTCAGCTGCTCTGACTCAGACATGCAGGCCAGGCTATGGGTCTTTTCAGTATGGGAACTTACATAACAAAGTCCCGATCTAATCTTGAATCCGGCCTGACGTCAGCACCGAGGAGATAATGAATTCTGCGCTCCCTGTGACTTTTGTATGTCCGAATTGTTGTTTGTTGCGCATTGGAAAATGTTTTGTGTTGTTTTCAGGAGAATGAAGCTCAATGCAAGAATTTGCCAGGCACTAGTGATTTATAGTAACGAGAGAGAAAGCATGAGTGCGAGCCAGAGGGAGAGAGAGAGAGATGGCATTTCAAAGCCTTTCTCTTATTTCCAAAATGGGGTTGGAAATCAGCAGCTTGACTGAGCCCAAATAAGTGACTTCTTTTACCTTTTCACAGCACACAAAGGTCTAATCCTGGGACTACTTGAGCCACCAATGTAGACAGCGGCTGAGACCACCACAGTATGTGTCAGACCCTCCTCACCCCACACAAAACACATTGACTGCAGCTTTATGAAGTGAAAATGGCCCAGAAAGGGAAAATGTGAAGGAGGTGTCCACAGTCATTTCTCCCAAAGAAAAGACACAGCATCTGGGCATTTAATGCTAAAATAAAGCCCAAACACAGAGGAGAATGGATCGGGTCACCTCCATTGTTCCAGGGCCCAAGTGGAACAGCCTTGTTTTGTTTCAGTACCGCTGACCCTTGCGACTCATTTTCTGTCACAGAAAGCAACGTGAAGGGAAAATAAAGAGTCCAGTGATAGAAGAATTCGTTTCCATCCTCTCATTTCCTGTTTTCTGTGTACTTTTTCTTTTTCCCAATGGCAAATATTGCACACTGTCAGTAAATAAAGGAAGGGTGAAAAAAAAGGGAGTTGTAAAAAGCATAATGAGTTCTCGTGTCCTGAGGGATGTTTAATTAAAGGGACGTGTTTATTTTCAGCCGTGGAACAACAGTCGCTATCATTGCCGAACACAAATATAGCAATTAACTTCAATTTTCTACATTTCTTTGGACATCAAAGAGATGATAGAATCGCTAAAGAAAAAAATAAAGCAATTAGGGTCAGCAAAGATCTGAATGGTCTTTGGACACGGCAGCGCGCCCAGTTTGCCTGGGTGACTGAATCACATGCGTGCGGTAGCTTTCTTTTCTTGCTAAGGAGCTATTAGCAGTAATTCTTTATTTAAACCGTTTGTATACAAAACCTTTCATCCCTTTATCAACTTTTATGTGCAGTGGGATGTGGCATTGGGAGTTTTCTGTTCCTGTGTGGTTTCTGTGGCGAGGAGGGGGGTGAGGTATATGCTTATAAGATCAGTTATAAGAATAATGTGTGTGTAGTGTGGGGCGTGGGCCATGGTGTCCCTGATGCTGACACGATAAGAGCCAAACCATGCAAATGGACCACATCAAACAGGGTCCTGGTGACAGCAGGCCCCGGGGAGCAGGAGGAGGCTCCGGCTAATGGTTCCTGTTCTTCCGTTGTCCCATCGGATGACCTTGCCGTCAGATAAGCAGATCGGGCTCAGACCTTTGTGGCTGGCCCTGAAATGGGCCCAATTAGAATTCAAATTAACCAGCAGCAAACGTGAATGAACAGTGTCACGGTGTCACCAATCATCAGCTGGGCAGCAAAAGAGAACCAGTACACGTGAGAAGACATTTGTTCAGTTCATATTTGATCCCCTCAAGGGAAGGATGGATAACATGTAGTGATGGCCCGTGTGCCATCAACTCACTTTGCAGTCTGGTGGCCTTCCATCAGGGCTAAGATTGAAACTTATGTACTGTGAAATTCTTGGGATCAGTTGTGCTCAGTAGCTCTGACTCTCTGTTTGATTGTGTGGGCTCCTCTGCTGCAATGGTTAGACTAGTAATTCCCTCTTATCTGAACTGCAAATAAAATTGAGTGGCTTTTCATCAGAAAGCTACACTGAAAGTGATCATGCTTAAATGTACGCGTAAGTGGCAGATAAAATCCATAATTAAGGTGGTAAATTAAATTTTCATCTCTCTGGGCTACTTTGAGACCACTGAAGGTAACGGCGTGATCCTAATCTTCACTTTTTAGGATTCATCTCTGACGATGTATCTGATTTTAAGGTGGGAGGTTTTAATTTTGTTGTGTGTTGTGTATTAACTGTAAGCCCTAAATCCTAATGCTTAGACATTTATTAACACTGTTCAAAAGTTTACGTTACACAAAGTTTAAACTATTCAAGACATTATTAGTAAAAGTAAAAGGCATGATAAATATTCATCTATCCATCCATCCATTTACAAGCTTTACCCGCTTCTTCCTTTTTGGGTCGCTGGGAGTCACTGGTGCCCATGTCCAGCAGTCGTGCGACAGACGGAGTACACCCTGGACAGGTCTCCAGTCCATCACAGGGACACATAGAAACAAACGTGACAACCACTTATTCACAGCTAGGGACAGTTTAGTTACCATTTAGCCTAACATGCATGTTTTTGGTCTGTGGGAGGAAATGGGAGTACCTGGATAAAAAAAGAAGGAAAAAAAAAGCCCACACTCCCAAACACGGAGAAAACATGCTAACTCTACTCAGATAGGTCCCAGGATGGGAAGTTGACTTTAAAATTAAGAAACGTCCAAATCAAAAGGTGGCGACACAAACTCAATGAACATAACTGACCATGAAAAGACACAAGCAGAGGATGAAAATACAGTAGTACCTCGATTATCATGGGGGTTACGTTCCGCTTCAGGATTATTTGCAACTTTCCTGCCAGTTCTGTGAGCTTCATAGATAGATCGTTACTTCTGACTTTGCATTGCAAAACTTTTCCTCCATTTTGGCAGAAAGCAGTGGCTGGAAGCACTGTTGATTTCTGGGTAGTGTAGTTCTTTTGACTAGCATTACATTATATGCTTATTTTTTATTTTTTTTGTATTTATTTTTTTAAATCTGACTGAACATTGTTGTATTTTATACCTGTATTACTGAACTTGGACTTTGGTGTTTTAAACCAGTTTGACATGACTGTCAGCAAGGGAGAGGGCAGACACCGGAGGAGAAGGCATACCCCAGAGGCCATCTTAGCACCAACATAACTGGGTTTTTTTTTTTTTTTTTTTTTTTTGTCAACTTTGGAGTAAGCTGTTGGGAGAGAAACAGTTTTGTTTGGTGCTTCCTTAGACTGATGAAGCCTTCTGTATGGAAGCCGAAATGTCTCAGCACAAAAAAAGAAACCATCCAGATGACCTGTGTATGTATATGTATATATTTATGTACATATATATACATATGTATATATGTATATATATATATATATATATATA
>NC_056510.1:23629617-23637092 GCF_014905685.2 Nematolebias whitei
GTTTAACAAACTTACTATATATATATATATAGTAAGTTTGTTAAACCTTGAGAAATTTTGAAAATGAAATATTAATGCACCTAAACCCAGAGCCATTAACAACCGGTGAAAACTGTCAGTGGGAGGTTTTGCAGTGAAATGCAGCCATGTATTATTTACAAGCAACTAATTAGTAGTGTGTGTTTGAAAAGGAAAAGTCAGGCAGTCTTTCTCTGTCTTCATCAATTGCACGTCTCTCTGAAGAGGCCGTCCCATTTTAAAAATGAATGAAAACACAGGAGCAAAAATCAAACGTATTTTTTAAACTTTTGAAAATTGTCATAGTTATAATTTTTTATTTCACAATAGCTCGATTTAGAATTTACTAAGACGATATTTTGGATAACTTATTTTCTTTTTTGTTTTTTGCAGACTACGTTCTCCTGTTGAGGATTTCTGGAAGAAACAAAGGAGATAAACATGGCCGATCTGCAACGCAGGTTCAAAAACACCATCTCAGTCTTAATGCATTGACGCTCAGACAAACGCTCATCAATGTCCACACCTTTGCTTCAGTTTAAGTTTAACAACTTTTTGCATGAAAGAGCGACAGATCTACTGAGAATGTTCTTGGCTGCTTCAGTTCGATTCAGAACATCTGCTGGGAGCGTTCACGTCTCTGCATGTGTTGAGTCAATCTGGGGGTTGGCTGCTGTTGACTGGAAACTTGCTGAAGTCATCCCACTCTCTTTTTCTCAAAGGAACTGTAAAGGTGCAATCAACCCACCTCAACAGGTGTGTGAAAAGTCCCTTCTCATCAAACCAAACTTTGTTTCTGCTCTCCTCAAATGCAGGCAATGTAGTTTACCTCTGGAAAAATGTAATAAATGGTTAAACAAGTAGATAGGCTTTTTCCTTTAAAACAGCTGTGTGGGTTGTATAAAAATGTTTTTTTTTATGCTAGAATAATGGATGATAATACCAAAGTTCATGCTTAATAATCCAGGTAAAAAATCCAACAAAGTTCAGTCAGGTCATCTGGATGGTTACTTTTTATGTTGAGATGTTTTGTCCTTCATCCAAAGGACTTCATCAGTCTGAGGAACCACAAACAAACTCAGTCCCACAAGCAGCGCATTGACATAGTGGACCAACCAGTTTGCTGGTGAAAAGATGATTTCTGGGGCAGGTCATTCATTCAGTGACGAAACATCTTTGTTGAACGAAAGTCTCAACGAAAAAGAAACTGTCCTGATGACCTGACTGAATTTTGTTGGATTTTTTTTAACCTGGATTATTGAGCATGAACTTTGATGTTTTGAACCACTATGACTGCCTCAGATGAGTTGACAGGGAGAAGGTGGACCCCTGTGTGTTTGTGTGTCTATCTGTTGGCAAAATATTCCATAAACCAATGAACACATTTTAAATACATTTTCAAAAAGATAGTCATCATATGTATATGTACAACTGACTGACTTTTAGAGATAACTCAATTCAAGATGACCTCGATGACCTTTAGAAAAACCCCATCATGATTTTAGCTGAAAGTTATTCTCGATACATTAGAGTTGCATTTGGGCCTAAAAAAATCCGATCTGACCTGGCCCCAGTCCGCAGTCATCATTTCCGAACCCCACCTGACCCAACGAATCAACATTAATTACAGGTCCGAAACCGGAAAACAAGCCAACATTTTTAATTAGTTATTAATGGTCGGAGATGCGTGGCTGAATTAACGAGGCCAAAGATTCGGAGCTGAGAGGGTGTTTGTCCTTTCATGGCTGTAAAATAACATTTAAACCCTGTTTCTGCCTGCATTCTGATTTATTCAGACATGGACCCTGCTCTGACACGTCTGCTTTGGGATCTCACCTGTTTGGGTCATCGGCCGCACGCGTCCACTGAGTGCAGTTGCTTAATGAACGTCCATTTGAGTGATGGATTGCTTCCTGGCATCATAGTCCATATGAAGCTTAACTAAACTTTTTACCTCTTTCAAGGCCGGTCAGCACACGGTGAAATGGCTGCGTGTGGCTGGTGAATGTATGGCAGGCCATGTTATCATATAATTGGATCGTGGCTGATCCTGACCCAATTAAAAGCCTGACACCGACCTGGCCCGCCCATCCAGCACATTATCATGGCCCGGCCCGGCCCGAATTCGGGTCGGGTGGAGCCGGGCTTAGGGCTCTGGTTTGAAATGACAGCTCTATGATACATGCTGTAAATGTTAATCAGTAAGTAAGATTTCCTGATGCATGCTCAATAATCCAGGTAGAAAAATCTAAAAAAAAAAAGTTAAGTCTGTTCCTCTGGACCAAAGATTCTTGCTTTAAATTTTAGTATTAAATATTGGAGTCAACCCTGTTTCTCTATTAGCAAAAATCTCATGGACAGCTGAAAAGATTATAATGAAACTTAACGGATGAAGATCTACTAATGTTTAACTTTTGGTGTCAGTTCAGTTGAAGATGGCTGCTACAGCTAACTGACATTAGCAAACAAAAACAGCTGGAACTCAGCCAGTTTTATAGATACATATATCATTGAACATTTATGTTAAAGTAGATGAGAATTGTTCACAACCCATACTCTGAGCAAGACGTCTTTCAGTCTTGCATTATGTTTTTTTTCATTCAACCTTTATTTATACAGGCGAGTCCCTTTGAGCCTGGGAGACTCATTTACAAGAGAGACCTGAATATATTGTGCATAATGTTATTTTCAAAATGTGACCTTCTTCTTCTTCTTCTTCTTTTGGCTGTTTCCTAGTTAGTGGTCTCCACAGCAAGTCATACTCATTCATCTCATTCTGTCTTCTGCATTTTTTGTCCTAAATGTCTAACATACTTCTCTGCAACTCCAGATTTCCTCATGCAATACCACACCTCCTCCCTCGGTACCCTGTCATATGCTTTTTCTAAATCCACAAAGACACAATGGAGTTCTTTCTGACCCTCTCTGTACTTCCCCATCAGCATCCTCAAAGCTATGATGGCATCTGGGGTGCTCTTTCTCTACATGAAATCAAATTACTGCTCACAAATAGTCACCTCTCGTCTAAGTCAAGCTTCCCCAACTCTCTCCTAGATCTTCATTTCTATCTTTAAAAACATGCTGCACATCCTTTCCACCCTGATCTCTAAATATCATTAGTTGATACAACTCCTCCTCTCCCTCCTTGGTATCCAGTCTTTTGTACAACTCATCATACACCTTTTGTTTTGCCTTAGATACCTCCCTCTTGCTCTACATTGCATCTCACATTCTCTTCAGTCCTCTCACTGTCACATTTCTTTTTGCTAACTTCCTCTGGATAGCTTCCTGCACTTCACTATTCCACCACCAGGTTTCCTTATCATGCATTCTCAGTCCAGATGATACACCAAGTACCTTCCTACCTCTCTCTCTAATTACAGTTGCTGTAGTGGCCCAGTCATCTGGAAGCTCTTTTAAACCCCCCAGAGCCTTTAACAACACCTCTCTGAACTCCTCACAGCATTCATCATTCCTCAACTTGCACCAATTTGTCTTCTTCTCTGACTTTCCTCTTTTCTTCTTCTTTACCATAGCAGTCATCCTACACACTACCATTTGATGCTGTCTGGCCATGCTCTCCTTACAACCTTACAGTCCCCGATCTCCCTCAGGTTTCCTCTTCTACGTAGAATGTTGTCAAAACTGTCAATAAGGTATGACAGGCAGTGGATGATATGCAGTCCTTCAAGTTGTCTACTTGGTCCTAAATTTTTATAAAAATTATTGTTTTGCATGCGGACGGTATGGTGGCTCAGTTAGTATAGATGTTGCCTCTCAGTGAGAAGGTTGCCAGTCCAAATCCCGGCTGGGGGCCTTTCTGGGTTGAGTTTGCATGTTTTCTCCATGCATGCAGGGGTTTTCTCCGGGTACTCCAATTTTCTCCCACAAACCAAAAACATTGTCCCTAGGTGCGAGTGAGAGAGTGAACGGTTGTTTGTCTTGTTTGTCTCTATATGTATCCCTGTGATGGACTTGCGACCTGTCCAAGGTGTCCCACGTCTCTGACTGATGGATATGGGCACCAGTGACCACTGCAGCCGGAGAAGGAAGAACCAGGTAAAGATAATGAATGCATGGGTAGATGGATTCTTTGCTTGCAGTTCTGAAGTTGAGTTGATTCAATACTCCACTTATATTTAATGTGCTGACTTCAAATTTTGGTTTAAACATTTTGTTTTGATACTACAGCAAGATGGAACAAGCTTGTAACCAAAACAAGTTCAAACTCCTGCCCAGCAACCCTTCTCACCTTCCTGGACTCCAATTTTTACACACGCAAACAAACAGACTTAAAAAAAAAACATTATGTTGCCATGAAATCAAAGATAGAAGCTAAAATGGCAAATTTTAAATAAAGTAAGAAATTACTATTGTACATTCACTTCATCCAGCTGAATATTTTCTGCAGAAATTTGTTGGTTCAAATGTTGATAATTCAGATGACAGGCTGACTAATGTGCCATTCAACTTCATATTCAAAATCAGTGCAAATACAGAAGTCTATAAATAAAACATTAAATAACACTTTAATTTTTAGCCTTTTGTTTAGAAATGTGTAAGGCAAATAAAATGAGCCTAAAGGGACAGCTCAACCGTGATGTGGAGATCTATGCAAAGGTTATGAATATCTTATCTGCTGTGTAGTATGTCATATAGGATATATATTCATACTTTTTCACGAGTTCCTCATCTTTCTGACTGTGTAAATGTCGTGCATTGAATTTTAACAGAAATGTAACGAGAGACGTTATTTATCTTTGACCCATCAAATGAATGCGGTCATTTATTTTCAGAATCAAAGTTTAACATCAAACATTTACATCAATTTGGCAAAATATGAAAATAATAACAGACAAGTTTCACAGAAAATGGGCTTCAATCACACGGCGGTGATTGAGGACTTTGCTTCAGATATTTCTAAAATATCTGTACTGATTTTAAGAGAAAGCAGAGTTTAAGATGGAAATGGAGATTTATCTTACAGAGAGATTTGTGAGGGAATTAATCTGTTTGACCAGAAACGTGCACGCTCCATCAGATCTCAGCTTGCGACGGTACGCTTGTCGAAGTAGAAACCGTTACCTGGTTGATGATAAATCAGCTCGGTATAGGATCCTTCCTTGACTCTTTCAGCGTCTCCGTTGAGAGCAGCTGAAATCCTTCGAGAGTCGTACGAGGTTGTTCAAACAGAAGTTATAATCCCAAAACGTCTCTGGATCATCCTGAACGCGTTTGCATCCAAGAACTCTCTTCATGAGTTAGAACTCCATCACTCTTCAGCACTCTGTGTGGAACTCTCAGAGCTCTGCAGCATCAGACTCTTTTTAGCTCCATTAATCTTCAGCGTCTGGCTTCAGACTTCAGACTACTGTGCACTCTCTGGAGACTCTTTTTGAGCGCAGCAACTGCAGCCACTGGAGCAACTCATGAACTGGGAAGTTGCCACATTTTAAATGGGTCGACTTCCGGGTCATTTGAGAGCTTTTTGATTGGTCGATGGACCAGGAAAAGGTGTGGTTTGTGATGTAAGGTGTTATGAAAAGTCGAGGTCAGAGAATGAGATTGTTCAACAACTAACAGAAAGATTATTGCAGAAAACCAGACTTTGTGGAGTCTCACTCTGCTGTATCTTCTCAAATAGTTAAACATGACATTTTTTTCTCAGTAAACATTTTAGTTGACCGAGAACCGACCTTTAACATACTTACAAAACTTGGCTCATTGAAGACAGAAAATCAAGAAATGCATATTAACCTGATTTCTTCTTTGAATGAGGAATAAAAATCATTACTTACTGTTTATGTCAAATAAAAATGAGTAGTTTTCTTCAACCTGTAAACATTGAGTAAACTAACACAATTTGATTATCAAACATTTGTAAAATAGTAATGATCATAGAGAATTGTCTTTTCTACTTGATTAATTCAAGAAAGAAAGTCACCAGATGGCTCAAACTGTATTTCTGGATGCAGATCAATGAAATAACAGTCTCTGTTCATCTGATCAAGATTTGAGGTCAGATCAGGTTCACTACAGCTGCATTTTAAAAACCTCATTTTGGAGGAACAATTTTTTTGTTTGTTTTCTGGTCAAATTGAGCTGCTAACATGTAGTGGGGTGGAAACCAAAGTTGACTGGTGCTGCATTAAAACAGCTCTAATGTT
Organism: Nematolebias whitei; assembly: GCF_014905685.2. Taxonomy (NCBI): domain Eukaryota; kingdom Metazoa; phylum Chordata; class Actinopteri; order Cyprinodontiformes; family Rivulidae; genus Nematolebias; species Nematolebias whitei. The sequence continues at coordinate 23,635,803 of NC_056510.1, forward strand.
CAACATAAAAAAATATATATATATAAACCATTACATACATTTGACATAGATTACTGAAACTTATACATTATTGTGCATTACTGGAGTATTTGCAATATAATTTTATGGTTATTAAGAATCACAAACGGTAGATGCATCAACTAGCTATAGCACTTCCAGTTCAGCCTGGGACACTTTTTGCAGGAATATCAGTAAATTCCTGCAATAAATAACAGTGTAACGTGAAATTAACAACAACGTAAAGGTTCAAATTAATGTTTGCATTTGTAGTGAGTCACGTGGGTACGTGTCACTTGTTGTAGTATGACAATATATGTGGTATATATTTATGCATACTTTTCACGAGTTCTTCATTTTTCTGACTGTGTAATGCCGTGCATTGAATTTAAAGGAATGCGAACGAGAGACGTTATTATCTTTGACCCATCAAATGAATGGAGTCATTTATTTTCAGAATCAAAGTTTAACATCAAACATTTACATTAATTTGGCAAAATATGAAAATAATAACAGACAAGTTTCACAAATAATGAACTTCAAATCACTCGGCGGTGATTTGAGGACTTTGCTTCAGATATTTCTAAAAATATCTGTACTGATTTATGAGAGAGAGGTGAGTTTAAGAGGAAATTGAGATTTATCTTACAGAGGAATATGTGAGGGAATTTAATCTGTTTGACCAGAAATTGCACGCTCCCATCAGGTATCTCAGCTTATCCCAGGTACACTTTAGTCGAAGAAGAAACCGTTACCTTGTTGACGATAGATCACCTCAGTAAGAACCCTTCAGACTGATATCAGCGTCTCCGTTGAGAACAGCTAAAATCCTTGGAGAGTCGTGCGTGGTTAGCTCAAAACAGAATTATAATCCCAAAACGTCTCTGGATTCTCGGCAACTCTGACTCTTCATTGTCAGCAGCTCTCAGACTCTTTCAGATCTTCTCAGACTCTAACTCCAAAACTCTCCATAACTCTAGTTCTCTGAATTCCCATGAATTCTCTTCAGAACTCCTTGAGAACCGACTGCACTCCATGGAATCTACTGCACTCTGCCCGAACCGGGAAGTTGTCACATTTTAAATGAGTTTACTTCCGAGTTTACTTCAGAGCTTTCTGATTCGTGGATGGACCAGAAAGAGGAGTGGTTTTGTGACGTAAGATGTTATCTAAGCCAAGGTCAGAGAATGAGATTGTTTTAACAACTGACAGAGAGATTATTGCAGGAGAGCAGACTTCGTGGAGTCAACTCTTGGTAATCTTCTGAAAAAGTTTAAACATGACATCTTTCTC
>NC_056510.1:23637192-23643306 GCF_014905685.2 Nematolebias whitei
CAACGTTTCAAGCTGATAGTAAAGATCCAGTCTGTCTCGTGCTGTCTGGAGGTCGTCATGTTCAGCTCAAAGCAAGCAGCTCTGATCTTCATTCAGCTGCTGAAAATGAGGAGTGTCTGTGCAGGTATGGAGCAGATTTGTGTTTATGATGCAAATGTTTTTCAGCTGGGATTTTCTATAATATTATTTGTTTTCTTTATTGTCAGAGGCTTCAATAAATGAGAACAGAGAGGTGCAGGTGACCAGAGGAGAACCAGTCGAGTTCTTTTGCAACATATCCAGAATGAAAATAATAATGATTCAATGGATCAACGGCAGATTTTTATTTGCATATTCCCCCTCAAAGAATCAAACCTTCTCAAATTTTTCTTCCAGCAGACTCATATATTGTAGTGACATGTTGACCACTTTACATATTCCTAATGTTCAACATGATGATGCAGGACTCTATACATGTGCTATAACTGATGAACGAGGCTCCAACAATATTACATGGAGTTTAACAATAACAGAGAAACAAACAGGTATGTAGAGCAAAAAGTACGACTGATCATTTCTACAACACGTAGAACAACAAGTTTAATCTGCATGTTATGTTGACTCTTAACCTGTTTTTACATCCAGACAATGAATCAAAGCAGATTTTGTTTCCACTACTTCTTACCACTGGACTGCTTTTAGTTTTCATCCCATCAGCTGTCTGCTTCTACAGGTGAGTCAAACCTTCCAGCTTCTTATTAATAACAAACATCAATCAACCTTTATTTATACAGGTAAATCCCATTGAGCCTCGAGGACTCATTTACAAGAGAGACCTGATACATGAACATGTTTTCTGCCTGTGGAGCTGCAGTCATACAGTCATAAAATGAGAACTTTAACAAATTACTTTTTGAATAAATCAAATTACTTAAAATCCAACCAGTTTACTTTTTTATTGCAGACCCCTCCTGTGATCTGACATGAAGTTTAACTCGTGGTTCCGTTAGCGATCAGAGCGTGTAACCTGAAAACAGTTAAAATAATCTATCTAATCTAATCTAATCTAATCTACTCTTCCAACAAGTCAAGCAAATACTGAGGTTGAATAAAGCAACATAATTTTGTAAATTAATATAAAGTAATAAACAGATAAAATTCCATTTATTTTTATTCAAATTTTTATACTATATTTTTTCTTTATTAATTTCCCAGCCTTTCATCTTTTGATGTTTTTATTTTAATTAAGTTGTTGAGAAACTGAAAATTCTGAAGTAAATGTGCAGAGAAATAAAATGTTCATCTGCCACAACTCAAATTTAATCTAATTTATTTTTATGAATTCAAACCTAACAAACACAGAATATAAAATAATCACTTTTACAGCAACAAATAAACAATAAATATCAAACATATATTTGTAGTATCAGCTCGTGACGCTTTAATTTTATTAGTCTTTTATTCTTTAATTCAGCATGAAGTCTGCATCCTCAGCGCTGTCTAAGAAAAAATATATATATATTATTTCAAATGTGGGTCTTCTGTACTGAATTCATTCAAAAGCTGCCATTTCTGTTTATGCTTGATTCTTTAAAAAATATTAAAGAGTAATATTTTATGTTTGTGTAGCAAAAACTCATTATTATTTTAAGTTGATGCACTCACACAACATCCCTCAGTCGAATGTGATAAAGGAGCATCAGCAGAGTACAAAGAAGACTTATCAGACTTTTTAATTTCTGCAGAAAATCAAAACTGGACCGAGTCCAGAACCAGCTCCAGTCTCAGGGAGGGAGGTCAGATCACGTTTGTTTATTTCCACACATTTGTCTTTACTTGTTCGTCTGTCCTGCTGCTCACACTGAACTCATTTCTATTCTCTCCATCAAACCTTCTTTTTATTCAGAGCATCTTCTTCTGCTCCTCTTGATCCCACATGTGGACGTGACTTCGTGGAGTCAAACAAGGACCAGGTCAGGATGTGGACTTCATGGTTTCCCACATTCTCTGACTCGATGCTTCATCTGCAGCATGAGCTGAGCTCGTCTTCATTTTCTTGGATCTCAGTCAGCTCTTCTTCCTCTCTGCTTCACAAACTGTTCTTGCTTGTAGACCAGTTCATCTTCTTGTTTGCCAACAAACAGAACAGTAGAATTATTTTGTGCTTTCTGACTCTATCTTTGGGTTTACAAGCCACTAAATGTGACACTATTTCACTGCAGGCTGTCTTCACTCAGGTCCAGTACACCTGGAGGACCTGAAACCAGAGGAGATCCACAGCCTGAAAGATGGGACATTTAGCAAGGCTGAGATTTTTAATGAACATATAATGCAAGAACTTATCTATATTTACACTGAAAAGAAAAACACCAAATATGTAAAATAGTTTTATAAAAGGTGTGAAACAGACGCTGTGCTGTCTGTTTCATTCTATGAACTCATTGTGAATTTTTCCTAAAACTCACATTTTAAAAGACAATAAAATTATTTTAAAAGAAACTTTGGCTTAGTTGATGTTTGCCAAGTGTGAAACTAATAAAGTTTTATTTTAATTTAATCCAACAGAGGGCATGAGTGAATTGTTCCGAGTTAAATCAGCTTTTACAAGTGTAGGAAAACTGAGGGTTACAAGAATTAAACATCAATCAGACGTCCCAGATTGGATGAACTCTTTAGCACAAAGTAAAGTTCTCGTCTGGCCCTGAGGTGAAAATGAACAACATATGAAAAAACTGAATTACATTAAAAAAAATACAGATTTATAATCTGGACTACATAGTTGACTTTTATTCCCCACTCAGAACATAAATTGTGTTTTTGGAAGTGTGTGAATGAACACAGGGTTTAAAAGTTGCACATTGTAAGAAGTGCATCAACTCTTTTGCACAGGCTGAGTATTAAACCTGTCAATCAACAGAAATATGTTGTGAATTGCGTGCATGCTTGCAAAAGCTAACCACTGTTTTTTTTTTTTTTTGTCCACATGAGGAAACCATATAAATAAAACCAACAATGAGCTTCAAGCTGAGAGAACAAACTGTGGTTCATGTTCCTGTTCTAAACGTACTTCCAGTGTTTTATATTCTTTTACTTTAGGAGGAATTATCACAAACAGATCATCCAATCCTTTCTTTAAAACATCAACAATAATTTCAGTGACAAAACTGATCCATAAATTGAGCACAATCCTGTTAAAACTGAAAGATCAATACACGACCCCAAGAGACAAACCTCAGGATACACATGTGGTCCTCTCAGGCAACAACACACAACCCCAAACAGAACATCCTGGAACACAGCCCTGCAGAACACCCTGAGAGGTCCTGTAACATCCACCAACAGATCTGTTCAGTGTCGCCGACACAGATACACACAATGTCAGGAAGTTAGAATAAATGTTATTTTTGACTGATATGTAGTGTTCTAAAAGCATGCTCCAATAACACTTTACAAGCACATTACATTAAATTACACAGAAAATATTAGAAATGAACTTATTATTCAGAGGAAGGTTTTAAAGTTACATCAGTTTTCTAATCTGATTGGTCCAGTTGAAATTGGCCTCAGTGAATAAAGACTGAACATAGAAGAGATGACAAACTGGTGAATGACATCAACAGTGGCTGTGGTGTATTCACTAAAAATACACTAATGTTTTTCAGTTTATTTCACAATGAGCAGTTCTGAAGCTTCTCAACAGTCTGAGACCAGAGTCATGCTGTGTGGTCACATTTTAGCTGAGTGACTAAAAGTGGTTTTCCTGCAGCTGAACACATTTCACGTACAGAAGTTTATCTTACACCTCTGTTTCTAGTAAGAATGACTAGATGTAGGAACATATTTCTATAAAATTAAATAGCCATTTCCTTAATTTGTGTTGAAATAAATAATCGTCCACATGGACTGTGGGCAATTACTGTGGACACATGGACTGGTCCACCACCAGGACTGTGATGTGCTAACCAAACCAGAAATCCTGACTGAACACAGAGGTCGGTACCCTGCTTAAAACCAGGGGTACTGTCTTCAGGTCTGGCCACTCACAGGAACTGGGGAGGGCAAGGAAAGAGCTGGCTGCTGGTATTAATAGGGCCTAGCAACATACACACAGAAGATCGAGGGACATTTCTCCTCACAGGACCCATGGAGTATGTGGAAGGGCATTAAGTGCAGACTATAAAAGAAAGGGTGCACAATGAACCTAGGGAACCATCACTGCCTGATGCTCCTAACAGGTTCTATGCCTGCTTTGAAGACCCAAACAGACCACCCAGTTCCACACTCACATCACCACCAGAAAAGGAGTTCCTCAGCGTGACTTCAACAGATGTAAGAAGTATTTTCAGGAGTTTTAATCCTCATAAAGCAACTAGCCCAGACAACGACCCAGGGAGGGTAAGACTGTATGATCAGCTCTGTGAGGTGCTGGCCAACATCTTTAACTCCTTACTCATCCTGGCAACAGTTCTCATCTGCTTGAAGACTGCCACCATCATCACAGTTCCTAAGAGCTCTGCAGTGACTGGTCTGAATGACTACCGGCCAGCAAACCTCAACCCGATAGTCACTAAATGTTTTGAAATACTCATGGACCACATCAAAGCAACCATCAACATCAACGAAGACCCTCACCAGTACGCATAACGCAAGAATGGATCAACAGAGGACGCCATCTCCTCTGTGGTCCACACTGCTCTCACCCACCTGGGGCAGAAGAATTTCTATGTCCACACGTTCTTTGTGTACTTCACATCTGCCTTCATTACCATGATCCCCCAAACCCTGTTGGACAAACTACTCACACTAGGACTAAACGCCTCCATTTTCAACTGGGTCCTAGACTTATTAACAAACAGACCGCAGTCAGTGAGGATCCACAACTTCTCATCGTCCACTATAACCATCAGCACTGGCTCCCCTCAGGGCTGTGTGCTGAGCCCTCTCATGTTCACTCTGTTCACGTATGACTGCACACCTACCCAGTCAGGTTGTCACATTGTAAAGTTTGTAGACGATACAGTGGTGGTTGGATGAATCACAAACAAGGATGAGTCCAGCTACAGGCAGGAGGTGGAACACCTGGAGAGCTAGTGCAAGAAGAACAACCGTCACATTAATGTGAAGAAGACGAAGGAGATGGTCGTGGACTTCAGACGGAACAACCCCCCCACCCCCCACCCCGAACATAGGAGGATCTGTGGTGGAAGTGGTCTCCAGTTACAAGTACTTGGGTGTGCACATGAACGACAACCTCAGCTGGGGCAGCAACACGTCCAGCCTGATCAAGAAAGCGCATCAGAGACTTTACTTCCTCAGGCGGCTGAGACGAGCTGGTCTGGGAAGCTCAGTCCTCACCTCCTTCTACAGGTGTGCAGTGGAGAGCATCCTGTGCTCCAGCATCAACATGTGGCATGGAGGCTGCACAGCTGCAGAAAGAAAAGCAGCTGTGAAAGCTGCACAGAATACTGTTGGAGTCAGTCTCCCCACCATCACAGACATCTACACCTCCAGATGCAGGAAGAGGGCCACCTGCATCATGAAGAACCCCACTCACCCAGCACACCAACTTTTTTGCGTTACACTCTCAGGAAGGTTGTTAAGGAGTGATAAGTGTAGAACCAATAGACTGAGGAACAGCTTCTACCCTGAGGCTGTTAGACTCATAAATCTCTAACCAGAAACATCACTGCATTGACACTTTAATAGGTGATATGTGATTTAGCTGTGCTTCTTATTGTCCATGCTGCTGATCTCTTGCCTTTAAGCTGCAGTATTCATACACCATTTGCTCACTACAGACTCATGTTCAGGCTGCTGTTTAATATATCATATAATTTTATATTATTAGTGTTTAACGTATCTTACGTCCTTGTATACAGTTTCTTTTTATACTTTATATTTTGCTGTATTTGGGTGAAACTGGGAACTTGAGTACAGAATTTCGTTCCACCTCATGTACCACATGTGATACAAATGACAATAAAGAACCTTGAACTTGAACTTGAAAACTATCATCTCCAGGAGGTGTTTACATAACCTGATCTAAAGAACAGTAAACCACTTCCTGTTCTGAGCAGCTCCTCTACAGCAACGTTTCAAGCTGATAGTAAAGATCCAGTCTGTCTCGTGCTGTCT
>NC_056510.1:23643406-23659922 GCF_014905685.2 Nematolebias whitei
GATCATGTAACAACATGCTGTTGCACCTAAACTAGTCAAACAAGCTTTTTCACAATTTTCTTCAATTCAGTCCAAGTATGTCACAAATGGCCATAGGCTTTCTTGCAATGATAAAAACAAAAAGCCTGTTAACAGGCTGTCACAATGATCAGAATGTCTAGTTCCTGGCAGGAAAATATCCAGTTGCTTTGAAAAAGTAACAGTAGGACAAACTGATCAGTTAGACTTTTTCCACACATCGACTGCAAGAATATTTTGGAGTTTACTCTCTCAATTTGGAGGCAGGAAGGGAAATGCAACAGGCTTCTAAATCCCCACATATAAAGGCTTGTAATTCCAACTACAGGAGGATCACGCTCTTAAGCCTCTCTGGTAAGGTCTTTTCAGGGATTCTGGAGAGGAGGGTCCATCAGATAGTCGAACCTCGAATTCAGGAAGAACAGTGTGGTTTTCACCCTGTCGTGGAACACTGGACCAGTTCTACACCCTCAGCAAGGTCATGACCTACAGCTTTCGCTGGAGCAGGTTCGCAGCAGAGCGTGAAGCGACCGGGATAAGGATCAGTGCCTCCAAATCCGAGGTCATGGCCTTAAGCTGAAAAAGGGTAGAGTGCCTTCTCCGGGTCGGGGAGGAGGTCCTGCCCCAAGTGGAGGAATTTAAGTATCTTGGGATCTGGTTCACGAATGAGGGAAAAATGGAGCAAGAGATCGGTTGGCGGATAGGTGCAGCATCTGCAGTAAAGCGGGCACTGTACCGGTCTGCCGCGGTGAAGAGAGAGCTGAGTCAAAAGACGAAGCTCTCAATTTACCAGTTGATCTATGTTCCTACCCTCATCTATGGTCTTGAGCTTTGGATTGTGACAGAAAGAATGAGATCACAGATACAAGCGGCTGAAATGAGTTTTCTCAGCAGGGTGTCTGGGCTCTCTCTGGGAGATAGGGTGAAAAGCTCGGTCATCCGGGAGAGACTCAGAGTAGAGCTGCTGCTTCTCCACGTCGAGAGGAGCCAGTTGAGGTGGCTCAGGCCTCTGGTTAGGATGCCTCCTGGACGCCTCCCTGGTGAAGTGTTTTGGACATGTCCCACCGGGAGGAGACCCAGAGGAAGACCCTGGACACGCAGGAGGAACTATGTTTTTTGGCTGGCCTGGGAATTCCTTGGGATTCTCCCGGACGAGCTGGCTCAAGTGGCTGGGGAAAGGGAAGTCTAGGACCTCCCTACTTAGGCTGCTACCCCTGCGACTCGACCCCAGATAAGCGGAAGAAAATGGATGGATGGATGGAAAAGGCTTGTTTTTTCTATCGGTTTGATTCAATTTTAAATGTTCAGAATCAGAATAAACTTTATTATCATTGTACCGGGATACAGTGAAATTATGTTCATACAGTCATCTGAAAGATGGGTGTAGTGCATGTTGCTGCTGCTATAATAGTGTGGCCCCTTATTCTTTATCAAAATACTTTTCGATAAAAAAAGTTAGGAAAGCCATGAGGATGGATAGTGATATTACAAAAAAAAGATCTCCACATCTTGTCCTATCAGGACATGATTTGAGACATCAAAAAACTCTACCAGCAAGCACATTTATAAACATGGTTACATATGCATTTGACATCAAGTTGTTGAGATTTGTCCATGAGCACTTTCAGATAGGCCACAGTCCTGATCTTGTTGTTCAGCTGGCAGTTCTGATAAGCCTGCATATAAGTTCTAAATTCAATTCAATTAAATTCCAAAATACTTTTTTTGCCCCAAAGGGAAATGAATTGTTGTTGTAGCTCATCATCCTGGTTTCATTTGCGTTGTTATAGATGCTGATCTAACACCTCACTTACCCTGGAGACAGTTCCCACCTGCCTGAAAACTGCCACCATTATCCCAGTCCCAAAAAGCTCTACAGTGACTGGTCTGAATGACTATCGGCCAGTGGCCCTCACCCCGATAGTTGCTAAATGCTTCGAAAAACTAATCATGACTCACATCAAAACAACCATCAACATCAACGAGGACCCTCATCAGTATGCATACCGTGAGAACCGATCAACAGAGGATGCCATCTCCTCTGTGCTCCACACTGCGCTCAACCACCTGGAGCAGAAAAACTCTTACGTCCATATGCTCTTTGTGGACTTCACATCCGCCTTCAACACCATGATCCCCCAAACCCTGATGGACAAACTATTCACACTAGGACTAAGCCCCTCCATTTGCAACTGGGTCCTAGACTTCTTAACCAACAGACTGCAGTTTGTGAGGATCCACAACTTCTCCTCCTCCACCATAACCCTCAGCATTGGCTCTCCTCAGGGATGTGTATTGAGCCCCCTCCTGTTTACTCTGCTCACATATAATTGTGCAGCTACCCATCCAGGCTGTCACATTGTAAAATTTGCAGATGATACAGCGGTGGTGGGATGCATCCCAAACAATGATGAGTCCAGCTACAGGCAAGAGGTGGAACACCTGGAGAGCTGGTGCAAAGAGAATAACCTTCACATCAATGTGAAGAAGACAAAGGAGATGATTGTGGACTTCAGAAGCAACAAACACACCTACACCCCCCTAAACATAAGAGGATATGCTGTGGAAATTGTCTCCAGCTACAAGTACTTGGGTGTAAACATGAATGACAACCTCAGCTGGAGCAACAACACTACCAGCCTGATCAAGAAAGCTCATCAGAGACTCTACTTCCTCAGACGGCTGAGACGAGCTGGTCTGGGAATCTCAGTCCTCACCACCTCCTACAGGTGTGCAGTGGAGAGCATCCTGTGCTCCAGCATCAACGTGTGGCATGGAGGCTGCACAGCTGCAGAAAGAAAAGACTTGCAGAGAGCAGTGAAGGCTGCACAGAAGACTGTTGGAGTCAGTCTTCCCACCATCACAGACATCTACACCTCCAGATGCAGGAAGAGGGTCACCATTCACCCAGCACACACACTTTTTGCCCCACTCCCCTCAGGAGGGAGGTTGAGGAGCATTAAGTGTAGAACCACTAGACTGAGGAACAGCTTCTACCCTGAGGCTGTTAGACTCATGAATCTCTAACCAGAATATTCACTGTGAAAAAAATCACATCATGTTGCTACTGATCTGTTTCAATGTTGCTGCTGATCTGTTTCAATGTTGATGTGTTCATGCGTGCTCATCTGCTCACAGACTCATGTTCATGTTTGTGCTGATGTTCGACGTAATGTTTTTATGCTATTAGTGCTTAGTGTATATTTAGTTTATGTTTATCTTAGTTCAAATCTTAGATGTTACCATTGTTTTTCTTTTACATTTTATTGTTGGATGTAACTGGGACCCTGTGTACATAATTTCGCTCCACCACATGTACCACATGAGGTGTGAATGACAATAAAGAATCTCTGACTCCGATGGCTGTGGGCAGGAAGCAGTCCGTCCCACAGCAGAGCTGAAGAAACTGGCTGCAGATGCCGATCCGTCCACCCAGACCCAGCAGACCTCTTGGTACTCTTGGGCAGCAGGACAGCCTGAATGCCGGGCAAAACTCCTCCCTGAGCAATGGCCATTTCTCCCAGCAGCATGCTGAGCCCCTCGGCTCCACGGACTTAACTGCAGGTGCCGGGGTACGATCTTGGCTCTCCCGCTGTCACGAGCCACATTTCTCACTATCTCCAAGCTCTTGGATTAAGATTAACAGATTAAGTTTTTTTTCGCTAGTTACCCATGTCCCAGGAGAAATTTGATAGTCGGCTCGCATCCAAGGCAAAACGGGGGAGTCAGATTCAGATAAGCCATAACTGTTGATTTTCTTCAGGCAAACTGTTTTTACTTGTTAGCCTTGAGTACGGCTGAAACTTTCCCGATCCAAAATGGCCAGATTTATGGGCATTCCACTCTACTGATCCATGCTATGAGCCTTCTTCAAGGTCGATCCCAACATGCTGGCGAGTCCTACAAGCCGCAGGTGGCCTGCGATTCTCATACTTTGCCTCCATCTTATGGTTTAATTCATAAATCAGCTGATTTTGAGTCCTCGTGGCACGAACTAAACCTTCACACAGACTCTGAAGCTTTGTCATGGCCGAAACTGCAGCCGATTTCTTTTTCAAAAGTTGATCAAACAGAGACTTGCCAATGCCAAAGAGCAGAAACCCTGCTATCATCCAAATATATAAACGTCTTTGGCATCCTCCTGAGACAGAACTGAAAGACACATCAGCTGCCAGATCTCTGATGTACCCCGCAGCGTGAGTCTCAGCTTGACACCAGGGTTCTCCAGGACCCTGTGGTTTTGTTGAAAAGATTTTGTTGATTGTGTTTAAAGTCCAGCTCACCAGATCCATAACAGTGTTTTTTTTATCATTTGGGAGGTGTATACCAGGAGCTCCAAGACACACAAAGTGAAAAAGCAAGAGGAAGAGGACAACAGGGGGTGGGAGAGCAGAGGCAGCCATCTTGAACGAGAACCAGAGGAGATGTTGCCATTATTGTGACACAAAAACACATTTCTCACCAAAAGGTAAATAATACTGATTAACTAGCCTAATACTGTCCTGTCATAGTTATGTGGGACTGTCCACACAACCGTTACTTGTTTGACGAAATGGTCAAAAAGCTGAAGAGTTATGTCCCACAATGTTACAAAAAAACACGTCCGTTGTTGTGTGAATAATCTATTCAAGTGCCACGTTGCACATTTAAATATACTTTATGACAAATATCTTAAATTAATTGGAAATCTAGTTGAAACAGCATACATTTAAAATCTGTAAAAAAAATAAAATCCAACTGTGTTTACTTACCTTGTTTATCAAATGCAGCATTACCAGTTTTCACAGAGTCTGCAGGATTAGGCTCAGAGCTTCCTTTACAAGTGTTTTCATGCTCGTTTACATCAGCTTGAGTTTGGTCATCTGTAGAAAGATCCTGTGATCGAGCAGGTTTTGCAGGTGCAGGAGAAGAGGATGAATTGTTCAGGTCCTGGCTTTTGTTCTCTGAACATAAACAGTAAAGAATAAACTGTAAAATATCAAAAACTATTTGAATGAAATTGTGGCAGTTTAATGAAATAGAGCACGATGGCTCAGTTTGTGGAGCTGCTGCCTCTCAGTTAGAAGGTTGCCAGGTCAAATCCTGACCTGGGACCTTCCTGGGTGGAGTTTGCATGTTCTCTCTGTGCATGCATGGGTTTTCTCTGGGTACTGCAGTTTCCTCCCACAGACCAAAAACATGCATATTAGGCTAATTGGTAACTCTAAATTGTCCCTAGGTGTGAGTGAGAGAGTGAATGGTTGTTTGGTTCGTTTGTCTCTATGTGTGTCCCTGTGATGGACTGGAGATCTGTCCAAGGTGTCCCTCGCCTCTCGCAGTGATGGCTGGACATGGGTACCAGTGACCCCCACGACCCGAAAAGGCAGAAGTGGATAAAAATAATGGATGGATGAAGTGTTAGAATGGAATAGAAGGACTTACTCAAAGTAGCTTTGTAGAGGTGTAGTAGAGTGTTGTTTGAATATGTGTGGATTGGTAAATGAGAAGATTGTGCTGCAAAGCACTCTGAGAAGCATGGATGGCAAGAAAAGCACTAAAAAAGTACAGTCCATTTACCAGTTTTACCATTTAATGGTACTGGTGCAGAAACTTATCTAATGAGAAGCTCACCTGCAGATAAACACTTGCGAATGATCTGCTTCGGCTCCTTTATAAACGGATCTGTAAAATGTCCCAACCAGCAAAGTTAATTTACCATTACAAGTACCAGTGGAGTTGTAACTTTTTTTTTTTGCGATCTTATTTTGTTTTGTAAAAAAAAAAAAAGTTGAAATTACATAACTACAGGTCCTTCTAAAAAAAATAGCATATTGTGATAAAGGTCATTATTTTCCATAATGTAATGATAAAAATGAAACTTTCATATATTTCAGATTCATTGCACACCAACTGAAACATTTCAGGTCTTTAATTGTTTTAATACTGATGATTATGGCATACAGCTCATGAAAACCCAAAATGCCTGTCCCAAAAAATTAGCATATTTCATCCCACCAATGAAAGACAAGTGTTTTTAATTAAAAAAAACGCCAACCTTCAAATAATCATGTTCAGTTATGCACTCAATACTTGGTCAGGAATCCTTTTGCATGAATGACTGCTTCAATGCGGCGTGGCATGGAGGCAATCAGCCTGTGGCCCTGCTGAGGTGTTATGGAGGCCCAGGATGCTTCGATAGCGGCCTTAAGCTCATCCAGAGTGTTGGTTCTTGTGTCTCTCAACTTTGTCTTCACAATATCCCACAGGTTCTCTATGGGGTTCAGGTCAGGAGAGTTGGCAGGCCAATTGAGCACAGTAATACCATGGTCAGTAAACCATTTACCAGTGGTTTTGGCACTGTGAGCAGGTGCCAGGTCGTGCTGAAAAATGAAATCTTCATCTCCATAAAGCTTTTCAGCAGATGGAAGCATGAAGTGCTCCAAAATCTCCTGATAGATAGCTGCATTGACCCTGCGCTTGATAAAACACAGTGGACCAACACCAGCAGCTGACATGGCACCCCAGACCATCATTGACTGTGGGTGCTTCACACTGGACTTCTGGCATTTCCTTCTCCCCAGTCTTCCTCCGGACTCTGGCACCTTGATTTCCGAATGACATGCAAAATTTGCTTTCATCCGAAAAAAGTACTTTGGACCACTGAGCAACAGTCCAGTGCTGCTTCTCTGTAGCCCAGGTCAGGCGCTTCTGCCGCTGTTTCTGGTTCAAAAGTGGCTTGACCTGGGGAATGCGGCACCTGTAGCCCATTTCCTGCACACGCCTGTGCACGGTGGCTCTGGATGTTTCTACTCCAGACTCAGTCCACTGCTTCCGCAGGTCCCCCAAGGTCTGGAATCGGCCCTTCTCCACAATCCTCCTCAGGGTCCGGTCACCTCTTCTCGTTGTGCAGCGTTTTCTGCCACACTTTTCCCTTCCCACAGACTTCCCACTGAGGTGCCTTGATACAGCACTCTGGGAACAGCCTATTGGTTCAGCAATTTCTTTCTGTGTCTTACCCTCTTGCTTGAGGGTGTCAATGATGGCCTTCTGGACAGCAGTCAGGTCGGCAGTCTTACCCATGATGGCGGTTTTGAGTAATGAACAAGGCTGGGAGTTTTTAAAAGCCTCAGGAATCGTTTGCAGGTGTTTAGAGTTACGTCGTTGATTCAGATGGTTAGGTTAATAGCATGTTTAGAGAACCTTTTCATGATATGCTAATTTTTTGGGACAGGCATTTTGGGTTTTCATGAGCTGTATGCCATAATCATCAGTATTAAAACAATTAAAGACCTGAACTATTTCAGTTGGTGTGCAATGAATATGAAATATATGAAAGTTTCATTTTTATCATTACATTATGGAAAATAATGACCTTTATCACAATATCCTAATTTTTTGAGAAGGACCTGTACTTTTAAAACTAGTTAAAAGAACTTAAAAAAAATATCCTGATACAAGCTCAATAATCCAGGTAGAAAAATCTAAAAAAAGTTAAGTCTGGTCCTCAGTTTATAAGACTGATCTGAATACAGCACCTCAGACTGAAGAAGTCTTTCAGATGAAAAATGAAACATTTCTAATTTTATTTTATTTTTTTTGCTTTGTTTTATTTTTTGAATGTCCAGAGGACCAGTCTTAACATTTTTAGAACTTAAAAAACCTGCAGATTTGTGAACCATTTTGTTGCATCTTCAAATGTGATTTATTTATAAATGCATGTATTTTTGCTCTCATGTAAATTTCAAATTTCTGTACAAACATTTTATACTCCTCTATCTTGCAGTCATTTACCTAAAGACCGTCTTATCAAAAACCGCAGTATCTCAATAAAACAAAACAAGAAAATGAACTCTTTTCAAACTCAGGTTTTGTCACTGTTGTAGCTCAGAAACACATTTGATACTAAAAGTAAGTCGTTTAAAAAATATCAAAGTGTGCAACAATTTGTTTTTTACCATTCTGAGTGAGAGCAGAGTCTTTATTGCTTTGGACTAAATGGCTTAGTGGCTGGTTTGAAAGCAGGGTGGGCTGTCGGCCCAAGAGAGTCTGACTTTCCTCATCGCCCTTTTCAATATCTGAAACATCATGAAATACACAGAGAAATTTGTTAGAACTAAATAATCACAGAGGATTTTCATAAATTTGACTGAAAAATCAGTGGTGCATAATGTAGAAACAGAGCAGACAAACGGTCTATATTTCTTTTTACTGATCATTTAGTTAAAATCAAACAGCCACATAAATTTAATTATGGATCAGTTACTAAATGATTGTTGCAGGAGACGCTGCTTCAATATGTCCATTTTAAATATGCTGCATTAAACTGCTGTGACACTTTTAAAGGCTGTTCACAGGCTGTATGTTTTCTCACTCTAAAAAAAGGTTTCAAAACAAATAAAAGCAATAAATTTGTTATTGATCATTATTCTACAGAGGTAAAAGTTTGTTATTTGCAACTAAAACAGAAGAAATACAACAACATACCTGTTTTGATTACAGAACCTTGCTGTTTTTCGAAATCATTTGTCTTCTTACATTTGAAACAGCCTGAAATAAACAAAATCAACAAAACAACAAAATAATTTGGTTTCATTTCGTTAATGAAGCTGAAACTCAATAAAAGCAAGTTTATTGATTGTTATTGCACATAAATAGCTTTGTGGGGTACAATGCCCCCCCCCCTCACCCCCACCCCCAAATTAACCTTTAAATAACAAAAAAAATATTTTCTTAGAAGTTGTTCACAGCTTTTAGCTTTTAGAACTTAAGTACTTTGGTGAATTTATTTTGTCTGGATCAGATGGGTCAGATCCTGATGGATACATTTTATTTATAATTTTATCTATTATTTAGGTAAAATAAATATTTTGTGACTGTACCTTTTTTATAGAGCACAACGAACACAACCACGAGCACGAGCACAATCGGTATTAAGACACCAGCGGCAACAATCAGTGGTAATAAGCCGTTTGCTGGGAAGAAACAAAATTTTTTAATATTTTAGCACCAAACACATCACCGAAACATGCAATTACTTTAAATGTATTAACATACTTTAAATACGTAATTTGAAAATCAAAGGTTAAGTTATTTTTTATACTACCTTTACACAGATAATTAGTTTCATTATTACTGGCTGTGTAAAATGCAACAGACCATCCACTCATCCCTTATCTGAGTTTTAAACACAAAGTGTCAAAGTCTTACCAGGATAGCACTCCTTGGCAGTGAATGTTTCAGATTCTTTACTGAGCGGGTTGCTCACAGTGCAGTCGTACACTTGAGCGTCATGTTCATTCCCAAGAGGTATTACCAACTTTGGACCGAGCTGCATATTTCCATTTGGGCCCCAGTTAAACTTCAACAAGGACTGAGACTGTTTGGATTCTGCAGAGCATGTCAGAGTGGCCTGGTATCCTGACTCACTTGAGCCATTTGCTGGGATCCTCTCACAGGAGATGCTGGGTCTGGTTACTTTGTCTGAGTAAATACATAAAGCCAAATATATGAATGCAAAAACAAAACAAGAAATTAATTTCTAGTTTTATGGAGATCATCTGCCGCAGCTGTTCAACAATACAATTCCATAATAACAAAGAGCTTCTCAAAAACAGGACATATGACCAAAAAACATTTACATGAAAAACACAACTTTAACCACTATCCATCCATCCATCATCTTTACCTGCTTCTTCCTTTTCGGGTCTCGGGGGCCACTGGTGCCCATATCCAGCTATCACTGTGCAAGAGACTCATTAATCTTCAGCAAGCTCATGTTGATGAAGCTCTTTGGATGAAGGACGAAACGTCTCAGCAACAAAAGTAACCATCCAGATGACCTGACTGAACATTGCAGGATATACCTGGATTAATGAGCATGAACTTTGGTGTTTTGAACCACTTTGGCATGGCTGCCTTTAGAGGAGTTGACGGGGAGAGGGCGGACCCTGGAAGCCATATTATCACCAGTAAACTGTTTTTTCCATTCTGGGAGTGAGCCGTTTGTGGGATTCAGTTTGATTTGGTGGGCCCCTCAGACTAAAGAAATCCTTCGGGTGAAGGACAAAATGTCTCAGCAACAAAAGAAACCGTCCAGATGACCTGACTGAGCATTGTTGGATTTATACCTAGATTAATGAGCATGAACTTTGGTATTTTGCCGTGTTGTTTTCTGAAATATGATTGATGGGGAGGTAAGATGTTCAAAGAATCCAAATACATCTTAACTTGGGAGTTTATCAATTGTTCTAAAACCTTATCAAGAATACAGAGTTTAGAGATCGATCAATATTTGTTCAGTATGGTGGGGTCTCCTCCCTTCAGCAAAGGTAGAAGAAAACCTGTTTTCCTGGCGTTTTAAATGGTATTTTGGGTTATGGACAGATTAAAGGTGTGAGACACTGGTTCTGCAATGATGTGTGCAGTCATCCTTAAGAAATAAGGAGGAAGGTCATCAGAGCCTGCAGATTTTCTAGGGTCTAGACCTTTTAACAATTTGTTAACCTCACTAACAGAAAACAGTGAAAATGAAAAGATGTGATTTACTGAAGAGGAGAGATTTGATTTGTAGATGATTGGCTTAAAGGAGAAGTAGCTGGTTTTCCTTTAGTAACTCGGGAAAACAAGGAACTAGCAGCAATGAAATATCTATTTGAAACAGTTTAGAATTTCATGCTTATTTGACACAGGAACAGCGTTAATAAGTAGTTGTGGTGGCAAATCAGATGAATAAGAGCTGTGTAGATGAACAGATGCTGGGATATATTCATCATTTAACGCGGGTTCCTCATTTTTCTGGACTGAATAAAACGTGCATTGAATTTAAGGAAATGCAAAGTGAGACGTCATTTATATTTGACCCATCAAAATGAATGCGGTCATTTATTTACAGAATCAAATTTAACATCAAACATTTACATTAATTTGGCAAATTATGAAAATAACAATATAAGCAATCAATCAAGAAAAATCATACGGCCATGATTTTTCCGTTGCTGCACCAAAGACATTTATGAAAACTGTACAACTATGATCTTTTGCCCACATGAATGTGGGTGAGCATTTTACACAGACATTTCTAAATATCTGGGAGAATTTCTACTTGATAGAAAGTTAAAGATGAAAAGAAGTTTAGAGGGAGTTAAGATGGTATGTGAGGGAAATTAAGTGTTCACCAGAATCGACACTCTCCGGCTTTCTTCAGCTTTTCCTTACAGTACACTTAGGTGATGAAATCGGCTCCTTTACCTGGAGATGTCTCAGGTGAGATTCCGTTTAACGCACCCTTTCAGCGTCTCAGTAGGATGCTGTTACTCGTCCGAAGTAATGGCGAGGCTCTGTTCGACACATATTCACCTCAGTGGAAAATGTTATAATCCCATGGAACTCGGGAGAGCTTTGTTGTCATGTCAGGAACTCCAACAGCACTCCATCAGAACTCAGCAGAACTTGAGTAGACTCTCACCGAACTCTACGCTCTCAGAACTCTTAGAACTCCGACAACTCTCCAACTCTCTGAGTCTGTAACTCCGTGAGTCTGTGAGTCCGTGTAGACCAGGAAGTACTGACATTTTAAAGACTCTTTCCCGGTTCACTTTTTGGGATTTTTCATTGGTCAGAAACGACCAGACGGGGTGGGTTTTGTGACGTAAGAGGTTAGAGACAGCGAGAATTGTTATGGGACAGCTCAGAAATGTTCTCACAGACCGAGAGGGTTTTGTTGTGGCGTGTTTAAGAAACAGGTGCAAAACATCTCTATTTACGTCTGAGAGGATTCTAAAACATGACAGTTTTAACATAACAACTTGTTTTTCGTTTGACTGTAACCTTGTAAACGCACACACTTGCTCATTCAAAAGCAGAAATCAGAAAAATGCATAATTACTCTGCAACAGCTTTTAACATGAGAATAAAAATCATTACTCAGTTAATAAAATTGATTAGTTCACTGCAACATCTAAAATGGTTTGAACTAAGACACTTTGATTATCAACATTTGTAAGATAGTAATGATAATAAAAAGAGAGTGTTCTTTTCACTTGAATCTTCAAGAAAGAAAGTCTCAGGATGGGTGAACCTGTATTTATGTATTCAAATACATGAAATGACAGTTCCTGTCCCACAAGGTTCTAAAGGTCAAGAGTTTTGACCTTAGACTTAGTTTCGACGTAGGCCTAGTCCACTACAGCTGTCGGAAAGTGATTTGATGGTTTTCCATAATCTTTTAGGGTCATTTAAATCATTGGCGGTCTGAGATAAGAAGTACTTACGTTTTGCAACTTTGATGGAAGCTGTACAATGATTCTGCAGCTGTCGAAAATGCAACCAATCAGTGTCTGAGCCAGAATGTCTGGCTGTTGTCCAAAGCGGATCTCCCTCATTTTTTTCTTATGAACTGGCAAAAATGGGCATGTTTATTTACAAAGTAGATGAAACTGTTCTGAAAGTAGTTCCAAGCAGTGTTCACATCATCAGTTTGGAAAATATGTTGCCAGTCAAAAAGAAACACATCCCCAAGAAAGGCCTGTTCACTGAAACATTTTATGTCCCTTTTTTTAATTAGTCTGGGCTTGGTGTGTGGCAGTTTAGTGTCTCTGATGACATCAACAACGCAGTGATCGCTCATGTCACCAGCAAAAACACCCAACCCAGGAAATTTATGAGGCATATTTGTTAAAAAGAGGTCTCAAATAAACGATCTTTCAAGGCATTTTTTGTTTGGGTGGGTACTACCGGGTGTCAATGATTTGAGTGAGATTGAGTGACAAACTACATTTTCTAATTCTTCAGACACTGGAGACTTCCAGTCTAGGTTGAAGTCTCAAGCAAGAACAATTTCATTGAAATGTAAATTTGTTAGGAAGTCCATTAAAGATGATAGGGCCTCAGATGTTGCTGGGGGGTGGGGGTGGTAACAGCCCACAACAGATAAAAGTCTGGCCTCCATGCAAATGAATGTTTATTGTCAGGATTTCAAACTGATTTGAGAGTGTTTTAGCAGACATCAGGTGAGAAGCCAGGCTTGATCTGATACAAATTGTAACCCCACCTCCCTTACTTTGACGATCAGAACAGTAGGTATTAAATATGTCCATGCTCAATAATCCAGGTATAAAACCAGGTTTCAGAGATAGCAATTAAATCAGCACCAGTTGAACAGAACAAAATCCTCAACATGTCAATTTTAAAAAGGAGGCTACGTGCATTAATGTGCAAGAAGTGTAGTCCTGAAATGTTTTTAAAATCTTCTGGTGTGTTGTAATGTGCAAGAGGTCCAGGATTAGGTTGTATCCTGGACAACAGTAACAACAGTATTAGTAGACATTTCCTTGTGCTTTTTGTAGCAGATGTATAGTTACAGGAGTTAATATTGTTGCACTTGGGCCCCATCATCGAACCATGGCGAGAAGAGTTTATAAAGACATGGTTACTTCCCAAAAGTAATGAAGTTGGCAGGGATGGGCAAATCCAGATGCATTTACATGATTCAACAACTCCAGATAGACAAAGTTCTGAAAATGATAAAGATGGGGATGGATAAACTTTAGGACCACCGAGTTCTGGACCCAACACGTGAATAAAGCCCTGTGACCCGAAAAGGAAGAAGCGGATAAAGATAATGGATAGATAACCGTTTTTGTATAGTGCCCTTAGATAACTTGTTGTGAGTTAGCATAATAAACTGAATTTGTTTCAACAATAATAATAATTCTGATTCCTAAAGGTGTTGCCAAAAAAAAAAAAAAAAAAAAAAATCTTAAGAAAACAGACCGGACCGAATATTTCTTTCCTGTATTAATAATTTTAAATCAGATAAAATTGATGGGTGAAGCTAAAGTTCTAATAGATTTACAGATGCTCTGAAGTCAAGTTTTACATTTTGCCCCATTCTCTTGATTTATAAAAATAAAGTCATACATCTGACTAAAAACACAAAAGACTACAAACGCTCAGTTGGTACTACGTGCTTAAGTACTAGTACCACGGTATCTCAAATAAAACTTGTTTTGGAACAATTCAGAGTGTTTACTTAAGTACTGGATCAAAAAGCAGCAACATATTTCTATAAACTTTATTATGATTTGACTTCTGTTCACTGACACAGGAGTCACGGCCTGA
Organism: Nematolebias whitei; assembly: GCF_014905685.2. Classification (NCBI taxonomy): domain Eukaryota; kingdom Metazoa; phylum Chordata; class Actinopteri; order Cyprinodontiformes; family Rivulidae; genus Nematolebias; species Nematolebias whitei. The sequence continues at coordinate 23,657,522 of NC_056510.1, forward strand.
ATTCATTAAAATGGCTTTTTATTGAAGTTTTTGTGCACTGACTTACAGCCTAAAATAAAATATTTTGTCATTATTTATCTTAATTATTTAATTAATTAATTGGACCAGTTAATATTTTGCTCTGGAACACAAAATCTCTGTTTTGTGTTAACCGTCTTCACCTACAGTATTTATTTTTTGTGTTGAATCTATAAAACAAACTATTTTTGGGTTGTCAGAAATCTTAGTGATAAGCTGAGATAACTTTAATAATTAGTTTCATAGCCTCAAATGTCTCCTGACAAACTCTATTCAACATCTCTTGTAACACTTTGGGCTGTAAACTGTTTATTTATCATGTTTGAACAACAAAAGGTAAAAGTCTCCTGATGCATGCTCAATAATCCAGGTAGAAAAATCTAAAAAAAAGTTAAATCTGGTCCTCTGGACATTCAAAAAAACAAAACAAAAGGTAAAAGTGTAATAAAAAAATTAAAAAAACGATCAAATATTATTATATCAGCAGTTGGAGTAACAATTTTTACCTATTGCCCTCAATCTAAAGAATGAAGGTATTAATGCAGATTGTTGGGGGAAAAAAGTAAAAATAAGAACTTACCAATGACTTGCAGATTATAATTGATGTAATGCATTTTTTGGTTAATGAATAATTCCAACTCGTATGCTCCACTGTCTTCAAATCTGACATCACTAATGTTCAGATCAGCAGAAATCCAGTCGAGGGTGACTCTGCCTTTATAGGAACCATATACATCTTCCTTGTTGCCATTAAACTCTATCACTTTGTTCCCATTATGCTTCCACAGAATTTCATCTGGAAAAGGTTGGATGTTTGTACTCAAGTGAACTTTCTTCCCCAGGAGAGCATATTTTGTAGTTTCTCCTGCAATTGGACACAAAATAGAAAAGTTAAAAAACATGCGAGGCAAAACAACAACTCCAGTTCAAGGTCTCTGATGTGCACAACGTGCAAACTGCCTTTATCAGGATCAAACTTACTGGTAAAAAAACGTGTTCAATCTATGCTGTGAAATTCAACCTTGAATGTAAACTATAACCTGTTGTGTTCCTTTAATGGAGTACAGAAATAAGAGACAAATCCCTTTCTTGACATTCCTCGTTAAACTTATCAAGAGTAATGGTGCAAACTTGTAATTATTGCATTGACCATCAGACTTTTGAGATTTCAGGAAAAAGATATGTTGGTTTTAAAAATGGCAGGAAGAGTTGTGTTGACAGGAGGCAGACCTACACTGAGACAGGATCTAACAACGCCAGAAAAAGATTAACTGTTCAAAAACTAGAACTACAGAAACACTGGGAAAGTTATAGGTCACTGCGTTGGAAGAAAGTGTTGTCAAAAGAAAAAAGAATAAAGAGGCCAATTCATTTGATGTCATCGTTTCATTTTTCTCTAATAAAAGACCATCAAAACATAAAACTGTCTTAATAAAAGGACAGAGTTGTATCCATCCAGTGAAGAAGACCAAAGTATGCATCTGGAGACTTAAAACAACCCAACAGAAAATAATAAAAAAGTTAATATTAACTATTATTATCTTGACAAACACAGTTATTGCTGAGATCTTTAACACAGATAAGGCTAAAACAAAAACAATGCTTTTTTGTTTTTACTACATTATTTTGGAATACAGCACTCTTTTTTTCCATCATATAATCTTCACAAATCTGTAGCAACGATAGCAAAACTAAATGAGATTACACAATCCAAGATCATTCCGTTCTGCTGTAGTTTTCATAACAAAAAGCAATAAATGTTAGCACTCTTGTTTAATATTTAGTTATTATTTATGACATTTTTAACCACAATGGAAGTCACCAAGCACAGCTCAGTGAGTAGGTTTTTGAAATAGGTCGAGGCCCTTTCAGTAGGAACATTTCAGTAAGACCGCGGTGACTCAAAAGTTCAACAAAGCTGTCACTGAGGACCACATATGCAGAAAGCCAGTTGTTGTTTTTTTACAAATGCATTTCATTGTTCAAAGACATCCTGTCAGTTTCTCAACATTTAAAAATGACTCGCATCTAAAAAATGTTTACGTTGAAAACCACCAACGTAGGAACCAGACCATCATGATGTTTGCATATTAATTCAGACAATAAAAACTACAAATACAAAATGTGCTTTACATGGCAAAGACGATCCTGGTATGCAGTCAGTGTCAGAGTTCGTCCCGGACACAATCTATTTTTTTTAAGTCCTCTGGGCCTGTCTCGATAAACGATAAATCAATTAATCGCATGATAAATGAGAACCGATCAACAGAGGATGCAATCTCCTCTGTGGTCCACACTGCACTCAACCACCTGGAGCAGAAAAACTCTTACGTCCGTATGCTCTTTGTGGACTTCACATCCGCCTTCAACACCATGATCCCCC
>NC_056510.1:23664922-23678672 GCF_014905685.2 Nematolebias whitei
AGAATAATCACTGTGAAAAACCATATCATGTTGCTGCTGATCTGTTTCATGTTGCTGCTGATCTGTTTCAATGTTGATGTGTTCATGCGTGCACATCTGCTCACAGACTCATGTTCATGTTTGTGCTGATGTTCAATGTTTTATGTTATGAGTGCTTAGTGTATATTTAGTTGATGTTTTTCTTAGTTCATATCTTAGATCTTATTACTGTTTTTCTTATACATTTTATTGTCGGATGTAACTGGGACCTTGTGTACATAATTTCGCTCCACCACATGTACCACATGAGGTGCAAATGACAATAAAGAAACTCTGACTCTGACTCTGATAAATTAAAATTATCGACCTCACTTTTATTTATCAGCTTTACCGTTTCTTCGTGTCTCTCTCTTTCTACTGAAGACACTGGATGACAAAAAGCTCAACTGGTGTTTGTCACTGACCCCTCCCTTTCTCCTTTCTCTTTAAAATATGTTTTAACCATCCAAAATCATGTTTTTGGATCGTTGAAAGCAGCTAAGCTGAGAAGCTAAGCTACGAGCTAAGCTAACAGGTCGAACTCGGGGAAAAAACCTCTGTCATGTCGAAGCTCTAAAATTCATGGTTGAAACCCGTGCCTTTGTGTAAAAAGTTGTTTTTCTCTGCAAAAAGAAGCTGAGAACTTGTTTACTAATTTTTTATTAAACGTTTTGTGTGAAAAATGCTTTGCTAAAGAGCTCAAATCACACAGAGCGTCCGCCATTTTGAGAACCGAAAAAAGGAAGGAGAGACAACCTATGTCACTTTAAGAGGCCTCCCTCCCATTTTTCTTAAAGAGACACGCTGCTCGCTCTCTCACTATCCATCCTTCGGCTCAAACAGTCTCACACTGCCATCCAGTGGTCGAAAAAAGGTACTACACTCAAAACAAATTAACGAACATATAGTCTTAAATTTGACAATTATTACTAATTATTGTCAAATTTCAAACATTATCGTTTATCGCAATAATTTCTGAGACAATTAATCGCCCAGAAAACGTTATCGTGACAGGCCTAAAGTCCTCATCACCATCATAACATGCAGTCAACACATAAATAAACAAAAAATTTGCTTTGCTATTGCTAACTGATAATTGCTAACTGTTAACTGTTATCATACACTGCTGTCGCTGACACCGTAAGACTGTCTGTAATGTGACAACATTGTAAGTGAACACAACTTGGTTCACAAATCACACTCAGAAGTGAGCTTTCACAAATTAATATGGTCCAGCAGAAACAAAAGAGGCGGAGTGATGTTGGACATCTCCCTCGTATTAATTACTAACAAGCTATACCTCAGTGGTTTTGAATGTCTTTACAGACAGTTCGATAAAACAGTAGCATGGAATAATAACTTAGAAATATATAAACAAGCGGCCTGCTGATTATCTTTAAAAAAAAAATAAAAAAATCAAGGACTACCTCCAAATACCTAGTTCGGCACTAGTTTGTGCATGTGCCAACGTAGACAGAAGTGACGATGCGGGTCCTCATATACAAAGACTTGTGTGGATTTCCTACTGAAACGTGGCGTACGTTTAAATTACAACAACTGCGAATGCACAAATAAATCCAAATGTATGAAACAGTGCGCGCACACACTTCCTTTGTACAGCCGAATCAACGTGGAACTGAGCACACATGAAGGAACACCCGGCTCCTCCCTTGACACGCCTACATCTAAATATGTAAAATAGATGCAAATATGTTTTGCATGCGGGATTTTCGTCTCTGCATGTTAAATATTTATGTCTAGATGCAGCAGGGATCTGCAGGTGGAGCCTTTCCAAGGCATTTCCAACTTTACACACGTGATTAATAAATAATTACTGTAAACACAGACGCACTCAGGAGCTTCGTAGAACTTAGACGCTTATTCTTTAAATAGATGTGACAAAACAAGTCAAAAATCAACTAAATTCATATTCCACGGTTTGGGGAAGTTTCATATATCAGGGCATCATAAGGATGAAGTCATCCCATCCAGCTGGAATGGCACGGCTCAGGGACAACTGAGAAATACCTGATCAGAATTTGGTCGGTGTGACCCCTGAAAACACGCTGCCTCCCAGTTCTTCTACTGGTGTCGTCCTCCTGCAGCACCACAGCCGTCACTGTTCCACAATCATGTACAACTTTATTTATGGACATACTGTATGTGTGATGGTGTACATTGTCGACCTGAGGAGTCATCAGAGATGAGTTGTTCTGAACTAATTTGATGATCTGACATTGTTTTCTTCTCAGTGAGAATGAAATGCATCTTACACAGCTCACACTAATACTCCTCATCTGTCTGACGCCATCACTTGTGTTTACTTCTACATGTGACAAAAAGCTTTACGGTTTACCATGAAATGTTTGAGGCGTGTTAGATGTTCTGTTGTTTGAAATTAAATGTGTTTCGGTTTCCTTGTTTGGAATTAAACCATAAATGTTCACACTCGTGATAAAAACATTGCGATTGAATATCCTTTAAGAAAAACAAACTTAGTCATGTATCTGTGTATTTACGCGAGTTTCAGTACAATTGTAGTCTGATACTGTGGATAAGATCATTTAACTTTATTGATCCCGCAGGAAACTGTGGAAAAGGTTTGCTTGGAGATAAACACATTCTCAAGGTAGGTCAAAAATGTGCATGCATTTTTTTTTTTTTTTTTATTTAAACAATATTTGCTTACAATTAGACCTTCAACTAATCAAAAGGCAAAAACAACAATATGGGCTCGTTCCCAACTTTTGGAGATCTTTTGTATTAGTTTTTTTTTTTTTACATGAGCACATATGGCACATATGTTACATATTGTACAATTGTTTTATTGCTGCAATAATAATGTGACAGTAATTTTCCTTGATTTATTATTTGTTCAATATATATGCTCCCCCTGGCCATTCGTCTCTTCTTTTCATTGCAATGTTCAATTGTGTTGTTGTTATTCTGTGATAATACAAATAAAGTTTTTGCGAGAATAAAGAAATGTGCGTAAACTTACGCACACTTTCAGGCAACGTTCATTTTTTTAAATATCCTGACATATTTCATGAAAACTAGCGCACGCGACCTTTTTATGCGTACACACGTTGATGCACCTGGTGAGGCTCCTCAAGTTAAAAAAAAAAATATGTAGGTACGTTAAACAAGAAAAACTATTACCTTGACAGAGGAAAAAGACACAGCAGGTGGAGAGGAATCGTAGAAACATTTTTTTTTTTTTTTGGAAAGGAGTAAAGGTGAAGGTGAAAACGCAGCCTTCGCGTGAACTTCCACTTTGTGACTTGAGCAGGTAGTTGACCGAGATGCAGGAGCAGCGTCACGTCACGGACAAAAACGTAAAATAAATAAACATTTTCTCTAAAATAAGTCGGACTTTTAAAAAATAAACATTAAGCTGGAGTTGAAACGGGAAGAGTTGAAGAAAAATCACCTTCCTCGCTCGTTGTGACGTACCTGAAAAACACCTGAGCTTCCGGTATTTCGGTCTCCAAACCCTTCACAATAAGAGTCAGTATTTGTTCAGTTAAAATAAGGACAATTTTCTCTTTTAGGAAAATTAACTTGTATGAATAGTTTGAATCTGCTGTGTGCTCAACTATTTTTTTTCTTAGGCCTACATTTTTACAACTCTGTAAGTTGTAGTTTGTTTTTCTTCCCCACACATTTTCCAAAGTCAGTATGCCTGTAGTAGTTAGATCACCTTGCTTGTCCAAAAATCATACATTATTTACAGTACCTTAAGTTTGATCTTTGACCGGAAATTACCTTATTTCGCAATCGTATGACTATTTTCTGAGGCATGTGATATGTTTTATGGAAGCCCATTTCCGCCATGTTAGAAAAAATAAAAGCCCAAAAGGAAGTCATAATTTCGACTTTTAAAGTCATAATTATGAAAATAAAAGTCATAATTATGAGAATAAAAGTCACAATTATGAGTTTTAAAGTCATAATTACGAGAATAAAAGTCATAATTTCGACTTTTAAAGTCATAATTGTGAGAATAAAAGTCCTAATTATGAGTTTTAAAATCATAATTATGACTTATACTTGTAATTAGGACTTTAAAACTTAATTATGACTTCCTGTTTGGCTTTTATTTCATAGTGGAAATGGGCTTCTATATTAAATGCTATATAAAGTGGTGATGAAAAGATGTAAACATTACATACCTTTATTTAAAAGGATTGCTGTATGAAGGCAGAGGGACATACATTGAATGAATGAATGTGCTATGCAGGAAAACTACCGGTGTCTGACAGGAAGTTACATCCCTGTGTTAGGATTTGTGGTTAGCAGCGAACCCAGAGTGCAGAACAGGGACTCAACTCGGCAGATATACAAAAAATATGATTTAATGATAAATAAAAAGTACAAAATAAATATGCTGACGGGGCAGCCAAACTTACATAAACAAGGAGGGAGGCACGGGGAACTCAGGAGACACGAGGAACTCGAGGAACCAGGAAGAAAAGGAGAGACTCAGGAGACTCAAGGAAGCACACCCAACGAAGACGACCCGACAAAGGACAAGACAGAATAGGGAGACTTAAATACAAGGAGAAGACGAGACATGATGACAAACAGCTGGGACGAGACACAGGTGGCAACAATGGAAACTAACGAGGAGCACGAGGAAAACAGACACACCGGGCCACAGAAAACTAACATCCTTACACCCTGTAGAGTGACGGTGTCTGGCAAGGACACAAACTTAAATATTAAATTAGAAAAGTCTAAATTATGACTTAAAAACTCAGTGGGGAGTGGTGGCACAGAGGCTAGAGAAGGTGGGCCTGTGATCGGAAGATCGCCGGTTCAAGCCCCGGTACCGACAACATCAAAAATGAGGGTGGGGTAGGTGAAGCACCCACACCTGCCCCCACCCTCATTTGTCCCACGCTGGGCCCTCGAGCAGGGCCCTTAACCCTCACCATCTGCTCCTCCGGGTGTCCTATATAGCAGCTCTCTGCTCCACAAAGAGGGTTGTGGTAGCTCAGTGGTCTGTGGTTGCGTCAGGAAGGATATCCGGTGTAAAAATAACTGCCAAGTCTTTGTGCGACAGTTCTCTGTGGCAACCCCTGAAGAAAATATATATATATAATTATGACTTTAAAACTCGAAATTATGACTTTTATTCTCATAATTACAACGTTAAAACTTGAAATTATGACTTCCTGTTGTGCTTTTATTTTTTTCTTTCATGACGGAAATGGGCTTTCATAGTTTCCGGTTCTAGACTTCAGACGTTTAAAGAAAATCTTTTACAGAATTTAAATCCTATAATGTTTGTAGAGAATATACAAATGATTATTATTTGAGCATAATTAAAATGCTTGATATTATCGCATTTATGCATAAAGTTGTTTTTTCAACATGCATCCAGAGTTAATACAGCACATGTATTTGTTATTACTATATAATATTTAATTATGAATCATAAAGTTTAAATAATGTAAAATTTAATATAAAACACTGCTTTAGAAGTCAGATGCAGTGCAAAAATAAATATTCAGCTAGTGTTTCTTAAACTAATTGTATTTCACTCTAGAAATGTCTTGAATTAAAGATTAATACAGCATTTATATATATGATTTCTGAAATCACACATTTTTTTTTTATCCCTCAAAGAGAAGCATGATGGGAGGAAACCAGAAAACCTCTTTGCAGTTGAAAAACCTTAAAACTCAATGTTTTCTAAACTTATGAGTGCTTATTAAAAACACAAAAACACACTTGCAAGATGGCAACTTAAGAAAAAAAGCTGCTGTTTTCTGCATCATTTGTCTTTTTAGAGTTTATAGTTCACAGAGGCCAGTGTCATTGGCACTCTGACTGGGGGGTTATCCTGTGAATGTGTGTGTAGGACTTCATGAGGGTCACACTGCCATGGTGAGACACCCCCATTGGTAAAACACACTCCTCTGTCAACGCTCCTCTGTCCACATCCCAGCACATCACGGTGGAGATGACTTGGTTCTTGTTGTCCCTTCCCCCGGTGATAAAAAGTTTGTTGTTGCACGCCGCAATGGCACAACTTGCCCTCTCCCCCAGATTGGTCACAAGAGACCAGGAGTCGGACAGAGGGGAGTAGCAGTACATGGCATGCATGGCACCACCTGAAAACACACACAAAAGAGAGTCAGCATATTAATTTAAAATAAATAGCATTCATTTTCAAAGAATTGTTGCCTTTTGAATTATGAATTATAGGCTTATCCATCCTTGAATAGCTCTGTCTCAACATATTTGGATCTTGTTTGTATTTTTAATGCATGGCAGATTTTCTATTTGCAGTTGTGCATGTAGTGACATTTATAACTCATTAATGTATCCCTTACATGGCTCCCAAACCTTTTGGTTTCAGATCCACAAAATAATAATAATAATAATAATGTCATCACAATGTCAGCACTGTATGTTTCCATACAATGGCGAAATTAGTCTCTGCATTTAACCCATCCACCACCAGGTGGTGCAGTGGGCAGCTATTGAAAGCGCCCGGGGGACATTTTGGGGATTAGACGTGCTGCCCAGAGACGCCACGTGATGTGCAGTGACTGGGGATTGAACCTGGGACTCTCGGGTCCCAAGCCGGCTGCCCTGCCTCTACACAAAATAACAGCAGCAGAAAGCTGTGACACTTAATAACTTTGATTAAAGTCTGCAAACCAGGCCATAACTTATTAACTTGATGTAGACTCTCCCATTTTTAATTCACTTCTTGGTCTGCTGCCTTCATTCATCTCCTCCTACATGTTTCATGGGTGCAGCTACAGCGTGCACTTTCAGGACATCATTACCTGCAGTGTTCCCTCAGTGAGGACTGAACTAGTCAAAAGGACCTTCTCCTACTCCGCTCCTGTTTCCTGGAATATCTTGCAAAAAGATCTGAAGCTCTCGACCTTGACCTCTCTATCTTTAAACATCGCTGTTCCTGCAAAAACCAATGCAGACATTCTTGTTTTTAGTTTTCTACATCTCCTTACAACCTAGCTGTTTTTTGTTTCATTTTTAATACCCTTTTCTTTCATTTGTTTCTCAATTTGTATGCTTTCTTTTATGAGTGTCTATTGTTGTCATTGTTGTGCACTGTTGTCATCACTCTTTGTTAAAACCAGGTCTCTCTTGTAAATGTGTCCCTGAGGCTCAATGGGATTAACCAGTATAAATAAAGGTTGAATGAACAAGGATAGCAACCATTCTTAAATCAATATTATTAACTACAAATTTTAACATTGCATAAAAACTATGGCAAAAAGGGTAATTTTCAATCATTTTTCCATTTGAAAATCATCTCAAGACTCATTCATTCAACCTTTATGTATACAGTTAGTCTCATAGTCACAAGGACTCATTTTGAAGAGAGACCTGTTTTAGACAACTAGATAAGGTGCAAACAACAATAAACAATACAGTAAAATGCTTATAAAATAAAAAAGTAGTGTTATAAACAATACAATCAATGTGCCTTATAAACAAAATAAAATACTAAAAACAAGAACATGTTTGCTTTGATTTTTCTAATGATCTTATCAATTGTTTAAAATCACTTAAAGAGATCAAAGTAGACAAATTCAGATCTTTTTGCAAAATGTTCCAGGTTATAGGAGCAGAGTTATAGAAGGCCTTTTTGCTGAGTTCAGTTCGCACTGAGGGGACACCGTAGGTATTGATGGCCTAAGAGTGCATATTGTAATTGCACTGACAACGTCATGTGGGAGAAGATCTATGAAGGTAGCAGACCAAGGAGTGATTTAAAGATGAAACTGTACCAGTGTGAGCCTGCATGAAGTTAATGATGACCAATTAACCAGTGAATACAGAATGCAGAGATGAGTACAGTAGTTACAGCCAGGTATGAATCAGCGCACCATTATAGACAGCGTCCAACATCTGCAAGGTGCTGGCAGGAGCATGGATGTAAATAATGTCATCGTAATCAATGGCTGATATGAAAGTAACAGCTACAAGGTGTTTCCTGGCATTCAGAGTTACACAAGATCTATTTCTGAAAAAGAAACCCAGTTTTAACGTCAGCGTCTTTGTCAAGTTTTTGACATGAAGCTTAAAAGAGAGATGTGCATCGACCCAAATTTCCAAGTATTTATAAGAATCCACAAACTCAATAGGAACACCATGCATGGATAAGATAGGAGGATGTTGTCACCAACTTTCTGTTTGAAAACAGCATCCCTTTAGCTTAACAGCATTTAGCACCAGTTTGAGACAGAACAAGTCTGACTGAATGATGTCAAATGTAGACTGTAGAAGCTGGAAAACCTTAGCAGCGACTGTTTTAGCTCGACAATAAACAATTGTATTGTCGGCATAGAGATGTAAGAAGGCATCAGGTATGTTCTGACCTACATAACTTACGTAAATTGTAAAGAGAGTAGGTCCTAAAACTGAGCCTTGTGGTACACCATTATTGACAGTTAAATAGCTAGAAGTGCCATTGTGTTGAACACATTGCCTTTGACCTGATAGATAATTAGAAAACCGTCTGACAATGTGATCTGAGAAACCAATATCTGAGAGCTTATGACATAAGATGGCATGATCTATGGTATTAAAAGCTTTGGACAGGTCTAAGTAAAGTGCAGCACAGTAATCTTTAGCATCCAATGCTTCGACAACATCATTACAGTAAAAACCTTCAACGAAGTGGTCATTGTGCTATGTTGTTTCCTGAAGCCAGATTGGTGGGAAGATAAAATGTTAAAAGAATCCAAATACTTTGACTTAAGCATTTACCAATTTTTCTAAAACATTAGCTAAAATACAGAGTTTGGAAATTGGTTAATAATTGTTTAGTATAGTGGGGTCTCCACCCTTTAGTAATGGTAGAGCAAAAGCTGATATATTTAAGCTCATACATTTCTTGTTTTGCAATCCAAGACCCAAACATTTGGAGTCACAACTGTAAGCCTAGTTCAATGTCTTTACATCACAATTTGTAAGCTACCTGTAGACAAGAATATCTGTGGAATTCAGTTTGTTTTGGTGCCTTATTCCTTTTGTATCAAGAATGCTATATTATCTACACAAAACAATAAAACTCAGAACATCTTTTTGAGTTTATGTCTAACATTTGTCTTAAAACTATATGTTCTCTCTTGTTGCTTTGTTTAAGATTGTCCACTCTTTTGAACTTACCAACTATATAAATGCAGTTCTTGAATGTAACAGCGTTGGTGCATTTGGTCTCGATTGGAATGGGTGCCCGCAGCTCCCAGTTGTCTGTCCCTGGTTCCCAGCGCTGAACTTTATCTGTTGCTAGTTTCCCATTGGGACCACCACCAATCACAAAGATCCATCTATCAAAGGTTGCTGCTGCAAATGAGCTGACTCCCATAGCAAGAGGTGTTGCCTGCAGCAAGCCCAAACAGCCAAGGGTTAAGACATGGCACTAAAATTCTGGAAATATTTAGTATAAAGGTACATGTACCTGTGTCCAGCGATTGTGAAATGGATCATAGACCTCAACACTGGCAAGTCTCTGAACTCCATCAAATCCTCCCAGTGCATATACCTTCCCACCATGAACTGCCATCTTGTGCCTCCAGCGTCCACTTGACAGAGACTCAATTTGAATCCATTTATCGAGAGCGCCGTTGTATTTCCAAACATCGTGCTGTGTCTCTTTGCCTCCTAAAACGACAAGATTGTTTAGGAAACCTGTCCCCTTTCTGTTCAGACTTAATTTTATTAAAATATCCAGTAGGTTGTTCATAAAGGTGTCTGCAACAGGTAAGAATCTGTTTCAAAAGTTGTCCCTAAAGGCTTTAAATGAATGAACTTTCACTTTAAGTTTGCAAAACCTTGTGACGGTCTCAATCTGTGCAGTGTGCATCATCCTGAGCCGTTAAGTACAGCCGAGGTGTCAGTTCCTGGGTTGGAAAACACCCCAAACCACAGTAACTGTTAGTGCAGATACTGTCACGTCTTCCTGTTGTTCTCTTCACGTTTATTCTCTCAACTTTTATACGGAAACAGCTTTGATTTTACAACAGCCCAAGATAAAAAACAATATTCATTATATAGAACTTGAATTTTTGTAAACTAATTTTCCTCACAAATGTTCATGAAGTAGTTCTGTGGCAAACATGAGCCCGTCCTCTCACCAGAAATGTAGACTTCATTCTGGAAAGTGATACAAGAGAACTCCACCCATTTTTTGTTTTGGGTTTCATCCTCCATTTCTGTCATTGGCAGCCTGGCCACCTCCAGCCGGCTGCGTCTCAGAGGGTCCAAACATGTGACCGTGGAAATGAAGCGTTCGTCTTTAGAGCAGCCTCCAACGATCAGGAAGACTTCTGATAAAAAGTGCTGCACACGAGGTTTCGTTCGCTCCGAGACCACCTTTAAAACAGACATGTATAAATGTGTTGCTAAGCAATAAATCATGAATGATTGTGTGTAATATTACAGGGTAGTAAGTATACTGACCTCCCTGCCAGAGAGGTGAAACATGCGGGCCTCTTGCAGTAAAGAAAAGGCCTCACTGCAGCGACGTATCAACTCATCTGGCTCCACTTTCTCCACAAAGTATGCTGGCTCCAACAGAGGCAGTCGCACATGTGACAGCAACCTGGTCAGTAACGGATAGCGTTCATCCTGCCGGGCTCTCAGCCAGTGCATCAGGGCTTCAAAAACACACTCCTCACACTTCACGTCCAGGTCATCCCGCTGCAAGATGACCTCCAGAGACTCTGCTGGCAGCTCCACGAAGTCCTGCTGCTGGACCACCTGAGAGAACTGAGACGTGATGAAGTCCTGAGCCCTGATCCTCAAGCCCGGCAGAGCGTGGCTGTCAGCCAGGTTCAGAATCTCGATGCAGCTCTCTAGATGGATGGACTTGCCTAGAAAGCTGGTACAGGCATCGACAACTCGCAGGAACTGAAACGAGAATATTAGCACGTCTCTTAGCTTTTACTGATAACCAACACAATATATTTAGAAAGTGCAGCGCTTGGCGAGGATGATTGCCTTTGTGTTGCATCATCTCTACTTTAAGAAAACTTTTTCATTCTGAGTTCATCTTTAAGTGTACAAGATATGCAAATAGGTAGCATCATAAAATCCCATATGATGACTTTTGAGATGAGTGGTTGCAACAAACTACGTGGTTTCTGTTCCTTTAACACAGAAGATGAATCAGTGATCGAGAATTTCCATAAAGCGTTTTAAATGTTGATTCATTAATCATTAAACCACGGGATGTTTTCTAATTCAGACAAGGCATCAAAGATTCATGGTCTTTATTACCCACTGCCATGGCAATACTGCAGGTAATAATGCAATACCTATGTCTGTGCATTTTGTATTTATTTATTGTTTTGATCACCAAGTACTCCATGAACTACTGGATTAATTTTAATCAAATGTTCATAAAGTAATCACTGGACGTACATCTACAAATGAAGTGCTGTTGTCCGACGTATTGTTTTTGTACTAGTAGTGCTTAGCGTATTCTTAGTTTAGCATATTTCTTAGTTCATATCTTAGATCTTATTACTGTTTTTCTTTACAATTTATACTTTTGTTGGATGTAACTGGGACCCTGTGTACAATTTTGTTCCACCGCGTGTACCACATATGATGCGATTGACAATAAAGAGACCTTGACCTTGAATACCATGTAGTTTAAATCTAATTTGAGAATACCACCACAGCTATTCAATCATAGCAAACACAAAAATAACAACAACTCAGTCAGTTTTACAGACTGTGAGCAATATTTTGTGTGATAGTTGTAGAGGGCTAAGGAATCGCATACTACTGTATGTTTGTTTCAAACTTTGGCATGCAAGATGGTGGGTGATATGCATCATATCGCAGAAATATAGTTTTTGATTTTTATTTGTATTTTGTTCAAGTCAAAATGCAAACTGGGTATAGGTGCAGACAGTGGCATTGACAAAAAGACAGGAAATAGAACTGGAAGTGACAGAAATTAAGATGTTGAGGTTCTCCTTAGGAGTGACAAGGTTGGATAAAACTAGGAGTGAGATCATCAGAGGTACAGCACAGGTTGAACAACTGGGAGACAAAGTTAGAGAGGCCAGACTGAGATGGTTTGGACATGTCCAGAGGAGGGACAGTGGGTATACTGGTAGAAGGATGTTAGAAATGCAGCTGCCAGGGAAAAGACAAAGAGGAGATATATGGATGCAGTTAGAGAGGACATGAAGGTAGTTGGAGTGAGGATACAGAGGACAGAGAGATGGAGGAGGATGACTCACTGTGGAGGGAACAGCCAAAAGTAGAAAAAAGAAAAAAGAGTTCAAATATATTTTTGATCAGTCAGACTGTTTGTCTCTTATTAAATGTAATCACAGTCCACAGTTCAAAAAATAAATACAATCTAACAATTCACTCTGCAGCAGCAGGCAACTTGTTAAATACTGTTCCTTCTGATTATCAGCACTTGCTATCTGAAAAAAATAATCATACCTTTATGAGAAAATAATTCCAACACTGACAGTAATTTCCAGAAGTAAGTGCTGCAGAACTGCTGATATTTAAACTATTAACCTTATTTTACTTCCTGCTTTGTATGGAAATAGTTTTGCTTTGGGCTGACCTGCTGCCATAATTTGTTTTCATTGTTCCAACTTGTGCTCATAAATCTTCCTTTCTTTAAAGATTCTTCAAATCGTGTGTTATGCTCCTCAATGTGTATGTTTCGCCACCTTAACACTAGGACTCCCAGCATTTTCAAATGACTCCTTCTTCTACCAGAGACTGTCAAATGGCAGTTGGAGTAATTTGCATCCCATTAGACCACCTTTTGTTGTGTACAGGTAATGCTGTCCCAGGCAAATGCTAAACGGGGGGATGGGTGATAGTGTGAACGATGTTGATACTCAGATGGAGAAGAAAAAACCCTTGATTGTATCCACCTCCAGGTGGATAAAAAGCCACGTCACAACATATCTAAAAAAGTTAAATCTGGTCCTCTGGACATTCAAAAAAACCAAAACAAAGCAAATCAACAAAAAAAATGTAGAAACGTTTCGTCTCTCATCCGAGAGACTTCTTCAGTCTGAAGCGCTGTATTCAGCTCAGTCTCTTAAATAGCACCTTCTCAGAGTGGATCAACCAGTTTTGCTGCTGACAACCAAAACCAGCTGATCACATGCTCAAGAAGGACCATCAGCCTAACAATGGATCATTAGCACACTGATGGCTGTTTACTATTCACAGAGGGCTGAGTGATACTAGCAATCACAGCATTGTAAGAGGGGGACAGTTGAACCCGGAGGCCTCCACCCCTGTTTAACGATGGACGATTTCTTTTCACAAAGATGGCCTCCTTTACTTTTCTCTCAAACCATCGTTCCTCTCTGTCCAGGATGTGAACATCTTCATCCCTGAAAGAGTGACCGCTGGCCTGGAAATGAGTGTAGACCACAGAGTCCTGGCCTGATGATGTTGATCTTCTGTGCTGGGCCATCCTTTTGGCCAGTGGCTGTTTTGTTTCCCCGATGTAAGACTGATCACAGCCCTCCTGACACTGAACAGCATACACAACATTGCTCTGTTTGTGCCGGGGGACTGGATCTTTGGGATGAACCAGTCTTTGCCGTAATGTATTTTGGGGTTTAAAAGCCACTGGGACGTTATGTTTAGAAAATAAACGTCTCAGTTTCTCTGATACTCCCTCAACATATGGAATGACCACTGGTCTGGGTCTGGGTTCCTCCTTTTCACCTGTTGGCTG
>NC_056510.1:23679072-23689169 GCF_014905685.2 Nematolebias whitei
GGATGAGAGACGAAACGTTTCTACATTTTTTTGTTGATTTGCTTTGTTTTGTTTTTTTTGAATGTCCAGAGGACCAGATTTAACTTTTTTAGATTTTTCTACCTGGATTATTGAGCATGCATCAGGACGTCACAACATACATTTCACTTACTCTGTTGGCTGAGAAGATGGCTGAACAAATAGATGTACAGCACATGTCATGGTTTTAACTGATTAATAGTAAAAACAAGAATTAAAATGCTTATATAAAGATGAACATCTGAATTTTTTGTTTATCACATCATTTTACTTCACTATAAGAAGGAATTACTCTAAAAATGCAGAAGTATTGGTGATTTAGTACAGCAGTCATTTTTATCCAAAGAGGTTTCATTTTGTTTAATATTAGGACAATCAGTTTTAATACAAATATTGTGGATGTTGGTCTGTGTGAACCAATAAAAGACAAGGTAATAAAAGGTTATGAAATGGATTTGGTTGGGGAAAAAAAGAACTAATTTATCATTTAGCCTTTAATCCATATTCAACTGTATCCTAAACCTTATTTTATTTTAATTTGAAATCTAAAATCATTGTTACAATAAACCAAAGCTGCTTATCTTCTAAATCTACTTTTTTTGCACAAAATAGAAGCATGAGAACCCAAACGCCTCCTCCGTAGTGTGGCACAGATGTGCACTTCATTTAGGCCTCTATGGAAAACTGATCCTTGAAGTAAACAACCGGCCAACTTTCACTTCCCCCTGACAGCCGCTAACTTCTTACCATACATGTTTGTTCCTCTAAATTAAAAAAAGGTGTGAAGTAATAAAACTATATTTGTTTAAAGGTCCAGAAGAGAAAAAAATATATTTTTTAAACAATTTGTTGGTTTCATTTTTTGTTATGATTTTCATGGTAATTCAAGACATCAGTTTATATTTTCACCGTTAAAAGACCTAAAAACTGTTTACAATTAAATCAATCCTCAGAAGCCTTTAACTGAGTCATTATTCTGTCCATATTGATTAAATCAATATTTAAAATTTCCCTGGTGTATGATGAATATGTGCTCAACACCGACAGGAAACTTTCTCATGAAAGTCGAGCACATCTAAGATGTTTAAGCCTCTTTACAACGTTTTACCTGGAACTGACTGGCAGCCTCGAGCATCCTCTGAACATTCGAGTGTGTGAGCACGGCTCGGCTCGTGTACGTGTACTCCAGGAGAGACTGCATCGTGCCACTGTCCAAGCCTTTTATTTCCACGCGCTCCTCATAACTCTCCCTGAGACCGCTGCAGAACATGGCCCTGCACAAAAATACATCAAATCAATAAAAGAAGCAGCTTCGTCACACGCTGGGACACAACGTTGGGTCGTTTTTACCTGAAGTACTGACTGGCTGCAGCAAGTATGGCTCTGTGGCAGGGGAACTCTTGTCCCTGAACACACAGGGTCACGTCGGTCAGCTCTCTGTTGACCCTCAGGGTCTTCAGCCCTCTTTGCAGCTCCACTGGTAGACCTCCATCCTCCCAGTACAACTCGCTGGCAACTGCTGCGCTCCTCTTCTCCTCGTTCAGACTGGACTCCTCTCTAAGAGGCGACAAGGGACAGTCGGTGGTCCTCTCCAGTGAGTCGCTCATCTTTTCAAAGTTCCTCACAAGCTCGAGAGAAAAACAGGCCAAATGCTGTAGAAGCACCTGCCACCAGAGAAGAGACAAACAAAAAAAACAAACCCCTTTGTGGTTCACGCTCTCTGCAGCTCTGCAGCTTTGAAATGAGGATTTGTTTTTTTGTTGTTTTCCTCTTCAGACTTCCTACTCCTGTGCTGTGAGGAACGTGCAGAAGTGCCGCAACGCTTGTTCTTAACGCTTCCTCTTCTTGTGCTGACTGAATTTCCTCTAAATGATACACAATTTTCCTATTTCCTCTGGAAAAACGTGTGATTTGTTCTGCAGCTAAAACAGGTGGCCGCACATGAAACCTCTCAGCAGCGTAAGCTGGCTGGGATGGACGTGCTTTATCTCAGACTCTTGCAGCTTGTTGTTGGTGCTCGCGTCTCCTCCTGTTTAGATGTTTGTCATCGCTCCACCGTTGCTGAAACATGAGTGGGATACAACTGATATCTGTGAGAAACAGCCTCGTTTGCAGACTGTTTTTCGCCTCAAGAGGAACGTTGAATCTCGACAGAGGACGTGAAAGATGCAGAGCTCGTAGAGCGTTTGTCATGTTTCAGTAAAATTCTCCATTTTTAAGGCAGTCATGCTACTGTGACTTTGACAGGCTGTGACTCAGAGCAGGATGAGTCTGTGAGTCATGAAGGTGAATCCTTAAAGTCTATTTAGAATGGCTGCTCAGTCAAGTGGAAATGGTGACATATTCTATGTAACACTGCCTATTACATAATTTACTACAGTGCTGTTATATTAGCATAATTCACTATTTATTATGTTACTACTACTAAAGGGTATTGAGTAAGTTTCAATGTTTCTGTGTAAGTTTTAGTCGAAACTTTTCATTGATTCGTTAGTCTGTTCTACATGTGACACTGACATCTTGTATCGTCACTGTATTCTGCTCATCTTACAGGGACACACAATACATGTGCTGTTGGAACAATAAATAAGAGGAGAAAGCAGAAATACAAAGTTCTGATGCACAACAACAGTTTAGTTTCTGAACTTCTGCAACTGATTGGAAATGTGACATTCAATCATCACATACACAACACACGCACAAACATATATATATATATATATATATATATATATATATTTATATATATATTTATATATTTATATATATAGAGAGAGAGAGATGAAGCCAAGCCAGAACTATATATATAAATGGACAAATTGTGGGGTTTTTTTTTATGTTTTTCTGTGATCCTTACTTAGTCCATTTTTGCATTTTTAGCCTCCTGTGTTTATCTTTATTTTTTTCCTCAGTGTTTTCCTCTGATGTTCCTGCTCTGCCACTCTCACCTGATCCTGTCTCCCCAGGTGCTACTCAGTCTCTCATTAGTGTTCCTTTAAAATCTGTTATTCTGCTACTTCCCTGTCCTTACTTTACTTTTCCCAGACCAGTCATGTTTGCGACGTGTGCTCTCCTGAGAATTATTCTGTAAGTGTTTTTGGCTGCACGACATCTTGTTTATTTTTTAGTATTTATTAAGTTTTCATTGATCCTCTGAGCCTTTAAATCCGTCTGCATCGTGGGTTACAAAAAAAACCTCTACAAAACATGATAAAAATTGTTTGAGGGAAGACTTAATAAAAAAAAAACCTGATATAAATTTCCTTGTGAAAATCTTTACTGGTAAAATGAGGTGAGGTTAGAGTTACCACTTAACCTCATAGGCTTGTTTTGATCAGTGGGAGGAAATAGACTACTTGAGCAAATATGCCTTCTTTTATCAGACTTACTTTTATTTTATTTCATATCTAGTGGATTTTAAACTTTTTTTTTTTTTTTTGCTTCTGATCCCTAAAAAAGACAATGACAAAGCCTTGTGACCCCAAAGATCTTTTGAACTACATGAAGAAAATAAATAAGGACATAATTCTCCTTTTATTTGTGTAGCATTATGCATTATGGCTACTGAATTTATTTATTGGTAACAAATGCAGTAAAATAAAGTATGCTGGCAGATTTTTTTAGATTTTATTTTTGGATTAAAATTTGTTTGATTTCTGGAAAACATCTCAGGACCCCTAACTTGGTGTTTTGTGATCCACGGTGAGGTCCTGACCCAAGCTTTGAGAACCATTGTTCTAACTCATACGTTCATAACTACATGTACTATAAAGAAGTTTGCTGTGTGTTATTGCAAAAGCTGCACGTCCTTTCCCCTCTACAGGTCCTTCTCAAAAAATTAGCATATTGTGATAAAGGTCATTATTTTCCATAATGTAATGATAAAAATGAAACTTTCATATATTTCAGATTCATTGCACACCAAGTGAAATATTTCAGGTCTTTAATTGTTTTAATACTGATGATTATGGCATACAGCTCATGAAAACCCAAAATGCCTGTCTCAAAAAATTAGCATATCATGAAAAGGTTCTCTAAACAAGCTATTAACCTAACCATCTGAATCAACGACGTAACTCTAAACACCTGCAAAAGATTCCTGAGGCTTTTAAAAACTCCCAGCCTTGTTCATTACTCAAAACCGCAATCATGGGTAAGACTGCCGACCTGACTGCTGTCCAGAAGGCCATCATTGACACCCTCAAGCAAGAGGGTAAGACACAGAAAGAAATTGCTGAACGAATAGGCTGTTCCCAGAGTGCTGTATCAAGGCACCTCAGTGGGAAGTCTGTGGGAAGGGAAAAGTGTAGCAGAAAACGCTGCACAACGAGAAGAGGTGACCGGACCCTGAGGAGGATTGTGGAGAAGGGCCGATTCCAGACATTGGGGGACCTGCGGAAGCAGTGAACTGAGTCTGGAGTAGAAACATCCAGAGCCACCGTGCACAGGCGTGTGCAGGAAATGGGCTACAGGTGCCGCATTCCCCAGGTCAAGCCACTCTTGAACAAGAAACGGCGGCAGAATTGCCTGACCTGGGCTACAGAGAAGCAGCACTGGACGCCAGAGTCCGGAGGAAGACTGGGGAGAAGGAAATGCCAAAATGCCAGAAGTCCAGTGTGAAGCACTCACAGTCAGTGATGGTCTGGGGTGTCATGTCAGCTGCTGGTGTTGGTCCACTGTGTTTTATCAAGGGCAGGGTCAATGCAGCTAGCTATCAGGAGATTTTGGAGCACTTCATGCTTCCATCTGCTGAAAAGCTTCATGGAGATGAAGATTTCATTTTTCAGCACGACCTGGCACCTGCTCACAGTGCCAAAACCACTGGTAAATGGTTTACTGACCAAGGTATTACTGTGCTCAATTGGCCTGCCAACTCTCCTGACCTGAACCCCACAGAGAACCTGTGGGATATTGTGAAGAGAAAGTTGAGAGACGCAAGACCCAACACTCTGGATGAGCTTAAGGCCGCTATCGAAGCATCCTGTGCCTCCATAACACCTCAGCAGTGCCACAGGCTGATTGCCTCCATGCCACGCCGCATTGAAGCAGTCATTCATGCAAAAGGATTCCCGACCAAGTATTGAGTGCATAACTGAACATGATTATTTGAAGGTTGGCGTTTTTTGTATTAAAAACACTTGTCTTTCATTGGTGGGATGAAATATGCTAATTTTTTGGGACAGGCATTTTGGGTTTTCATGAGCTGTATGGCATAATCATCAGTATTAAAACAATTAAAGACCTGAAATATTTCAGTTGGTGTGCAATGAATCTGAAATATATGAAAGTTTCATTTTTATCATTATATTATGGAAAATAACGACCTTTATCACAATATGCTAATTTTTTGAGAAGGACCTGTATTTCAGTTTTATTGTTTTTTCCATCTCTGAAGCTGAACGTCCTCCAAACCTCCACTAGGTGGCAGCATGACCAAACATGACTGTTTAAACGCACAGTGAGCCAAAAACTTTCACGCTTTACCGACAAAGAAAAGGATCAAACAAGTCGTTTCCTATCGGCACACAAGGACGTCGCGCGCGCCCACGGTGTGTTTGAAATATGTTAAAATATTTTAAGTCATTTGAACCGTGAAAATGTATTAAAATAATATTAAAACAGACATGAAGGGGCGATGATCTAACCAGCCAGACACAAAGCACCTCCCTTTGTTTGAGCTGCTTGGTGTAAATACATAGAATTAAAATAAAATAAAATGTGGGGCTCTTGTGGTTTATAACTGTTTTCTTATTTATGTTTCTCTATCTCTTTACCAAATATAAACTTTATCAAATGTAGATCTTAAAACAAACCTGTTTTGTGAGTCACGCTCTATTTCCTCAACCTCATAACTTCAGTTGTTGCGCATGTACCTTTTTTTTTAAAAAAAAAAACGTAACACGGATATAAAGCAGGAAATATTACAGACTTCCTCTAACTCAGTCTGTATCTGTACAGGAAACATAAACCACTTGAATAAGTGTGAGCGCTCAAAGGCGCGCTGGTGCGAACACGGGGTTGCGCGTAAACCCGAGTCCACAATGAAGTGTCCCCTGAACTCATTATGGAGCCCCAGTTTACTCCTGTGGACTGGTTTACTTCTACGCTGTGGTAAGTAGGACAATGACTTATAATAATAATAATAATAATAAGCAAAAACAAGTTGAAGTGAGGATGTACTCAGGTGAGCCAGAAATTTGACGCTTTCTATCAATTTGAAATCTATTTTAATCATTTGTTAATCGCACAGTGACCTATTACTAATTAATTTTCTTCAATAGGCTCTCATTTAGTTAATAATGGTTTATTTAAGGCAGTAAAGCCTGTAAAGTTTTTTTTTTTTACAAATCTGCAGAAGTTGCAATTACAGCCCGCCGGGAGCAAAAACAAATTCCTGTAACTTTTTATATGAATGACAACAAATATGATTCAAGATTCATCTCTATTATGTCAACAATTTATTCACATCTGTACACAGATTAAATTAATCCATTTGGTTTGCTATATGCTTAATGACAGAAAATTACAACAACATATTTTATGTTCTTATTCTAAGAACAATAAAAGTAGTAAAATGTACACGCATACACTGTAAAGGGATCGAGCAGGAATGAAGTAATACTAGAAATAAAAGCATAAAGGAAAGCGACAAATGCAGTGGCAGCAGCCCAGCAGCGTTCACGAGGCTCAGCCTCTGGGAGGAAGTTGTTTTTCATGATTTTTAGCTTTTATGGAACTAAATGTTCATTTCTGTACCATAAACCATCTCCAAAGACGTTTCTGAGAATTTGGCAGTAC
This sequence comes from Nematolebias whitei, assembly GCF_014905685.2. Lineage (NCBI taxonomy): Eukaryota > Metazoa > Chordata > Actinopteri > Cyprinodontiformes > Rivulidae > Nematolebias > Nematolebias whitei. The sequence goes on from NC_056510.1 coordinate 23,685,889, forward strand.
ATCCAACCGGCCCCACAACCACAGACCACGTGTAACCACACCAGCCCAGGATATCCACATCCAGCATCTTCACCTCCAACATCGTCTGAGACCAGCCACCATAACAGCTGCTGCAACCATTTTGACTGCACAGAGATGCTGTGATGAGAGCATGAGGCCCATTATTGTGCCATTCATCCACAACATCACCTCATGTTGCAGCAGGATAATGCACATGTCCATGTTGAAAGGATCTGTACACAATTCCTGGAAGCTGAACACATCCCAGTTCTTGCATGGCCAGCATACTCACCCAACATGTCACCCACTGAGCATGTTTGGGATGATCGGGATAGTCGTATGACAGCATGTTCCAGTTCCTGACAATACCCAGCAACTTCACACAGCCTCAAAGAGGAGTGGACCAACATTCCAGAGGTCACAATCATCAACCTGATCAACTCCATGTGAAGATATGTTGCACTGCGTGGGAGAAGTGGTCACACCAGATCCTGACTGGTTTTCTGATCCCTCCGATGCCTCAATACAGTAAAACTGCACATTTAAGAGTGGCCTTTAATTGTGGTCAGCCCTCAACCTGTTCAGTAATCATGCTGTCTATTCAGCATCTTGATATGCCACATCTGTGAGGTGGATGGATTATCTCAGCAAAGGAGAAGAGCTCACTAACAGAATTACACAGAACTGTGAATAATATTTGAGGGGAAAAGGCCTTTTGTGTTCATGGAAGAAGTCTGAGATCTTTGAGTTCAGCTCATGAACAATGGGAGCAAAAACAAAAGTGTTGTGTTTTGTTTATTTTATGTAAAAGACAAAAAATCATCTACAAAAAAAGAAACCGTCCAGAGGACCTGACTCTTTGTTGCATTTGTAAAACTGTTTTCCTGATTTCTGAATTCTTATTTTTCTGTCACTTTTGACATTTTGTTTTGTCTCAACACGTCTTTGTAAAGCACGTTGTGTTACACACTGCTGTATGAAGGGTGATTTTAAAAATAAAGTTCCATGTGATTTGATTTTAGTGCCGATTAGATCAGTGAGCTAACGGCTAGACAGCAAGGATAAGAGCAAAGTGGCCTGCTGCGATCTTAAAACAACTCCACGTGAACCTATTTTGTAAAAGTTTACACGGAGTCTATGGTTGTTTGCAAGTGTGAACAGCAGCAGCAGAAAGCTGTAGTCATTCTGCTGCAATCTGGGGCGCCTATATATACTGATTCGCTGTGCAATGACTCAAACATGTGAGCATCATGTAAATGAAACCGGGAGGCATACTGTACACACAGATGGAGGTACAGTAGTCCTTCGCTACTTCGTGGTTCAACTTTCGCGGACTCGCTCTTTCGCGGTTTTTCAAAGTAAGATTGGACATGACACACAACAGGCTGATTGATGGATGAGCCACACGATGGGCATAGAATTTTACAGTTTTTAAAATAAACATGACATGCTGTGCAGTGTTTCCACTACCATTATACAAGCGGGGCGCCTCGCCCTGTCAACGGAACCGAGCGCCCCGTCTACCGAACCCCCCCCCCCCCCCCCCCCCCAACCACCTGTCAGCACTGACGTAACGCTAAACTAGCGGCTCGCAGTGCAGGTGCATTGAGCCTCTTCCCTCATGCTGAATCGTCACGCTGAACCCCCGTCCCCACTCGAAAACTGTCGGTACAAACAGCGCACGACTCAGATGTGTCTCTGTCTCTCACCCACCACCCAATAAAAGCTGTCAGTACAGACAGTGCACAGCTGAGATGTGTCCGTCTCTCTCCTCTCACTCACCGCTGCTCTAAAAATGTAAAACTCGATATAAACAGCTCAGGATGTGTCTTTGTCCAACCCACCCCCCCCCCCCCCCCCCCCCCCAAAAATAAAAAAAACACTGACAAGATGAGTGCCCCGCCATGTCAATTTATCTAGGGGAAACAATGCTGTGCTCTCTTAGAGCATTTAGAGTTTAGGGTTAGGGTTATAAATACCTGTATATAAATACTAAAATAAACTACTACTTACTACTAATACTACTACTTGTGTACATAATTTTGTTCCATCTCATGTACCACATGAGATGGTAACGACAAAGTTTACTTGAACTTGGACTACTATATCCCTACTTCACAGTTTTTCACTTATAGTCCCCGCGATAAACGAGGGACTACTGTAATCACAAAATGAAAAACAGCCGCGCTTATTAGTTTTCAGCATGAGGTGGTAAAACAAAGCTAATTCAACTGACTTTGTCTGTGCTTCTGTCAGCAGAGGCCAAAGTGTACACTGAGATACAACCTGGACCTCTGTATCGTGTCGTGGGCTCTAAGTTCTCCATTTCCTGCAACACCAGTGGCTTCAGGGATGAAACGGATGAAAAGATTTTTGAATTCCGCGTGACAAAGCCTGCGCGCCCAAACTTTGAGATCAACATCATCAGTACCCATGATAAAGACTTCGGCTACGCCAGCCATCAAGGGCGCGTGTCGAGCAAGGACATTTCTCTTACGCATGTGAATCCTAACTCGGCCCTTTTTCAGATACAAAGGCTACTCAAAGACGACGAAGGAGAATACGACTGCAAAGTAGTAAATACAGAAAGTCTTTTTGATGGAACTTACAGCGCTAAGACAACTGTTAAAGGTAATCAATCATATTTTTTCTTGTAAGTTTCGACTGATCCTTGTTTCTCTTCACACACTTGAATGTTACAGAAAACTGTCAATATATGACTCTTTGTGTATTTGCGTTGCCATAGTGATTGACAACTCCCTAAGTGTTTCATCAAGTGGCGCCACCACCTCGCTGAGCTATAACGAAGGAGAAGCTCTCACTTTGACATGTCAAGCCTCCAGCAACACCATTCAGCACACCCATCTGTCTTTCGCCTGGTATCTCCGTAAAGATGGACAGACCGACGCTCAGCCCATCATTTCTCTGGACAGATATTTCACGCTGAGCCCAGGCCAGGGGTTTGAGCAGCGTTACAGGGAAGGAGCCATCCGCCTAGATAAACTAGGAGAGGCCACGTACAGGCTGAAGATGGCGCAGCTTGAGGTTTCGGATCAAGGCAAAATCTACTGCCAGGCTCAGGAGTGGATCCAGGATCCGGATCGTTCCTGGTACTTGATTGCTCAGAAAGATGCTGAGGAATTTACCCTGAGAGTCAAAACCACAGGTCGGAAATGTCTAACTTTGTCAAGTCTTGCTTTATAAAATGGAGTGTCTTGAAAAGAGTCGGCACTTCCTTCCTTCCTTCCTTCCTTCCTTCCTTCCTTCCTTCCTTCCTTCCT
>NC_056510.1:23689269-23713433 GCF_014905685.2 Nematolebias whitei
CTTCCTTCCTTCCTTCCTTCCTTCCTTCCTTCCTTCCTTCCGACTTCTTAACGAGATGTGCCTTCTGTTTTTTGTGTTTTGCAGAAGTGACAGACATGTCATCTCTGGTGGTGAACATGGCAGTGGATCAGACAACCCTACAGGAGGGAGAAGAGCTGCTGCTGTCCTGCAGCATCGACACTCAGAACCTGGAGGAACGGTTCTTCTCTGTAGCGTGGCTCTGGGAGGGCATCGAGCTGGCCCGCATCGGCCCCACTGGTATTCTGACTGTGCCGCCTGAGTACAGCCATCGAGAAAAAGAAGGGGAGCTGAGGGCCATGCGGGTTGAGAACAGAAAATATACGCTCATATTAAAGCCAGTCCGAACCGCAGACCAGGGAAAGTTTATCTGCAGAGCGTGGCTGGAAGAGAGAGGCAGTGATGGAAGTTTTACTAAGGGAACAATCCAGGAGTCCAGCCCCCAGCTGATTAAAATTTCAGCAGCAGGTTTGTTGAATTGATCCCATACTGATTTATATCTTCAAATCTCTGACCAATAAGACTATGAAAAGTCATCTGCTGCCATTTGTCCACAGAAAGTGAGCTGTCAGTGGTGATGCAAGATGCAACAGTACTGATTACCGAAAGTGAAAAGTTGAGGCTTGTCTGTAAAGTGGGTGGATTCAAGGATCAGCTCTCTGTCACCTGGCAACGCAAGCCCAAACTCCAAACAGCCTTGCTCACTGACGTCATCAGTCTAAGTCAGGATGGCGTAATGGAGACGGGAGCAGATTTCATGAGCCGTAAAGTGAGCGGGATGCGTCCAGCAGCCGACAGCTTCATCCTGGAGCTTGATGAAGTCACGCCCTCAGACTCAGGTGTTTACCAGTGCACCGTGACGGAAAGGACAAGCAATGGCAAGATTTACAGTCAGTCACAATCTGCCAATGTGACCGTGAAATCTATCGGTAAGTTTTTGTTTAGACAAGTTTATTTCCAGTTACAACTCTTGAAATGTACTTTTTAAAAAAAAATCTTATGAAGAGATTTGATTATTGTTTAGAAAATTTAAAGTTCTGCCCTTGTTCTTTTAATGATACTTTCCAAGAAAGAAAAGCAAAAGATTCAGATCTGCTCTGAATTTGATTTTAATCAAAATGTTCAGCTCTTCTGAAGAGGGTGTCATAAAAAAATAAAAAAAAAACTTGAATATGGCGGTTCATGCTAACGCAGTTTTATTAACACGGCATAGTTCAATCAGGTCATCTGGATGGTTTCTTTTTTATTTTGGTTGAGACGTTTTGTCTTTCATCCAAAGGACTTCATCAGTCCGAGGAGCCACAACAAACTCAGTTCCACAAGCAGCACACTCACATAGTGGACCAACCAGTTTGCTGGCGATAAGTTGGTTTCTGGGGCCCGCCCTCTCCCCCTTCAACTCCTCTGAGGCAGCCATATCCTCAGCCTCTTTGATGTTTTGAACCACTCTGGCTATGGCTGCCTCAGACGAGTCAACAGGGGAGAAGGCGGGCCCCAGAAACCATCTTATCACGAGCAACCTGGTTCACCCACTATGTGAGTGTGCTGCTTGTGGGTCTGAGTTTGTTGTGTGTCCTCGGCCTGATGAAGTCCTTTGGTTGAAGGACAGAATGTCTAAAAATAAATAAATAAATACATAAATAACTGTCCAAATGACCTGAGTGAATGTTGTTGGATATTTTTACCTGGATTATTGAGCATGAACTTTAATCCTGTTTTAAAAACACTTACACCAGTGTCTCTTTTACATTGTGTGGTTATTGTTATAGCCTAGTGGTGGCCAACAAGGGTGGGGCCAATGTGGTGACCTGAAGGGGCACGGGACCCTCCTACAATCAGATTTGCCCCATGTACAACCACAGTTTGAAGACAATCAAATTTCATTTATTTTTAAACTTTATAAACTGCTGTTTACATAGATAATGTTCACATTTACTACTGCAAATGAATGCAACACACTGTTCACTAAAAAAACAATTAAAAGTTTATGCACCTCCAGTGTATTTGAATAGTTATGAGAGAACTAAAGGTCACACTAAAGTATGAGAGAAGTGACATTTAATTATGAAAGTAAATAAAATGAAGTTTTATTTTCAACACCAATGATTTATTATCATTTGTAAGCTAAGGGCAGAAAATACCTGTGGTGACATGAAGAAGGTTACAAACAGCTGAACTTTAGGCTACCTGCAGTCACAACGTGTCAGCGTTGACATGCCAATACTCATTTTACTTTAATCTAAATGTTCTGCACTGTTTCTGCAACATTATTATAACTTTTTTTATACTAATGCACCATTATTACATCATGATCTTTCTGTTGTTTACATGCTACAACCTCTTTTCCATTGGTGCCGCAGCTGGGCCCCTCATATTTATTATACCATAGCAAAAAAAAAAAAAAAAAAAAACCATGAATAAATAAATAATATATATATTCTTTCAGATCTGTCCCAAACTATGACAGACGTGTCAGTAAGAAAAAATACTTATTATGGTCTGTTTATTTTGGTATTGTTTGATTACCTTATATATATTTTAAACTTTTTGTGATGCAAGACGTAGTTTAGACATCGTGTCTACACAAAAAGGAAGTTATTCACCAACAAGGAACTCATTTTACACAACATGAAGTCTTGTTTACAGGCAAAGATTCTTCTCCTAACTTCTGTTGAAATCTAAAATGATATGTAGAATAATATTATAAAAATAAATAAATACATTTTATATATATATATATATAATTCCCTGAAGGAATGCATGTTGAGCACTACATTGCACGCCAAGGTTTTAAATAAAGGCCTTGCACAATTCGTTTGTACTCAGAGAATTTGTTGGGGAACAGTCTCAGCTACTACTATACCAAATGTGAATTAAATATCTATATGAAGTGCTGACTCATAACCATTTATGTTTTTCCTCCACTCAATTCGATGTGTCAGCCTTTTTGAATCCATTTGATTTGAAAAGTTAATCAGCTATGGTTGTACATCCAACAATTACTTTCAGGGAGTTTTATTACTTAATGTCCTTGTTCATCATGAGATATTTTAACAGAGAAACACAAAAACGAATTAAATTACATCATCCCTGTTTCCTTTCTTACCTCATGACTGTTTTGAATGTGTGTCCCAGAATCACTGGTGAAACTGTCTCTGAAAACTCGCTACAGCAGAGTGACAGTGGGAGATACGGTGGAGTTGATGTGCAAGGTCACGAGGCTGCACGTGCCCGCCATTTTCAGCTGGATCAAGCAAAATGAAGACTCCAGCCTGAACACCATTGTGACACTGTCTTCTGACGGTCCCATCAGCTGGTCTGGAGATCAGCATCATTACCAGGTTCAAGTAGAAAAGCAAGAAAAGGCAGTCATGTACTACCTGAACATCGTTGGTGCCAGCCACCGGGAGGCTGGGAGGTATCAGTGCGTGATGTCTGTCTTTTTGGAGAGCAAATACAAGAAGCTACCCCCATCTAACTCCCTGATGGTCGTCGTGCAGAACCCAGGTATTCAGAAAAAAAAGTACAATTATTTTGCTTTTTTCGTATAATACAATTTATTGACAGTTTTTCTCTCCTTCTTCTAGTGAGCAATCTAGTCCTAACTTCCAGCCCTAAAATTACACAAACTGTCAACACTGACATTCAAATGAACTGTGCCGTTTCTTCAAAACCACTTTATTCCTGTTTCTATGCTGTCACCTGGCTGCACCGACAGGATGCGGTTAATACGACCATTTTAAGCTCTGATCAGAACGCTGTTGTGAAATTTGAGCCGCACGTGGAACAGAAAGACAGGCATCGAATCAGCATGTGGCGCAAAAGTACGTCCAATTTTGAGTTGACTATTCGGCAAGCTCGACTCTCAGACAGAGGTGTGTATGAATGCAGAGTGGTGGAGTGGCTTCAAGATCCTCGTGGAGATTGGTATGCACTTCCAGCAAAGTCTGCAATTACAAAGTTGGACATTTCTGAGCCTGGTAGGTTCCCCCCCCCCCCACACACACACACTTAAAACTTATTCACAAAATGGTTTAATTAATGCAACTTGTTCGATTGCCCAAACACTATTTAAAAATAACCAAACAATGTAATTTTTGGTCTTAATCCTCTTTTCTTGTTTTGTAGCCAACGATCTTATTTTAGATAAGAAAAAGCAGCAGGTCATGACCAATGAGGGAGACGAAGTAAAGCTCAGGTGCAACATCAGTTCAGATGCATCTGCCCTTTCCTACAAAGTTTCATGGTTCTATGCTTCCCCCACTTCCCTGAGCATGAATTATTCTCTGGTGGAGCTGGATCACACCGGGCTGCTGACTTACCCATCGAACCAGGCGCTCAGTGGCCTGCAGAGTCGGCTTCGTCTCTCCAGACCCGCTCAGAACGACTTCTACCTCGGGATTCAAAGGGCCCATAAAGCAGACAGTGGGATCTATTGGTGCCAGGTGGAGCAGTACCAGCTGGATAGTGATGGTCAATGGAAGCAAAAAGCCTCAAAAACGTCTGGCTCCATTACACTCACTGTAAATGTCACAGGTAGGGTTGCATATTTTACAAGTGTCTTTCACAGTTTAGCAAGTGGTGATGCTAGAGGGAGAAATATTCCATTTTATGCTCATCTTGCTGTGTTTTAGAAACATGTAAACAAAAGTTCAGCCTTTATTTTAACAGACTCTGCTTTTACACATAAACATGAAAAAAAAAAGTCCAAATCCTGAGAAGTAGTTTTGAAAAGATTAAAAATGTGTAGATTTAGCTGAGTACCCACTCATCTGTTATATAACAACCAATATCCATCCATCCATCCATCCATCCATCCATCCATCCATCCATCCATCATCTTTACCCGCTTCTTCCTTTTCGGGTCACGGGGGTCACTGGTGCCCACTGGTGCCCACTGGTGCCCATGTCCATCAGTCACTGTGTGAGAGGCGGGGGACACCCTGGACAGTTCTCCAGTCCATCGCAGGGACACATAGAGATAAATGAGACAAACAACCATTCACTCTCTCACTCACACATAGGGACAATTTAGAGTTACCAGTCAGACTAACATGAAGGTTTCACCTGCTTCGGATGTTATCACCCATTAAATAGTCAGACTGTCCCTCCTGAGCGCATCCTATGTGGATGATAACAACGAATAATGACCATTTAATGGGTAATGTTATCCAAAGCCCCTGCATGTTTTTGGTCTGTGGGAGGAAGCCGGAGTACTCGGAGAAAACCCACGCATGCACGGAGAGAACATGCAAACTCCACCCAGAAAGGTCCCCGGCTGGAATTTGATCCAGTACAACCTGCTCGCTGAGAGGCAGCAGCTCTACCAACTGCGCCACCGTGCTGCTCAATCAATCTCCTAATAATGTTATAAATAAATAAAGTGCTATGTGTTGTCATCATTGTATGTTCCCATACAAATACGAAATTGGCTCTTTGCATTTAACCCATCGCACCTGGGATACACCCAGGTGGAGCAGTGGGCAGCTATGTATGCACCCAGGTAGCAATTCGGGATTAGGTGTCCTGCTCAGAGAGACCACGACATGTGCAATGACCGGGGATCGAACCTGTTCAGGCTCTTATTCAAGCAACAACTGACAAAACAACCAGAAAGTTTTTTTTTTTCTCACAAGTTTTGTCCAATCAAGCGCCTGCAATCTACTGAAAATGAGCCTGTTTTGTTTTGACCCACCAGTTGAGAGTTATTGTTTTCACCCGTGCACATTATTTTGTTGCCCCCATCAAACCACATTGTACTAGGATCAAGATAGACTAGTCGACTAGTCGATTCTAGGACATCTCGCAAGTTTTTATATTTCACGTCGACTAGTCGCAGATACACACACACACACATTCCCAGCCCTATTCCACCCAGTCCACATGGTGGATTAAATAAAATAAAACTAAGAAGAGTGGGGTGGATGGTGGACTCCATCACCACCCACCCCGCTGTTCTTAGCCTTGTTTTATACGTGCCACACATCTTTCACTTTTGCAGCTTATTAATAATAGTTTTGGTTTTCCTGTGACTTATTTGCAGTATGATAGAAGCATAAATACAAAGTATATCCCAGATGTTTTGTTGTTATTTTTTTTTTTGTAACTAATAAATGTCGTTTATTAGCAATTTTTAGTTTTTTGCAAATATGATATAGCTTTTTGAGTTCCTATGACGCCATAGACTTGTCAATGTCGACTTTTATCATGTTAAAGTCAATTTTTTAAAATATGTAGTCATTCAACCCATACATTGTACCAACCTCAACAGCTGCCCCTATATTTTTACAGTTAAATTCACTACATTACGCAGGGGAAGGCAAGATGGTGCAGTGGTTAGCATGTTGCCTCACATCACAAAGGTCGTAGGTTCACCTGGCTTTCTGTGTAAACGCATGTTCCTCACACATGTGGATTTTCTCCAGGTACTCTGATTTAGTTATATAGACCAAAAACATGCATGTGAGGTTAACTGTTTACTGTAAATTGTCTCCAGGTGTGAGTGAGAGAGAGAATGGTTGTTTGTCTTGTGGCTCTGTGATGGACATGGAACCAGTCTATGGTGGACCCCTCTTCTCATGTTGACTGGTGGAGATAGACACCAGCTCCCCTGAAAGCTGGAAAGAAAATGGATGGATAGATTGACAGATACTCTTTTAATTTGGACCAGTTTTTAATCATATTTCTCTAGTGTTCTGGGTGTTTTCCATCTCCACAGGCGTCATCATTCAGCTCTAGTATATTATTGGAAAGTAAACCATCATTTGAGAAAATTTGTTAATCTGATATAACCTTTAGGAATAAGATGAACTTCACACAGCTAACTTGTGAGCCTAGCTGCAAGGGAACTGAGAACTCATGGAAATATTTTGAGAAAGTTTAAAATCTCCCTCACCTGTGTTCTTTGACAAGTAGTCCAACAGCCACAGCCCAGTTACTCATGGTAATCTGATTTTATCCCCATCAGTACACACTTTCACACTGATCAAAGGGATTCTTTTGAAATTAAGTCCTTAAGAAGGTCAAATTTTAGATCTCAGATAGTTTACTTTGGTTCAAAATTCACTTTAACCTCTTTTCATCCTTTTTTCTAAATATGGTCTCTTCTGGCTGCTGAAAAACAAGATTACTAAACTGAAGCTTCAAACTGTTGTCTCCACACCAGTGAATGTTGTCATAATGACCTCGCCTCTCTTTTATGTGCACTTGTTCATTGACTTATTTCACTACTTACCTCCCAGTGTGCATTTGTTTGTTAGGACTTTTAAAAAAGTTTTTATTTATTTATTTTGTGTTAGTTGAGTAAGTTTTTCTACATATATAAAAATACAGTGTATAGTATGACTTAATCTCCATGAACTCATAGCTAAAAATAAATACTTTAGTAATTAGATAAGATAGACAATTTGATAATAGGGATTCACAATATTATCTGCATGGTATCGGTATCGGCCGATATTATTGATAAAGGTAAATATCGGACATCGGCCATTCCATTAAAATAATTCACAGATATTAGGGGTCACCACAGCGAACTAAGTCGCACAAAGACTTGACAGTTGTTTTTATGCCGGATGTCCTTCCTGACACAACCACAGACCAACGAGCTACCACAGCCCTCTGTGTGGAGCAGAGAGCTGCTGTGTACTACACCCAGAGGAGCAGATGGTGGGGGTTAAGGGCCCTGCTCGAGGGCCCGGAGTGGGGAGAATGAGAGTGGGGACAGATGTGGGTACCCCACCCACATTTTTGATGTTGTCAGTACTGGAGCTTGAACTGGCGATCTTCCGATCACATGCCCACCTTCTCTAACCTCTGCGCACCACTCCCATATATATGTATATATATTTACATATAGTGTTACATCATTTTCAGCCCCTTTTTGGCATCTATATTTCATAGCAGGCCAAATTGACAGTGACCATGCAGAATAATGTAGTATTTTAATTCCACAGCAGAGAAAGCTATGTAGTTTCTGTAAGTAAGTCTAGGGAAAAAATATTGGTATTGGTTATCGGCCAAATAAATGTTAACATTATGGCATATCGGATATTGGCCAAAAATCCAATTTCGTGCATCCCTATTTGATAATAATCTTTTGCAGATTGTGCATTTCCTGTTGCACGCTTGCATCTTTCAGGAACTGTGTTGTGTTCTTCAAACCACAGCTGTTTCTCAGTAATGTGACTTCTGCTATTGTTACCTTTAGTGTCTGCAACACTTTTCTCATACTATCACTTCTCTATAATGATTATAGTGATGTAGTATATTTGTTTTATTTATTTATTTATTTTTTTATCTCTGCACTTCTCCACAGGTGCAAATCTATCTGTTGAAGTCGCAGAAGGGCAGATAAACATAAGTAATACTAAGAGCTTTGAAATTCCCTGTCACATTACCCAACGATCCAGCGATGAAGCCCAGTACCAGGTCTCGTGGTTTTGGCAGAAAGATGCAGAAGCCAAGCGTCCCATATTCACAGCTTTCCGAAATTCCACTTTACAAGCAGGCGATAGGAAGGGTGCACTGAGATTCGATCGCCCTCTGCAGAACAACTTCACCCTGACGGTTTTGGAGCCTGATCCTGACGACAGTGGCCTATATTTCTGTGAGGTAGAGGAGTGGCTTTATTCGCTCAGCCTTGGGTGGAGAAATGTTGCCACGAAGAAGTCAGGAAACTTAAACGTTACTGTTCACACAGACGGTACGCACCTGTCATTGTGGAACAACTGACTCAGTTCTTAATCTTTGATGCTGAAGTCTGTTTTTCTGTTTTTATGCAGGAAGCAGTGAAGCTGTGGCTGACCACATGTCTGATTTATTTCCTGTGGTGTTTGCGGTTACTGTCATCGTCTTGCTCGTAGTCATATTGATTCTGGCCCTGAAGATGTGCAAGAACAAGAACTCTGCAGGAAACAAGTCAGGTCTGTCTCTTTGGGCCGAACAGCACCCTCTGAACGACAAAAGTACATAATTCTCAACATCAGAACTGAAATGACTGGAACAAACATGGAACATTTCTTAAGTATGTATAAATGAAGTTTAAATAGTACTACTGTACATAATTTTAGTATGAACTGTTTTTTTTAACTAAAGCTGTTCTGGGAACAGTTTATTTTTATGAAACATTGAAGTGTTAAAATTAAACAAGCACATCCCATTTTGCAGCTAAATAAATTTGCGTAATCTCCATATTTTCTGTCTGTAGCAGGAAGCTAATTAACTTTACATTAAAAATATTCTCCAAATAACAATGATTATGTTTTATATAAAGAAACGTTAATGCTTGAGAAGCCGCTTAAAATGTGAAATGCGTTAATATGCAAATATTTTTATTTTATAGCACAAAGAATAAATCAGGAAGTGCCCTGCGGTTTTGCACAAGACGGCTGTCTGTTCTGCAAATGTGCAAAAGTTGTGCTTGTGTCACGTTCTCGTCAAGGTTGTTTTTTTTTCTTTTTTTTTAAAGATGCACACGTAGATTTAGTGAAAACGTGCCTCGTTCGTGCTGTCATTTTCAGGACCGATGTCTGTAACATTTCTTAAGTCACAGGATTCTGTTTAGTTTTGTTGGTGAAACGTGTTGTTTTTTTCTCTGTGTAATCTGCACAACTACACAATATCTGTGAAATGTAGTGTGAGTTTTAACAGCTGTTTTAATGAGCTGTAGAGACGTTTCGCATCCTAAAAATATAAACTGGTGGAAAAGTGGAGCGAGACTGCACAATCTCATAAAGGAGAAATAAATAAAATATGAAATATTGGTGAAATATGGGTTCAAAACTCAAGCCATTGCTTAAAAGTATTGTATTTAGAAACTCAATTTGCATAAAATGTTCATTCTTAAGGTTGTTTTTTATGAAGTGAATCTCTGTCCCGATACAAACTGAATGTATCTGCTTATAAATAAACAAGTTTCTTAAAATTGCTTGATAATAAGTCAAATTTAAGCAGAAAGTACTTCCTTTCTTGTCTTCATTTCACCCAACATCAGCCCCATCACTGTTTCGCATCTTGTCCGAGTCACAGTAAACATCTCCTTATATTTTAGCAGCGAGTGTGGGTTCAGTTTTAAAGTAGAAAGACTCGATGGTCGGCTCTAAAGGTAAAATTCACAGTGTTTATTTATTTATTTATTTTTTACGCGAGATGCAAAAGCGTACCCAGAGCAGTCTGTCGTCTTCTCAGCCTCAAACGAAGATGCTGGGCAGACTTTGTTCCTGAATTATCGGAGCCCCTCACAGTCTGGTGGACTGGATCCTTCTTAACGTTCCTGTAACTCCAATTTATTGTGTTTCCATGGCAATACTCGTCTGAGTAAATAAAGGAAGGCTATATTTGGAAGGCAAATCAATGTGTGCAGCAAAGGTATTATATTACAGAGGACTGGTGTCGGCTTATTTATAAAAGTTTTAGCATTAAATCAATAAATATGATTTTTTTGTGAGGGTGTTGTGTAAAGATTATATTATAGTTATACTTCACTTATATATACACTGTACTTATTGTACACTTCACTCATTATAGCTGGAAGATTAGAACAGTGATAGATTTTTGAATAATCTCAGTTTAGAGATAGAGTTTAACTTTGACTGGATTGATAATCCAATGGTGACGTACCGTGAACAATTTGAGATTATTTTATTGCTCTTTGCTCAGACTAGCCATTAGCTCGTCAATTAGGTCAGAGTTAAACATTTTTTTCCAACAAATTGAGATTCTTCAAAGAGCCATCTCCAACTTTACATCATTGTTTATCATCTTTATCCAGATTTCCACTTTGAAACTTCTAGACATATTAAACAGTTTTGTCTTTTTGTCAGTGCAGTGCTGCCGAGTGAAGTTTTATCATAAAAAAAAATTGGGTTTACAAAGAAATATTAATAATAAATCTGTTATCTGGACCCACGGGTGTTTGTTGTTTGTTGCTTGATACGATGAGCTGGTTATCTCTGCGCCTGTGATTTCAGTTCCAGATCTGATTGGAAACAAAGTTTGACTCTGGCTCTTTTTTTTTGGGTTTGTTTTCAAACTGAGTTTGGTTTTGATCGTGAGAGGCGGATTGTGTTCTTGTGCTATCGTGGGAAAATACAAGCCTGAACTTCTGACTTCTTTTGTATGCACAATCAAGACGGAGGCTTTAATTTGCTTACAAAACATATGCTTTGGGCCTCTTCTTCTACACAAGTACAATGTTGCTTTATAAAACTTTATAAGTTATTATCATTAAAGCAATTATTAACACACACACACACGAGTAAACACCACCATCAAGGAAACGAAAGTGAAGTGCGTTTCTTGAAGCACGTTTGTTGGCTTTAGAAGCTGCCGTGCTGACTCGCCTGAATTCCACTGTTAATCCTGTTTTATTACGTTGCGCCTTCAGGGGCACCTTGACTTTTCTTCATGCGCCACCATGTGGAAAATGTACTTTCTTTAAAGCTCCATGTAACAACAAGACAGGCTGACGTACACGTTGGTGCAGATATTTGTAATATCCAGGTCAGACCTTCTAAACCATGCTGCACATCACTTGATTTGGTAGAGCTTAGAGTGTGTGTTGAGTATGACCCTCTGGTACTACCACACAAACCTTTAGCCCAGTAACAGTTCATTGGGTGGATTAAAGCCACTTTGTGTTGGCTAACCTGTGGCAGCCATCTTGAACGGGGCTGACTTCAAAATGTAAATAACTGAAGCTGTACAACCATTGAATTTCATTTTTTCCAATTGCATTCCATTAAAACCCGTCCACTTGTTCATGAAATGTTTTGCTAATGCTACAGATAAGCAAATACTAACACATGAGCACACATTTGATGCAAATATTGAACATTTTCTTCCTAACTGTAAAAGATTTACCCAAAGAGTTACCCAATAAAGTGTTTGATGATTTGCACAAACACATTGATTACTTCAGCGATCAGTTATACCGAGTCATCTACTTCCCTTTATGAGGTGAAAATGTTGCATTCAATACCACAACCTGGAAGATGAGGCATTTTGTTATGACACATTACATAAAAGAGCTGCGAGAAACCACAAGTGATCCTCCTAAACAACGGAGCTTTTTGGTTGGATAAGATATATGTTGTTATTTGTGACAAAGTCAAGTCTTACACACAACTAATCACTCACACACGCACATACACAGCATGAATGATCAAAATGAGTCACGAGACTCTTCTGAATAAAAAGATACTGTAATGTCCTTTGGCAGAGCCACAGGGAAGAGTCAAGCTGTGATCTGTTGATGCTCCGTAACGTTCCTGAAGTCTTCTCAGAGGTTCTGCCTCCTCTCCCCTCAGCTCACACTCCTTCTCCTCTCTGCACGTTTGTCTCACTTCTTTTCTCAAGAGGGCACAGCTTTCTGATCCCTGTCCTTTCTTCTGGCTCCCTGCCATTTGTCAACACAAGAGGGAGCCATTGTCATCCAAAATGGCAGATAGTTCCCATGGAAAAGATTGTCATGTGCTTATTAATGCAGCCATGAAACTTTTCAGTTAAGTGTTCCCTGAACACATGCTGTGATGAGATCTTTTGTTGGTGAGCTGAGCTTAGAAGACAAACGTTTGCTCAGTGTGTCTGAGAGGGAAAATGTAGAAATGTGCTAAATGTTGAATATGGATTCTATTTTTTTTTTCAGTCATAAATTAATCATTCATTCAGTCATGAACGAACGTTAAAATGTAAAAAAAAAAGAACACTGAAGACCGGGTCTGGTTGTAACATGGGGAGAGTTGTAACACCACCAAGTCCACCAGTCATGGATAAGATAAGAGTC
This sequence comes from Nematolebias whitei, assembly GCF_014905685.2. Taxonomy (NCBI): domain Eukaryota; kingdom Metazoa; phylum Chordata; class Actinopteri; order Cyprinodontiformes; family Rivulidae; genus Nematolebias; species Nematolebias whitei. The sequence goes on from NC_056510.1 coordinate 23,702,072, forward strand.
ATATGATCATTCCAGTGTTTACCCAATTCCTCCCTGATCTCACATGGTGATTGCCAAGCTTTGAAACAAACGCATGCAGATTCTATAAAGAAAAAAAATGATTTTGAGGTAAGAAAGTACATTTTTGAACCAAGACTATATTTTGTTTAGTACTTATACTATTGCAGATAAAACCATATGAACTATGTTACATTGAATTGTAGTTTCTCAGGCAAAATGTGATGCGTTTTCCCCCTGCTAATTTCAAACCACTATGCTAATACAGTATACGACTGTTTGAACTAAAGGATGGATAGTGAGTGAGCGAGCAGCGTGTTTCTTTAAGAAAAATGGGAGGGAGGCCCCTTGAAGTGACAGGGGTTGTCTCTCATTCCTTTTTTTTCAGTTTTCAAAACGGTGGCTGCTCGGTGTGGTTTGAGCTCTTTAGCATAGCATTTTTCACACAAAGCAATTAATTTAAAAATCAGTAAACAAGTTCTCAGTTTCTTTTTGCAGAGAAAAACAACTTTTTACGCAAAAGCACGGGTTTCAACAGTGAATTTTGGAGCTTCAACAAGACGGAGGTGTTTTCCCCGAGGTCGGTCTGTTAGCTTAGCTTGCAGCTTAGCTTCTCAGCTTAGCTGCTTTTAACAATCCAAAAATGCGATTTTAGATGGTTAAATGGATTTTAAAGAGAAAAGAGAGAAAAGGGAAAGGCCAAGTTGAGTCTTTTGTCATCCAGTGTCTTCAGCAGAAAGCAAGACACGAAGAAACAATAAAGCCGATAAATGAAAATGAGGTCGATCATTTTAATTTATCGTGCGATTAATTGATTTATTGTTTATTGCAACAGGGCTACATACAACTAAGAAAACTTACTTGATTTTATTAATTTTACAAAATGCCTAGGCAGTGGAAAAGAAAAACAGACAGAGATGTGCCTGCAAATGTTTAAAAAATATATATGCTTGGATGAAAATGAATCCTGCCAAGACGATGACAATATATCATATATTATATGATATTCCAAGTGTTGGTGTGATAGTTCATGATGCTGATCCCTAACATTTATGCTAAACATTAAATAATTGCACAATGCTTATGTTTAATCTTTGACTTTAAATACTGGAATCAACTTTGTTAACAAAACATTTCATGAACCAGTGGGTAATTGTAATGAAACATTCAAAATAATAATCACTGGATTTATATGATAATTTTTGTAATCAATTCAAGCCAAGATGGCCACCACAGCCTAAGAGAAAATACAAAAATGGCAAAAAATGTATTGGTTGGTTGTCTGAGCACAGGCAGCAGGAAACAAGTCGGCTGATAAAAATCCAAAAACAAGTAATTTATTAAATGATAACTAAATCAATTAAACCAAACAAACTAGATGCCTCCAAAATAGAATTGTTTATATTTTAGTGTTTTCCTGTTTGTAAAAAATGTCACTTTTAATGAAAGCAGCATTTCAGAGCAAATATATATCTGTTCCTACAAACAGAGTATTTCTTCATTAATCCTGCTCCAACACAACACAAACGCACCGACACACAAACTGCTCACCAAAACTGTTCGGAGCTGTCTGCCTTTAGTTGTCGAGGCCTGATTGTTATCCCCAGACACCGGGCTGCCTGGTTGAAGGAGCCGGAGCGTCCAAAATAAAAACAGCTTTAAATGGTGCAATATGAAGTAATAGCCTGTTCTGCTCTCTGTCATGGGAGCTCTCAGTAAACTCACTTTGTTCTCTTCCATCACAGCTGTACTTTCACACTTGAACACGCACAATCTGCGTGCCTCCTGTTATGATAATGTAACTTACACATATTTTTTTATTCGTGTGCTTGTCTGTCAACATGCGCTGTTACTGAAATCTTTACTCACTTAGTTCAGAAAACAGCGAAACAGACACGTTCAGGTGTCTGTATTATGCAGCATCTATGGATTCATGTGTCAAAATAAAGGCAGTCTTTGCTCATTTCCTGTGTTTTCTATCATCATGCTGCTTCCTTTCTTGTATCGGTGAGCGGATAAATAAAGCAACAATCCTAAACTGACTCCTGATTGAGCAGATTTCTCTTTTGTCATTTCATCTCGCCTATTCTCCAGGGGCCACTCTGCTTAACAAGAGAGCCAAGATATTTCCATCCCTCTGACAAACAAGAAACTGATTTGCCGTTTTGGGATTTATTGCAACTCTCTGGAGTTGATAAAATAATAACAGCCTGTCTGTGCTTCTTTAAAAAGACTGCTGGGGCTTTTAGTGTGAGATTGTTGCCTTCCTGTGGTGCGATTCTCACAGCGACTCTTTTGTGATCCTAATTTACCACAGAACCATGCAGACATGATTAACCAAGACATCCCATTGACAGCAACATGTCTCATGTGTGAATAACGGCTGACTTATGGTAGGAGTTACTTCTCAAATCTAAATCAAGCACCTCTAAAGAGACAGAAGTGACATAAAGCCCTGAGGTGTCGGCTACAGCCCAACTTTTTAAATGACTTCTGGCCAAAGCTGTTGCTGTGAAGTCTCCAAGGTGGGAAAATGGAAAACACACTAGTTAAGCTGCTTCAACACTGTTTGTGTTGCAGTGTGATGTTATCTGATTCTGACACTGTGTCAGGGCTGCTGCAGACAAGAGGTCTCTTAGCAGAAGAGAATGTCAGCTGCTTCCAAAACAATCATTTACTGGCACCAGCAGAGGTGGTGGTGGTGGTGGTGGGGGGACAACAAATACAGCTTATCATGGAAGTCCATCAACAGAGGCCATCCAAGCCGCTGATCGGCCAAATTCTGCTTTCCCCACAAGAAATTATCTCCTCGTGCTTTTTTTTTTTTTTTTTTGCTGCCAGTTTGGCCCTGCCTGCTCAACATTGTTGCATGGATTGTCAAGAAAGACCAAACTGCCTCGAGTTCTGCTGCTGGATTTGAGAAAAATCCAAACTTTCATGTCACTCTGTCACTTCACACGACTGAACGCTTGTCTGCCTGATGCAGCTTGCAGTTGTACTCGCTGAGAAAAAAAACGATAATCACCCAGATGGAGTGGTGGAAATAAAATCCCGCTGAACATGCTGGAAGGCCAGTGATGCGTCTGGTTACAAGCAGAGAATTTGTGTTGAACAGTCTCATACAGTATCCTCTCCTGTGGTAAGTCCTGCCATCAGTCTATGCCTCCCATTTATAGAACCACTAAAATGCATTCTTCTCTGCTCTGTTGTCAATGGCAACCTATAGGAGACAGTGTTGGGCTGATACCAGTTGTTAAGACAGTGCAGGACGACATGTGGCGTTGTAGAGTCCAGTATGTGTGTCCATACAGCAGTTGCAGATGTCCAGGGGTTTTGTAGTGCTTGGTTTGGCCTGTCTTGGGCAACTAGAACCTTTACAGCATGTGCATGTACTCTCGTGTACCCATGGATTACTAAATTTAGGTCCTATTGATATCTGTACCCCTCCAATAAGTCAGACATTTGTGTAGTTCAACCAAACAACTACAATGCAACCCTGTCAGATACCTTCAAATGTTGATGCATCTTCTCCGTGTCGGTTGACCTTTGCACACTGTTTTGAGTGAATGTCCAATGTTCTGGCAACTGCCTGATAACACGATTGCTTGTTATGCCAACCTCTTGGTCCTCTGGTCCCCATTCAGAAAGCCAGCTCGTCATAAATCAAACCATTTACACACTCATCACTGGTCTGCATGTTTACTAAATTACACCGCATTCGTTCTGAGTGCTCAGTTTAGACATAAACACACACATTTCACAGCAGAAATGTGTGTCCTGCTTCCAGTTCTGTATCCGTTTATTTCAAGCCATGCAATCACAATGAGAGAAATCCAGAAGTTAAATGAAAGAATTGAAAACTTTCAGTTTCTTTTTTTGCTTTAAGGCACTCTTTTCCAGTTTCTGTGGATTACTGTATTTGCCCGTGTCGCTAAATTATGCAGGGAAAGACTAAGAGATGACACAAACCTGCTCGGAGGCAGATCCATCCAACAAACAGAGCCAATCTGGGTGTGTTTGCTGATTTCTTTAAATCAGACCTGGACATTTGAATAGCTGTGCAACGCCTTCAAGGCTTCTCCATCCCAACTGGAGGGAGATTATGGTGTGTTCACTGGCACAAACGTTTTAGCTCTCCTAACTGGTGTTGTGTGCGTCTGTCAATCTCTCCACATTTGTCTGAGCAACTCATTCATGCCACAAAGCCAGTTCTGATGGCCGCATCACCTCAGGATACAGTGGTTGATGTCTTCATTAGCAGTAGTGTAGTTTCTGCTTCCCTTCATCCCTCTTCCTCCTCCTCCTCCTACAAAGTCACCAGCAATGATGCTTCGCTGCGCCCATCAGCCTCGCTCTGCGTGTGAGGCGCCATCCCAACTGCTGAAACACTAACTCATGTTGCTAATTAGCTGACAAATACTCCACACTTCCACTGAGGGGCTGGCAATTTCACAACACCAATATTTGTATAAACTTGTGCAACCGCTGACAAATGCGTAGATACACGCTCCAATTCGACACATGCTCTGATGCGTTCATTAAGCTGCATTCATCAACAGCAATCTGGGCTGTTTTTGATATTTCATCTGTACATCATCTGAGCAGGAGGACCTACAAACACCCTTTTTAAAATGACCCTGTGGTTGCTATGGAAACCAGAGCCTTAAGATTATTAAAGTGGGGAGAAAGTATAGTTAATATGTATTACCGGTAATCAAATATGGCTGACAGTTGTCCCAGCACTGTCCACCATCATGAAAGACTGTGTATGTGCATGTGTTCATTTGTCTCTGTTAGCAAAATTTCTCAACTGCATCATGAATTTTCATGAAACTTTCTTTCAATAAATAATCACTACAGTAGTTGTACTGTATATCTGCAGTTGATTAACTTTTCCTGTCAACCCAGTTAAAGATGGCTGCCATAGCTAATCGACATTAGAAAACACAATAATGGTGAAATAAGTTTTACAGGTAATAAGCTATCTGGTGTATTAGTAGATGAGAGATGTCCCTAAAAAATCTATCCCAACACTAAAAGATCGTGTAGAACCTTTGTTTAAAATGTTGACATCAACTGTTGCAGTCAACCCTGTCTATCTGTTAGCAAAATATCTCATGAACTATGAGACGGCTTATTAAGACTCTCAGAAATGAATCACTAAAGATACATCTACAGCTGATTAAATCTGGAAAATAGCTAAATTTAAGATGGCCACCGCAGATAATCAATCTTAGTAATTAGCTGTAACTCTGTCTGTCTGCCTTAAGGTCCCCACATACTTGGGCGTACTTCACTCTGCAAAGGTCCGCACGTACTCGAGGTGGACTCATCATGGACTTGAAGCAGTCATGTCTGCACAAAGATCAATTTTTATGACCACGTATGCGTACTCGCTGTTGCACAATAAACTGCCCGGCGACGGACTGTTTTGTGTGCGACACCAACCGCTCGATCAGGCCCAGCGTGTCTAATCGGGAGGGTCTGGAGATTTCCCAGTGGGCCGGTCTTATGTGTTGGCTGCAGGGTCAGCGCTCCCTGTTTATTTATTTATTTTTATTTTCAGAACATTTTATTAACAACAAAGAAACACAGAACACCATTGCTGCTGATCCTGCCTTTACCCAGGGCAGCTCTTGTTTTTTATTTTTTCCACGAATCAGATCTGCGACACGACCTGTCAATCAATCCAGCAGGCATGTCAGCAAATGACCAATAGGTGACTTCAATTTTTCCTGAAGGTAAATGCCGTTTACCTGCAGGGCTGGGCTGCAGCCCATCAGAGTGTACGCTCGAGTATGAAGTCTCAACCATCTGTGGATAGTGCGCGTGGAGACCGCGTGGCTCACCACGTACACACAGTATGCCCGAGTATGTGAGGGCCTTTAGACGAGTTGACGGGGGAGCGGGTGGGCCCCGGAGGCCATCTTATCATCCAGCTAACTGATTTTTTCCCACTCTGGGAGTGAGCTGTTTGTGGGATTCTGTTTGGCGACTCCTCAGATTGAAGAAGCTCTTCGAATGAAGGATGAAACATCTCAGCAACAAAAGAAACCGTCCAGACGACCTGACTCAACATTGTTGGATTCACACCTGGATTCATGAGCTTTGGTATAACTCTGTCAGTTTTACAGATGGTGTGGTAGTAGTTGAGACTTATTCTCATCACGTACTCTGAGCACTTTCACATCGCAGGAGCTCTGCTTGAAACTCATGACAAGATGTTGAGTGATATGTATTTTGTCAAAGAAAAGTATTTTCAAGTATTTTACTTGAAGTACAGCCAAACTAAAAGTCATTATATTCATTAAAAGCAAATGAATAACAGCTTCTTTTTTTTTTTAATTAATCGTCAGCCTGTTTCTGCTTAATTGCATCCAGAACAGATGTGGCCATTAAAGACAGAGCTCCTTTAGTTACATGATCCTTTAGTTAGATTTGCAAAAAGTTGTATTTATTCTATTTGTTGTATTGAACTGAGAATCGCAGTCTGAGTGGGAAGACTATAATCTGTAATTATTTGACATAAAGAACACTACAAATCAATCTTTCCTCTATTTAATGGTTTTCTACTCTAAGCTCACAGAGGGTAGAAAATTGCAGGTACAATGAAATTTTGAAACAATTTGAGCCTCCGGTTAGGCAGCCATCTGGGTTTAAAGAGCATGTGGGGGGTTTTGTGGTAAATTGAAATTATATTTAATGGGGTTATTGTTAAGGGTGCAGCAGCTTGACAGTTTATATATGTTTTCTGAGGCTTACTTTGCAATTCGCACTTATTTCAATGCAAAGACACATGTGTCTGAAACATACCACATTTAACAGTGGACTCTTTTTATCTAGATTACTTGTCAACCTATAAACATGCACACAAATAAGAAAAACACCACCACTATGACAACCATAAGTAATGCCTTTTTATGCTTTACAATAATAGCCATCGTTAAAGTTGCATTATTTCCTCTTTTACTGCTAAAAACTGTGTTTATCTGTTCAGGAGGTTCAAAAGGGTCAACTTCCTGGCAGCTGATCCTGCTCATTTCCTTTCTTTCTGTTCCGCTGTCAGACTGTAACACTGTCTTCTGTCTTTTTACCAGACAAAAGCAACTCAGAATTCAAAATACATCAACTTAGAGCATTCAATGAAAATTCCCAAAACAACATTCCAGAAAAAAAAAAAAAAGCTTCTAAAGTTATGATACAGTTTAACTTTATTTGTTTCTGATACCATTATTTAATTAAACTAGTTTTTCCATTGATACAGAAGGAATGCATAAAATTTTGATTACAACGGTATAAGTCAAGTGTAAAAGAGAAAATAGAAAAACAGCATGACTGAATTTAATTGAGCACACAACAAAATATAAAAAAGCAAAAGTAAGTTGGAAAATGACAAATTGTTGGTATTGTGTGCATATTTTAATGTCAAGAAACAAGTTTCAAAAGTTATGCGCTGAAAATCTGTTTAGAGAACTTTGTCGCCCACTTTTTTGTTCTTGTTTAATTTGTCATGTGTTCTTTTGTCTCAGTTTGGAAAGCTTCAGCTCAGGATGTCCTTGTCTTTTTTTAAGCACCATCCTGATTTTGCTGTGGGAGATCTGCATGCATCAAAGCTTGACTGACTTATTGTATTTCCTAGTTTTGTCACAGAAAAGTGGCAGGTAATTTGCTGTTCAAAGATGCAGCAGAAAACCCAACTGGAACTGATTGTTAAACTTCAGACAATCAGTTTTCTTTTGAAAGCTCAAAAGTGTCTTAATGCTGTGTAGATTATGGCAATTTCACAACTAATCCTGATCAGTTCTAATCAACAAAGCATGCAAAAGTAATTATTGTTCATTTTACTGACAGTTTCACTTCGTTATTTGCACGGCCGAACTAAAACAAATGCTATTTATCTGCAAAAAATGAAGCTTTGTGAATCAAAATAAATGCTTAGCTTGGAGCTGAATTGAGCCAAAGTGAAACTGAAGAAATGCATTAAATACTTTAATAAGATAAATATTTCCCCAGCTTTCAGTAATCTGTTTACAGCAGAGATAGTCAGATTCGAACCCAGCAAACATGAAAGGCTTAAAGTCAGCAAATCTCAAGCAGTGGATAGTCCCACAGCACGCTTGTCATGCTTAGCCTCACCACTTCATGTGAAAACATGCCAGTTTAAATGAACATGTGGATTTAAATCTCTGTTTGCGACCACTTAACAGCAGATGCTGGCCTTTAGGGCTGAACAAAAGACTTTACGATGATAATTGTATATTTTATATAACCCTGTGCCTCTATTAGAGCTCAAGAAAACCACACTGCTCTTAAAACAAACTGCTGAAAGCTGTGATGCAGGTTTTACTGTAAGAGAACTTGCAAGCCTTTCATCCTGTGCATCTCTGTGCCACAGCAGGCCCATTAGGCATCATGATGCAGTGTGCAGTAATTGGTATTTCTGTTGGTAAGCAGCTTCCTGCCAGAACTGAGCATCACGCTGTGTTTGAGACTGATATCAGAGCTGCAAAGAACTCAGGACAGAACCTTTACACCGAGAGACACATCACTCAGATATAGAAAAAGGGAGAAAATCCCAATCCAATCATGCATTTTGTTGGCAGAGATTTGGTTTAGTTCGTGCTCCACGTGTTCCTAAGGAAGCCCCTCTGTATGTCGATGAAACAAATATCCGTCTCCTGAATGGATCATGGTTGCTTCTTGCCACAAGCGATGAAATGAACCAAACGCAGCTGAAGAGAATTTAATAAATTAGCATTATTTTGCTGCGTGTCATCAAAATGGGCTGCTAGGTTTAGGCGAATGGCAAGAGGGAGGTCGTCCCTTTGATGTGGTAATACGGTGTTTCGGTTTCTGTGTGTCAGGCGTGTTTCAACCGTGAGAGGCATTCCCAACAGCTATTACTTCAAAATCAATTAAAACTCTTTTGCTAACAGTCCTGCCTGGTTCAAAAGAAGCAAAACTAATTCCCTCCCTGAGACATATATACGCTCAGTCATTTGAAGAATGTGGACCAAGAAGAGTGGAGATACGGGGTCCTGGGGAACGGAGAGAACATGCTAGATTCATTCAACCTTTATTTATACAGGTTAGTGTCATTGAGGCGCGAGGACTCATTTACAGCAGAGACCTGATTTAGACAAAGAACACAGATGAGGTACAGACAACAATAGACAATCATATAAAAAAGCATATAAAATGAAAAGTAAATGAAATAAACTAAAACTAAACAAAAACATCTACAAAGTAAATTATAAATCAAAATGTAAAATATTAAAAACAGGAACATGTTTGCGTTGATTTTTGCCATGATCTCAGTTGTTCAAAATCACTTGGAGAGGTCAAAGTCCACAACTTCAGATCTTTTTGCAAGATATTCCAGGAAACAGGAGCGGAGTATGAGAAGGCCCTTTTGCCAAGTTCGGTCCGCACTGAGGGAACACTGCAGGTAATAATGTCCTGAGAGCGCACGCTGTAGCTGCACTCACGCAGTGACATGTAGGAGGAGATGTATGAAGGCAGTAGACCAAGAAGTGATTTAAAGATGAAAATGTACCAGTGGGAGAGTCTGCGTGAAGTTAAAGATGACCAGTTGACCAGTGAATACAGGGTGCAGTGGTGGGTACGGTAGTTACAGCCAGTTAGAGCACCATGATAGACAGCGTCTAACATTTGCAGGGTGCTTGTAGGAGCGTTCATGTAAATAATGTCACCATAGTCAATGGAAGGAAGGAAAGTTGCAGTTACAAGGTGTTTCCTAATGCTCAGAGTTAAACAGGATTTGTTTCTAAAAAAGAAACCCAATTTTAATTTCAATTTCTTTACCAAGTTTTTGACAAGAGGCTTAAAAGAGAGATGAAAATCAACCAAGAAACCCAAGTATTTGTAAGAATCAACAAACAATAGGAACACCATTTGTAGATAAGATAGAAGGAAGGACTGCTGGGACCGACTTCCTGTTTGAAAACAACATCATTTTGGTTTTGTCAGTATTTAACACAAGTTTGAGACAGAACAAATCTGACTGGATGATGTCAAATGCAGTCTCTAAAAACCTTAACTGTTCTAGCTCAGCAATAAACAACTGTATCGTCGGCATAGAAATGTAAGGATGCGTCAGGAATGATCTGACCTACATTACTTATGTTGATTGTGAAGTCAAGTCAAAGTTAAAGTCAACTTTATTGTCAAAACTGCAATATGTACAGGACATATACATGATTGAAATGTCATTGCTCTCAGACCCCTGGTGCAACAATAACCATTAAACATTAAACATTTAATAAACATTAGCATAAATGAAGAGGGTGTGTCCTAAGACTGAGCCTTGTGTTACACCATTGTTGCCAGTATGATAGCTGGAATTGAGCTTTGCTTCACATGTGTGTCATTACTATTAGAGTGAGCACATACTGCATGTATGGATCATAGACCATTAGGACCAATGCAGGCTCTTATTTCTTCTTTTGTTGCAGCAGAGACACAGTAGAGCAGTCATTTTGGCAAAGTCTTTCACATTTAGGGTTCCGATTTCTAGAAACTGAAAAATTCAAGGAAGACAATAAACTTAAAGGTAGGTGATTGATTTACAAGATGAGGCAGAGTTGATCTGGGACAAGAGGGTTTGTAAAAGACTCTGACAGCTGAGTATGAAAAACGTAGATTTTTCCAAGGGTAGTAGTTTGGATTTGCAGGATGGACTCTGCGTTTTGTTCTTCAGGTTCTTGGTTAGGATTCTACATTCTTAGAGGAACTCCAGGTAAGTTGGTCAATCAAAGGCTTAGGTAGTAGGGGAGCAGGCAGGTCAGCAGAAAGGCTGAGCTGAGAACAATTACAAGTACTTTTGTTGGTTTGATGCAGCGTGTGAAAGCTGTAACCAACACAAGGAGACAACCCAAGAGTAAATGCAGTTTCAAGAAACAGAGAAGCCCATGAGGATTCTGTAGACACAAGGAAATACAGCTTGTTTGTTCTCAAAGGTAAAGTTGCTCACATAATTTGTGAAGCACAAGGGTAGTGGGTTGAATCACTGTGAGACAATCAACGGTCCAACGAAGAGTCATGGTTTCACTCAGCCTTAAATAAGAAATCAATCAGTTGTGTTTGAAGACAGCTGAGAGCAGCTGACACCGCCCGCTCTGCACGGATGGTTAGTGGAGACAGGGTCAAAACATCAGAATCATAACAAGAACTTTCTAGTTTATGAAATATTTTAGCTAGTCATTTATTTATTATGGAAAATTAAGAAATGTTGTGATTTTCTCCATGGTTGGATGGATGGATGGATGGATGGATGGCTGGCTGGCTGGCTGGCTGGCTGGATGGTTGGATGGATGGATGGATGGATGGATGGATGGATGGATGG
>NC_056510.1:23713833-23758057 GCF_014905685.2 Nematolebias whitei
GGATGGATGGATGGATGGATGGATGGATGGATGGATGGATGGATGGATGGATGGATGGATGGATGGATGGGTGGATGGATGGATGATAGAATTATAGCAGGAATCTTACCAGAGGAACTTAAACAATTTCCTGCAGGATCTTTAAAGTTCTTATCTTATCTTAAAGTCCCTAAAAGCAGGAAAAGTCAGGCGTACGTAACACCAGAGAAGGGATCAATAAGAGGTTAATGTTCTACGTGGTACTTTGAAAGAGTAAGCCATTATATTTATAAAAATAAAAGGTTGATCATGTAAAAGAAGCTGTGGGGAAAGATAAAACGCTAAAAGCTGATAAAACCAAATTAGCATAGCACACAAACACAATAATACCAAAAATAATCACAAGGCCCCAACACTAAAACCTTCATGTAATTAGTTTTTTTTTAACTATTTTTCTGCTCATTTTAGTCTGTGAGACACTTGAATTCACTCTTTTCCTTTCTTGTGTTGAACAGACTTCTGTAGATTTATTTACGACCCCAAAGTTCACTCAAAATACAGATTTATTTGCAAATACTTGCATTTTCTCTTAGCGTGTGACCATTATTTGGACTCAGTTATGTATCAAGTCAAGCTTGAAACTGGCTCAAATGAAGAAAACTACAGCACAGAGTAATGTTACAACCAGCAGCTGGTTAATAAATCATTTTAGATCAAATGGAGGCCCGGGGGCCAAATCAGGCCCACGGATTAACTCGGATCGGCCCATGGCTTCATTTTAAATAAAACTAGATTATAAACCATAAAACAAACACTTAATAAGAATAAGTGCTGGATGTCCAGCCCCTGAGCTCTTGATTTTCAGTAACTGTGCCCCCTCAAGCAATTTAGTTGAATAACCCTGGTTTAGATGCTTTTCATTGTTTGTCAGAACCATAAATCTAAAACGAATGACGTTGAAAACAATGTTTATTTGTGCCAATTTTGAGCAATTTGTTTTGCCTAATTTGTCTAATCTTCTCAGAGTGTTGTAGTTAAAAGAAACTAGAGTATTGGAATTTTTGTTTTCAGTTAAATAAAGAAGCACCTATATTATATTTGTTTATTTTAGTTAGCTTGAAAAGAACATTTCATAAATTAAAGTTTTATTAAACCATTTCTGAGGTTAAATAAGATATGAAACCTTTGATTAAAAACTGAATTCAGTAAAACAATTTTTTTTGTAAATGCAGAGTTATGTAGAGTAAAATATGGAAGCCATTTTCTTCCAAGCTAATCTGAAAAAGTAAAATAATATTCCCCTTGAAAATCTGAACAGCAAATTAGATATTTTCAAATCTTAAGAGTTCATTATATGATGTCAGAATTATGTATTTTACTCTTATAATAATATATAAAGGCTCTTAAGCACAGAAGAGCAGAAGATTGTTTACAGTGTGTCATTTTTAATGTTTTAATGCACAATCTTGCTCAATAAAACCAATAACAAATCTGTGGAAAAGCCACATTTATTTATTTTTTAGCATAATTCCTAAATTAGGAACAGATCGCAAGTAAAGCTTGTTGACTTAAACAAAAGCCAATTTGTGGAATTATCTTGAAGAAAACTGAAAAGGTTCCTTAGTGTCACTAAACTGGAATTTTAATCTTGTTAATCCTGATGGTCAACATCTTTCAAAACCAGCTCAAATTAATCTCTCAACTTCCATTACGACTACTTTCTGGCTTCATGCTAATGGATGAAAAAAGTCAAGACTTGCAACATCTTATATGTTATTAGTCACATGATCCTCTGTTGGTGCTGATTGAACAAAGTGTTTTAACTTCAGACACGTCAGAATTTGCTCAGGTAAGATCAGACTTGTAGAACAATCAACACGAGTGCTTTTGTCTTCCCAGTGGTAAATTGTCACCTCACTGGGAGCATTTAAACAGCAACATTCAGCCACCAGGAACAAAGAACTAACATTGTTCGCCTGTTTCCTGTGGAGGAGAGTGAAGAGGCTGACATGTTTTGCATGGGAGTCATAGCACGAGATTACGTCACACGCAGTGTTTTCTTTCCTCACAGCAGATGCTCAATAAGTGTATTCTAAACTGTGAGTGTGCACGTGTCTCTGTGTGTGTCCTCGCAGATGAACGTGCAAGTGTGTTTGTGTTAGGGAATGAAGTGCATGACTCAGCTGGAGGTAGGCAGGCAGCTCACGTTTCTGCTGCTTGGCAGGCAACTCAGAGAAGAGCGAAGTGACCTGATCAATGTGGGAGCCCAGGGCCGTCCCTGCACCAACCAAACACGAGCCGCTCAGAACTTTATCTGCAAACGCTCAAATCAAACTCGTCTCGTTCTGCAGCCGCATCAAACTTTGGGTGTCAGGGTCTGTGCCATTACTGGGGGTGTCTTTTGGTACTCTTTTATTGTGTACTGTTAGTTGTTTTTGGTGTTCATGTTTATTTTATTTTTTGTGTTTACTTGTTTTCCTTTGTTTTTTTCCTGTCCTTGTCAGTATAATGTCAGTATTTGTTGCTCAAAAGCTGCTCCTGCCCTGCAGACTTACATCTACGCAGTCGGCATTAGGATCACCTGTCCTCAATTTTCTCAGCCCTTTAATTTATCTTTTTTTTTTTTATAAATTGTTTTATTCGAGCACCTTGGTATTTTTTCTGTACTTCTAGGTCCTTCAACACAAAAACCAACAAGATGGATGGATGGATAAATATCACCTATCAATTACCTTTCCAGGTTGAAGGACATTTGTACACATGTTGTGGCAAATCAAACAGTAAAGAATAATCAATATCTTACCTGTCATAGACAGTTTTTTGAACTGCCTACATTTAGAGAAACATAATTTAATTTTGTTTATCAGTGGATGAGCAAACAGCTGGTCAAATTAGAGCCAATATCAAATCCAAGCTTAATTTTTTTTTGTGATCATCCATCCATCCATCCATCCATCCATCCATCCATCCATCCATTATATTTATCCACTTTTTCCTTTTCGGGTCACGGGAGTCACTGTAGCCCATATTCAGCAGTCACTGTGCGAGAGACGGGGACACCCTGGACAGGTCTCCAGTCCATCACAGGGACACACAGAGACAAACGAGACAAACAACCATTCACTCTCTCACTCACACCTAGGGACAGTTTAGAGTTACAAGTCAGTCTAACATGCATGTTTTTTGGTCTGTGGGAAGAAACCAGAGTACCCGGAGAAAACCCACGCATGCACGGAGAGAACATGGAAACTAGATCCTAGAATCTGAACTAATGACAAAAAGAAACTCAGAGAAACAAAACCAAACACAAGAAACACAAAACAAATTAATATTATAACAAAAAACTGTAGCAAAACCACAGCAATAAACCAAAAATATACTAAAACATTATTAAAAAGGCACAGATCCTAACAAGTGTTGGTCACATACTGAGCACAGCTGCATCTTTCCAGTTTGCAGCTACTAGCTGGGTCAGTGGGAAGATTAGTGACTCAAACTGCCTTAGGGTTGAATGATTGTCAAGTGTATGTGTCAGACCTGTGATTGACAGGTGGCCTGTTCGTAGAGCACTCTGGCTCTGGTCATGTGTCACCTGCTATCTGCCTTATGGACGGATAAACGATGCAGTCAGGCATCTCTGGGACAAGCACACTTTCAGTAAAGATGATAATAGGTCGGCATTTCTAGAAGAAACTTTTTTTTTGGCTAAAGTTCGAAAATGTTTATTTTTAATACTGCTTCAAAGTAGCTACTTTCTGTTAGCATGTTCAAGATGTAGCTATTTTCTTAATTTTTCCATTGATTCGTCGAGACAGATGTTGTGTATTTAAAAATTGTGGGAAGTAAAAGACAAAAAGAGTGTCAGGCCTAAACAGCTATCTTTAGACAGTATCTGAAAGTCAACCTATAAAATTATTTAAAATTGATTGCCTTTGCTATTTTTTTTATAAACTTTATCGAATAAACAGGAACAAACTGTGTTTTTGAGACAGGCTGCTAGCAACAAAGTGCCTGCGGGCTAATTTAAAATGACTTATTTGCTAAGTTGCCTGGTGTGTGTCAACAGAAAAGTGTTTTTTCCCTTGAGTTTAGGAATCTTTCAGTAAGATATAAAATGACTCCTAAACGCAAGAGAAAAACATTCCTTTGAAAATGGTCAAATTGAACAGAAAGTAACAGAAAAAGCAGCTAAAGTACCAAAAAAAAAAAAAAAAAAAAAACATTGAAAGGCCTTTCGAAAGCTTAAAGAACAATTGATCACAACTAAAAGAAAGTGTGGCTTCTCGGAAACAAAATATTTTAAAAAAATGAGATGAATCATGAATTTTTCCACATTGTGCATGTTTAATGTGAAGTTAGCCTGCAGGGAGAGTGCTTAGCATTGCAGCTTTAAGCAGGGAGAAAAGGCTAGCATTGCAAACTTCCCTAATTAGTGTATTTTATCTTGTTTGTTTTGGGAATTTTATTCTTTACTGTTTTATGGTGCAGACGTTCTGGCTGGTTGCTTTTGGCAGAGGCAAGGTGTTGCTCATTTATAACTGTTTATGTTAAACTATTTGTCTGGTGGCTCAAGCTGCATCTGATGCCTCATCAAAGGCAAAGCACCAAAGTTTGAACGATTCCTTCAGAACTTAGAGCAAGATGTATTAGCCTCGTTTGTGAACATAAAGAGATGGATTGTTACGTCTGTGATGATCTGGCTACGCTTCCAACTTCTCAGTAACCCTGAGTGTTGGGGTTCAGCAAGTATTGTTTTGTCTGCACCGTTCTTATCTGGCAGGTCTAAATGAGAAATATAAGGAGCATCAAGTATTGATTTCAGTAGTTCAGGTATGTTCCAGAATTGCGCTGCTCAAGGTGGTTGCATGTTGGAGTGGCTCACTTACATGCATTCTGAGATTTTGCTTTTGAAAACGTTAATTACTAATTTTTCTTGATGTAAATCACTTTTTTCGGATTATTATTTATTCTGGTGTCAGATGTGTCGCTGGAAGGATTTTTACTTAAACCTTTTTTTACTTTTGGACATGTGTTATGATGTGGAACCATAACAACAAGGTGGTTTTCTACAACTGGGAGTTGCTGATTAACATCTCAAAAGCTCAAATAAGACCTCAACTACAGCCACAAATCCCAAATGTGTTGAAAAGGAGGTGCCATGGATGCATTACCGTCTACCTGGAGGCTGTGCTTGAGTACCTGACTGCCGAGATCTTGGAGGTAGCGGAAACACGGCCTGTGACAGCAGGATGACCGAGACGTCCCCCGGCACCTGCAGTTAACTCCGCGGTGACGAGGGGCTCGGCAGGTTGCTGGGAAAAATGGCTATCACTCGAGGAGGAGTTCTGCTCGTCATTCAGGCAGTCCTGCTGCCCAAGAGGACAAGATGTTTGCTGGGCCTGGGTGGACGTATCGGCATCTGCTGTCAGTTTCTTTGGATCTACTGTGAGACAAACTACTACAAGAGATCCTTCCTGCCCAAAACCATCAGCATCTAGAACAACTCTAATGAAACAAAGATGAGCTACAACAACAGTTGATTCCTTATGGGATTAATAAAGTATTTTTGAATTGAACTGAATCGAATGTTTCATTTGTTATTTTTTGGTAAACCACACGAGAAGTTTTCCCCAATCAGCAGAGGTGAAATGAGCTAAAATATTTTGATCTGACTCAAACAAACTTTTTCATAATGTCTTCTTCTTCTTCTTTCGTCTTTTCCCTCTTCAGGGGTCGCCAGAGCGAGTCATCCTCCTGCACCTCACTCTGTCCTCCGCGTCCTCTGTCCTCACTCCAACTACCTCCATGTCCTCTCTAACTGCATCCATATTCTGTATCTTCACATAATGTGCTCATATCACTAAAATCTATGTTTTATTTAAAAAAGCAATAAACTTTGCCTTTAGAGCATATAGATAAACATTTTGAATTATGCACTGTATACCATGTTTTACTGCATGTTGCCTTTTATATAAACTAGCTGGTTCACATGCTCCTTGGATATCCTATAGGCATAAAAAAAGAGCTGGAATAGACATCTCTCTTGTTTTGCTGCTCATATTGAGTGAGCTGAGAAAAAAAAATACCGACTGATTAGAGGTTATGTTCACACTTACACCTACAGCCAATTTAGAATCAGCAGTTCACCTAACAATCATATTTTAGGGGGCTGTGGGAGGAATCTAGAGCACAACAAAATCCCCTCGCAGGCACAGGGAGAACATTCAATCCCCGCACAGAAAGGCTGCAGCCGACTCTCTTGCTGTGAGACGTCAGCACGAACCGCTGAACTTCTCTGAAGCCCTTTTCACAGCCACCAATTATGTTCCAGCTTGTTATAAAATAATGACTACTTAATGTCCCTGCTGTCAAATTAAAGTCCTGTTTTCTTGCTGTAAACCAATTTCAAGTCCAGACCTTATATCTGACAGCATAAATTTTAAGCAATTTACCAATTAGACTACAGTCAGTGGTTAACATTACTCTAATGCTCATGGTTGTTTTGATGACTATTGAATTGCATAATTATACCTAACCTTTGCTTTAAAAAAAAAAAAAGAAAGAAAAAAAGCAAAATAAAAGCAAAGGCAGACTGTGATGTACTGGATGTTGCTACAGTTTCGACAGTGGTCATTAAATAACACCTTAAATCAAAAAGTGTAATAATGTAATATAAAACAATCTTAAAAATGATTTTTTTGTTCATCTTCTGCAAAGTTCATAAATAGTCTATAGGGGGAAGTAAACATGACAGTTTACAGTAGCAGATACTCTTATCTTTAAGGTTTCGGTGATATGACCATTTAAAAAGTGACGGGCTGTTATCTGCTTGCACAAAGTCACACAAAGTCAAGCAGCATCAGATCTCTGTGACACCAGCAGGGAGAGAGGCTGCAAAGCTACAAGTCTGATAAAAATCTCATACTTTTACAGCATATCTTTGGGTGTCAGACATGTTTTCACCCTGTAGCTCTGTTAATCAACTCTCATTCCTCATTTTAATAGACTTCTACCTAAAATATTAAATATAGGATAAATAGTTTAAATATTAACACACACAGATAGTTAATGCATTAATCTGGTATTATATAAATTGGGCATCCAACAGATTTGTTGCCCACACAATTCCTTTTCAAGCCATGAGTCATGTCAGGCTTTTACATGTTTTTTCCCCCTGTAAATCAAAAGCATCAAAAAGTGTTACTAGATGAAGAAAATGCAAGGTTCCTCCCCCCCCTCGAGGTGACAGATAGCATCTGTTTTGTTGCTGTTATCCTCCAGCAGAAAGGACAAGCCCACACCTGCAGGGGAAGTTGATGGAACATGTGTGCAGAATGTAACGTGGTTGTTGTTTCGGGAAAGAGGGATGAGCCTTCCTTAAAGTGTGTTCAAGCTCAATCAGGATGTGACTCCAGAGAATGCCGTGGCCACGTGTGCGCACATACGGTTACATCACCCGTGCTTGTGATTTACTACAGCGCTGCTAATGAATAATGCATGGCATTCAGCTGTGTTTGCATGTTCGGTAACGCCCTCTTAATCAACAAAAGAGAGGAAGACAGACCGTCAGCGTGAAGGGGAGAGATGATTGCAGCACAAATACATGACCCTTAAAAAACTTTTTCCTAACGAATTAACAGGAAAATTAGTTTTTTTCATTGTTGTTGTTTACTACTGACATCACTAAGATGAATTTTTATCTACACTTTTGACTAAAACGGCCCTTAAGTTCAATTACTTTAAAGTAGAGCTTTGTATACGTAATGAATAATCAGTAGCTTACATTTTGTAGATAGATCTTTGCATGACCTCAGTTTTGAGAAAAACATTTTAATTATGTAATGTTTGGTTCTATACCCAGATAATATGCAACCACAAAGAACAATTTCAAGGCCAGGAGATAGTTTACAACTCAAAGAAAGATTCTCTTAAATGCTTACAAAGGAGTAAAAACTCCCCATAAAGATCTGGATTACCACAAAACAGCTTTGAGGGCTTTAGGTCGTTTTCACACCTGATAGTCTGGTAGAACTGGTTCGATTGGGGACCAGTATTCAGAACATTTGTTTACATTTTCAGCTGGTGTGGTTCACATTCACACTGCACTGAGCCAATCGAGCCAATCTGTTCCTCCACTCGCCTGTGGTGGCGCCGCACCAAGAACTACTGAAGGAAACAACACGAAAACCTCTGAAGAAGACACTTCTTCTTCTTCTTCTGGACATAAAAACAAAAATGGAGTGGCGTCAAATTTGAGCAGTTTTAGGATTTCTGTTTTGTCATTTTTCAACGATGGACTCAGAGTGAGCGGAAGACGAGGCAGAAGACCATGGAGAATGTTGTTTTTCACACAAAGCGGCTGAGACGGCTCCGTATGAGGTATGAGAAATGCGCAAACCCGAATAGCAAGTAACAATGTTAGCTGGAGGCTTCTTTTTGGGGATTGGTTTTAATGTTCAGATGTTCGTTCTTACTGTAAGTAAGCAGAGTTGTCACAGAGGCAAAGTCCCAAAAGGTTCCAAAAGCGAGGAGCGAGGACATCCCAAGAAGTTTCGTACAACCGGTGGGCAAGTGGTGGAAGGCAAGGAGATGGCTGGAGAGATCACGAGGAGGCTCAGGAGAAAGGCAGGAGTCAAGCTACAACACAGATAATTAGAGATTATCTTTCACAGTACACAAGGAGTAGAGTCAAGGCCAGGAACACGACTACCAATGTGCAGGTAATGCACCAGCGTCGGGTTGTAGTCATCACCTGCCTTAAGTACTTTAACAGCTCTTTAGAATGGTTCTGAGGTGTGGTTCAGTTGGCGCCCTCTGGTGGAGGAAAGCTGCAAGATAAAAAACTGGAACTCCTACAAATTATAGCCAAGTTCATATTAAATTTTTGAAATAGAACTTGTTTTGCGACATTAGCAATCTACATTGGTGTGGGGCCAGCACTGACTGGTCTTTAGCTGGACAGTATATTCTGAATAAATTCTAACTCTACAAACTGAAGCCATTTAAAGAGCAAACTACAACAGGTAAGTTATTAATTGTTTACTGCTGTTCCATAGAACCCCACGTCAAAAATATTTGAGCTATCACTTTCACTATATTGAAATTGTTCAGATGCTGACTGCGAGTCTAAGTGAACACCTGACATAACACAGCATAATAATATATACAGAAAACCTGACCAGACCGGACAAAAAGGATGTATTCTTACTCTGATGTTCAAGTATTTGTTCATTTCATTCAAAAGCCTTTAATTGTAACGTTTGTTGATTATGTTCTGCTGCAGTGAAATAAATATAGCATGTTCCTCGCAACCACCTGTCAGTTAGTGATTATGAAAATTATACAGTGTTTAGTTCATGTTGCAGCATCAGCCAAGCTATAATTTAACAACAATGGGAATTTAAATAAACTTATACTAACGCTGTTACAGCCAGATAGAAAAGGTAAAAAGTAGATGTTTCATTCTTTAGTAGTAATTACTCCAAGTCACTGAAAGATGTGTTCATGCCAGCAACGCACACACAGATACACACAATTGCCTGCGCATATAATTATCAAGCAGTCCCGCCAATCATGGCTTGGAAAGTGTAAAGAAACACAAAGATCTGAAGTGTCACAATTTGCTTGAGAGAAAATTGAAAGAGACAGGCAGTAAGAGCTGTGAGAGGGATGGAAACGGAGATACAGATGGATAAGGGACCGAAAAAGTTACAGTCATCTCATATTAATGGTCTACATTAGAAGCCTTTATGATGAATTATTAATCTACTGGAAAGTGTGGTGATTTGTGCTCCTGGCAGATTTTTAAAAATTTTTTTAAAGCCACGTAAATCTGTTCACGTTTCCAGAAAATGTTTGAAGTCTTCTGTAGGTCAAATAATCTGAGCATAATTTTTACGACTAAAACCCACAAACAGCTTCAGTGCAACACTTGAATACAGAAGAAATGATCTTCTTTAGCTGCACTGGTGTCTGCTTTTTATAATGACAGGTTATCTAACAAAGCGCTGTGTAATCTTCAGAGCTGAAGTGAACTGAGGCGTGAGAAGTTGAGCAGCATTGCTCTGACTGTGTAATGACTCAGCTCACATTAGATCTTAGACAAAAGACGGGCTCTGTCTGATTTGCGAGCGCCACCAACCCTCCAAAACATCCTTTGAACTCAAACGCTTCACTTGCTCTTATATATTTAATTCCGAGGAGCCTGATGTTGCAAAATAACTTTGGTTTGACAGTCAAAAACTCTTTGTTTCTCTCTGCTCCTCTTCCGTCAGTCTTCTTCACTCTGCAGGAGGAAGTCTTGTAAAAATTGTTTTTAACTGTTTGTGCTATTGTGTCCAAAAGCATAAAGAGCTTCTTTACTTATTTATGCTCAGTTTTTCATTAGTTTTTGAGATCAATTATGTAAGAGGAGTCAAAATATTGTTTTTGAACCCAAGACTCAGGGTGGGATTCATAAGCAAAGTGGATGTTTGTGCATTATGTATGATTTCAAATGTCTCAATGGGGGGTTGCCATCTATAATCTGAAATGACACCTGTGCATGAATATTTCCTTCTCGGTCCACGCTTCTGAAAGTGTATGCACATGCATTTGTTTGTGGCTTGTCTTTGGGGCGTCCTCTGTGTAATCCTGGCACATTCTGAAGAAAAATGCACAAAGAAACCTTATAAATCATTCATGTACTTTTGGGACGCCCCATGAAAATGTGTGCATGATGAAATAAGTGAACAAAACTCTCTTTTCTTTTACACGCTGCCTTTTTCAACCATAAGTAGCTTGACAGATAGTGCTAAGGGATGTAAAATGTTAGGTTTGCCATAATATGAATGGGCTTTTACGAGCATAATTATTTCACACAGAGGCTTTATCTAAGTAATAGACGCCTTTATGATGTGAATGTTTTGCTGAGCATTGTTTCAATGGGAACCTATTGCCATCCCCTGCGCATATTTTTCCATAAGTTCTTTTTCTCTTCTTTAAGTAAATATATTGAGGATATTTGCCAGGGTTGTTGTGAAAGGAGGTCAAAGGTGATCTCATCTTCGGTACTCACATGATTACAGGCTCAAACGACACTGCTTCTGAGCTGCCTGCCTACACGTGCAAACTGTGCCATCCCTTGGCCAAGTTGCAATAAAGGAGTCTGCAGAGAATGGAGCTAAATTTAGGAGCAGCAATATGTAGACCAGGTGGAGCGCTCGTGCCCTACCTAGCCAGCACTGTTTGGCTGCAGATCATTTCAACAGCAGTGGACCTGAATGGACTTCAGAGAAGCTGATCCAATAACCCACATGCTGCATCGCAGGGTCTAATCCCATTCTGACTTACATTGTGTTAGCAGCAATGTCAGCTAGAGCCTTTGTTGTTGTTATATCAACAATCACAAAGTTCACCCAGTTTCTTTTGTTAATACAGTGTACATTGTACGCTGATGTTAATATAATGACATCATTGTAGACACAGGGAGGAACAAACAGATCATTTCTCTCTTCTTCTTTCATTTGACAAACTATTATATGAAATTGTGGTTTAATAATGGCCTGTGTTGAGCGCATATTGTGCAAATATCCTTTGTGTATCAGGGCCAAAACCTCCTCCCCCCCAGCTGTTGGGGACTATGTGTAGGGATGGGATGCTCTAGAGACAGATGCCCATTGTTGGAGGAAGGATTTTGCAACTTAACTCAAAAGTAATTTAACACAAGCAAGCAGCAGTAAAAATAAATAAATAAATATGTGAACATGCTACCAAATAATTTTAGGTGTTATACTGTTATAGAGCTGGAGACAGATGGAAATAAATAAATAAATAAATAAAATAAAATAAAATAAGAGAAATGGAGTCTTTATATACAAGCTAGTGTTAGAATTGCAGCACAGCTAGCCACTGCAGGAAAATGGGGAAGTTGGAGGGAATGTATACAGCACGTGTGTGCAACTCCTGGCTGACGTCAAAAGAGCAGAGTTGACATTTTGACCAGTGCTTCATGTCTGGGGTGCTCACCACAGTTCTCCTTTTAACAGTAAGTGTCTAAACTTAAGAGCGTCGACAGGAAGCAGGAATAAATCAAGAAGAGTAAAGCACAGGAAGTAAGTTCTTCAAAAACAAAACAAAAAAACTTTGTCTTTAATAGTTTTTGAAGCTGATAAAAGATCAGCAATGGTTGCATTTTTTGGCTTTTGTTTAGCTGTATAGAAATATGTATTGCAGTCATACACTAAGACTTACTATAGCATGTAGATAAGCATTTTCCTACATAGTTTTCACTTGTTTCCAGGGCTCCAAGTCATTTTACTGACCTGTAACAGCTTCATTAATGTATTCACCCGTCACATCCTGAATCTGTTAAGAACTCTATACCAAAACAAATGACTATTCAACCAATGAGATCAAATTTGTCTTTGAAGTTTTATTACAAAAAAAAACAACAAAAATGACCAAAAATAAATTGAAAAATATGAATGTGAATAATAACTAGTTTGATGAAGTAGTTATTGAATTAATATTCAGATTTGGTTAAGCAATAAGGATAAATCAAAAAGTAATTCTCTTTTATATAAAACAAAAGAATTCTTGGGACAGAATTTCTTTTTGATTTATTCGCGCAACCATTTTGATAAAGTTTAATTAGTTGATAGTTTACTTTGGAATTTGGATGAAAGATGTCAGGTTTGATCAGATTAGGTTTTTTACTAATTTCAAGCAAGGAAATATTTTATGAAGTTGCATCAGCTTAAATAGCAGAACCTAATATTGCACTGATGTCCTCAACATATTCTTGGCCCCTTTCCAGATCGAGTCTGGAATTACAGCCAATGGTCTTTCCAGGACTTTGGAGGCTGATCAAGCCTCCGAAACTCCACACAGGAAACGGGTTACAGCTCAGGTAGTCCTTGTAGGATCGTGCCAGGCGCTCGTCAAAGGTGACCGAGGTGAGACGTTCACAGGGCCTGCAGGAAGGCAGCTGATGAGAAAAGTCGGCGGGTGATCAGCCGTCCAAAGCTTATCTCAAAGCTGTGAAGACTTGCAGTGAAAAAACAAAACTATAATTAACTGTATCTCTTTCTATTTTGCTAAAACTTCCTGAGCTTGTTTATCCTTTCTGAGGAGTAACGAAGATGATGGACAACACAAAAACACATCGGGATGGGCAAAAAAACCAGAAGACAGAACCAAACACGTCTCATAAAAGTGCAGCTTTCCAGTGACTTCTTTTCCAAGGACAGTGCTGGAATTTCCAGACTGTTTTGACGACCGTCCGATGCTCAAGAACCATTTCTGTCCCACAGAACTCTGCAGAGTTGTGGCGACTCTTAAACCGAGCTCATTCTGGAAACAAGGCAGAGAAAATATGTTAAAACATGTAACATTTCACATGATTTCATGATGATGCTTGCAAATCATAATGCACATCATTCATGTTTTAAACATGACATAATCAAAAAAAGCAAACTTCATTCATGAATATGTTTCTCTTGCTGAAAAGCTTCAAAGAAATGTGTAAACATTTATCAAACTGGAAGTGCAGGACGGTGAACGTGTGAGAGCATCAGACATTATTCAGGTCAAAGTAACTTTAAAGAAAATCAGTTTAAGGTGGTTATGAAAGGTGACCTCAGAGTCGGAGGTCATGGTCTGCAGAGCGCATCTTCATGCAATAAAACTGTAGAGAAACAGTCCTGCTTGCATTGCCCTGCTCACCATCACACAGTGCACGGCACGTAACACATATTGGGATGTACATGACAGGTTGAAAAGGCACAACTATACTATTTTGATGCATGTAGATGTTATTTATCTTTCAGCTTCTACCTTCTGCAGGGGTCACCACAGCAAACTTTTTGTGTAGTTAACTTGCATGAAAGATTTGGCAATCGTTTAGCGCTGGATGCCCTTCCTGATGCAACCAGGACTCGAGCGCACAGGAGTACAAGACCGCAGCACTGACAGCCCGGGCTACCACAGCCCTTTGGGGCAAGCAAATGTTATAAATTGTGATTTGTACTCATTAATTGGAATAATTATAGCAGTTAGTTGTGTACTACATACAGCTAGATGCATTTAGTAGCCTATGACGTTCTCAAGCAAAGACCAGATTAAGACCATCACACCTCAGAGATTGACTTCTGAAGTTTGAGTCACACTGTGCCTCACACCAGACCTCCACTTGTGAATTGTTCTCCAACCTTCATGAGACCTCAGAGCAGGACACACTCTTTAGGATGGAGACAGTTATAGACATATAGAAGCACCTTTGGTGGACAACCAGGTCCAGAATGGAGTCTGATTCAGGCAGCAGGGCAACCCACGTCAAAAAAGAGACACAATACTGAGGTGACAGGAGGGCGGGCTTTAGTATTAGGCCATTATTTTGTTGATTTTAGCAGAACATTTTCCACTTTACCAGATATCACACAAAACTATAAACTAACAAAGCTATGCGTACAACATGAGCAATAAACATAGATACATGATATGCAGCATTCACTGCAATTACAGAAGTCCCTTGTTTATTGGGGAGGTTCGGTTCCGAACTCGCCCGCAGTAAGTGAAATTCCGCGAAGTAGCTACGTTATATTTATTTTAGTATTTATATTTATTTGAAGGTTTTAGAAACCCTTCCCACACTCTTGCAATGTTCTAAACTCTTAAACCTATGTCATTTTAACAACATACGTACAGTACTGTACTAAATTTTGCTTACCAGCGTGTCCCTGCTCGGAGGTCCTCGTCGGACGGTTGAAATGGATGAAAAATGTGCCGCTGAGCTTCTGATGCACCGCTGGACCATCGGGCATGCACGTCCGCTGACGGCTGTTCATCAGCCGGTTGAAAGACATGAAAAAAATTCCAGTTGAGCTTCTGATGGACCACTGGACCTACGGCCACGCGCGTCTGCTCAGAGGTTCAGGTGAGCGGGCCACCAGCTCTCAAGATTCACTGATGGGTCTGAAAGTCTGGTTCTGCTCTGGTCCGGTTCAGTGGGTTCAGTGTGGCTTCTCTGCATCACTGTGAGTCAATCGGATCAAAACTTTACCTCTGTTTTTTTTTTTCAGCAGAAGGAAATGTGGCTTCTGTGTGGGGCCCTGTTGCCTTCTGGGAAATGAGGTCATTATGAGCAGGAATACTGTGGAGGCTTACTGGGAGAAAACTACAAAATGGCTGCTCATTTCTGAAGTGTTTAATTTTTTCATTAACTCTTTACTGTACAGTACTGCATCCAGTACTGTCTCAGTCACATGAGTAATATTAAAGTTGACAATCATGTTACTATTCATCCACAAACCGCGATAGAGCAAGTCCACGAAAGTCGAACCGCAAAGTAGCGAGGGACTACTGTACATGTAAAAGTACAAAGTTATCTTATACCAGTCCACGCTCAACATGCTAACACATGTATGGTTTATGGTGAGCAGTGACTAAGCATGTGCAACTCATTCTTAGAGAAAAGCTAATTTCAGGTACAAGCTCATGTGTCTACTCCAGCTTTATCTTAGTTATAGCACTAGTGCAGTATTACGAAAGAAAAACAATTGCAAATAGGTTTTCCTGCACGTCTGGTTTAGGAAGTTTTAATTGAGCTGAACTTTTCTGTGCAAAGTAAATGGAGAAAAACATTTTTACAGCTTGCAGAAAACGCCAATCATGTTGCATTTGAGTGCTGGTTGAAAGTTGCAATTCCCAGCTGATAATGAGAGTACTGGATGGGTCTGGTAGATTGACGCTTTGTGTGCATATGCAAAGGCCTGCTCATTTATTCATGTGTTACACAAATTAGAGCTTTTGTATTCACCATTTCTGTTTTTTTTTTTTTTTTTATGGCAGCATATCCATTTTATTGCATCCTCACACCAAAGTGTACTATTTCTCATCTTACCTGCAAACACCTCACTTTATCTATTTATAGATCCTGCTAGTAATTCAGCCCCATGTTGGAAACCAATAAATGCACGCCAAAACCAAGGTTTCTCTCTCTCTTCGTAATTAAATCAAAGAGAGGGATGCAATTCGAAGCTCTGAAAGGTGAACTGTATCTTGTCGAGAAAACGTGGGATTTCTTATGAGATTTCCTGCAGTTTCCAAACAGAGTGGGACCTCATTATGTTGACAGTCGGTACAATGCGTGTGGAGGAAATAAAACATGGGAAGAGGGATAGAGAATTTCTCTCTGCATCACATACACTGCTGGGCAAATTATGCACGACAATGACTTTTGTAAGGAGCAAAACAAGTGAAATTCATTATTAAAAGACTTTGTATATATATATTTTTTATAAGCACTGTGGTGCAAACAATTCCTGCTAATCTTGAAATGTGAGTTAACCTTCCCCTTCAGTTTCAGGTTTTCATCTATATGGTCAAACTGTCCAAGATGTCTCTAGATGTAAATCCTATTTGTGACAGAGTTAGCAAGAAAAGGTTCATATCACAAACACTAATCATCAAATAGGACACAAACTCAACATCCTCCTTACGACATGCTGCTTTTGGATGTTATGCAACACCTCAACCTTGAAAAGATCAGATCTACCCTACAGGGATCTACGGCAACGTTTTACAAGATCTGGCAATCCATTATTGAATATGTTGGAATGCCAGAGAATGTATTATCTTAAATCCCTTTAGAGTTTTCTGTGTGTGGCCACACCTGCTCAGTGGAGCAGGTGCAGGTGTTTCCACATTTCTGAAGTGTGGGTGCAAATTTATGTTATTGATCCTCCCGTTTTTAACTTATAACAAGTTATCACTCCCAGAAATAAGACGACACCCACTTGTCTATATTCATTTAAATTTTATTGTCGTAGTTTCAAGCGAAACTACCTTCCACCCACGTTTTCCTGCAGCTTTCAGTTGGTTCAGTCCGTCAGCAGAACATCAGGAGCTGCTAACAGATGGTTTAACTGTGACAGAAAAGATCAATCAGATTTGTGCGTGTTAAAACTATGCTGCATCTCTTTTTGAAAACAATTTAGAGAAAAAGTAAACTCCTTGAAATGTCATCACACTAAATATAAGATAAGATAAACTTTATTGTTCACCAAGGTGGACATTTTCCTTGGACTCTCTTTATAACCATAATCTAAAACACATGCATTCAATCAAAATATCACCAATTTGTGCATAGAATAAAAGACTTTGCGTACAGGTAGATGTTATCATTTGGTTTGGTTAAGAATGGTTATTGCACTTGGAATAAATGACTTCTTATAGATGAAAAATGTGCAAGATATCTACAAATTCACAAAACTATTTATGCTGCTCCTAAATTGACATGTACCCACACCAGAGCTCATTTCTGCATGCGAGACAACATATATGAATAATGTAAAGGTTTTGCAAACGTCTGCATCACATTCGAGCAGCACAGTGCAGGTTCACCTCGCCTCCCGGCCTTTCTGTGTGCAGTTTGCGAGGTTTTCTCTGAATACTTTGCTTTCCTCCCACAGACCAAAAACATGCACGTTAGATTAAGTAAATCTAAACTGTCACGTGTGAGCGAGTGTGTGAATGGTTGTCTTTGTTGTCTCCATGTGACCCAGGACTTGGGACTTGTCCAGCACACAAAAGGAAAGCTGCCGATGGGACACCTGAAAGGTAAAAGAAAATGGATTTATCAGTTTCACATCAAACTTTAATGTCAGATTCCTCCGGACGAGTTGTTGCGTCATTATTACTTAACTTTTAATTCGTTTGTTTGTTGATGTCACTGTTTGCACCAGATTATAGTCATCTCTACTTGTCTGTACTGTCATTTATTATGTGTGAACTAATAAAAAGAACTGAAATGTGTGGGCTACCTTGTGAAACAACAAGAGAAGAACCAGTGAACCTGTTGAGAGAAGGTCCACAGCATGACCCACAGCAAGGGGCGGGGTCTCTGAGTGGGTGGGAGCAGGACACGCAAGTTTTCAACCGCCAAAGTCCACGGGCTGGCAGGAAACAAGGAAATAACCTTGGAAGAGGGAGAACAGTTGGATGTTGTTTTTCTGGGAACGTGTTTTATTTTTTATTTTTTTTTAAGAAGCGGAAGTAAAAACCAAACGGGCTCTGTTTGCGCGCACTGATTCTTCTGAGCACGTTTAGTTTGTTTAGGGTTAAATTATAGGACAGAGGATCTGGTGTCTGGGCGCTTAGCTGTGTTTTTATTTATTTATTTGATTTTGTATTTGCCAATAGATTAATCAGCTCTAACCCCCCCCCCCCCCCCCCCCCAGCAGGAGTGCCCGCCCCGCTCTGCGGAGACATCCATTGATTATTGTCTCCGGGATTTAGTGGAAAAATCCAGAGCTGCTCTCCGACCCGTGACGAGGATTTTAACATGTATTTCCATTCCTCCTCAGACCTGGTGGAGCTGCAAGTCGTGCTGTCTGCGGATCTATTGGACTTGACTCTTTTATTTTATTTTTTTTTCTGAGGAGGCGGCTGGGTCTCCTCCTTCAGTCCTCCTCTTCCTCCTCCTCCTCCGCAGTCTCGGATGCGTAGTAAAGAGCGGAGGAGTGGGTTGGGTCGCCTTGGAGCCGTGCATCATACGCGCACATCGTCATCGATAAAAGCAGGATAGGTGAGGGTGAGGGCGAGCGGAAGCAACATCAAGAAGAAGCTTTTTGGGAAAAAATAAATAAATAAGTAAAAAGTCACCGGACTCACCGACTCTGGATTAGTCCCTCTCCATACATCAGCTTCATGTCCCCCACACACCTCCATCCTTCCCATTCAGGACTTGGCTGCATAAATCTGCTCCTCATCTGAAGCAGGAGGAGGATACTGGGGAGTGAAATCTGCGGAGCAACACATTGCCTACAATGGCAACCGGTGCGCTCCTTCTCGCCTGTGCGCTGCTTGGTAAGTCTGAGGGGGGAGAGGGATGGGGGAAATCTTTTAGGGTGGCTTCTTTTTTTTTTAATGCCCCCCTTTTTAGCGCAATATTTCACAGCATCTGTGCAATACTTGATGTTTGGAGAACTAATAGTCATCATGACACGAATCAGGTGGAAGCGGGGCACATCTATGATCCCATGAGAACAGATGTTCGTGGACAGCTGTGTGTGTGTGGTGAACTAGGTTAATGTGATAAGGGCTGAAATTAACTCTGTATCATTGGATCTGATCATATAACCCGCCTACTGGTGTTTGGAGCGGACCCTCCTGTAGAAGTGCATCTTCTGACATGGATGACACATCAGCAGCATGCTTTGATGAAGTCACTGTCAGGTGTTCAGATGTCAGACATTTGCCTCTTCTCTGTAATTTATTGGATTTTAGACACACAAGTTGGAGCAGGTACGTCCAGATGACACACTGAGCGTGCTTACACAGAAGTGACTCCTGACACACGCACACACACGCACACACAGCATGCAGAGCTGTCCCAAACAAACACCAGATGGCTTTTCTGTGTTCCTGGATGGGATGGCGGAGACAGGAGAGTGGGGGTGGAGGAAGATGTAGGCCTGCTGGAGGGCCCCCCCCCCCCCAAGCCAAGAGGATTTACCAGTCTGCGCCTCGAGTCAACTTTTAGCAAGTCGCTTTCACTGGGGCGAGGTGGAGGTGCAAAAAGTTTCATCCTTGCAAATGGAGTTTCTTTCAGAGATCTAATCTGGAGCGGGAGCCGAGGAAAGAAAAGACCTCTTTGTGTTACATAATCAGGAATCTGTGAGAATCAGTCTGAGGCGGTGGAAACATCCCAGGTGTTAGGATGATGGATTTATTTAAAATTAGATGTATGTGGATAATACAAGATTTCTCATACTGAACATCCGTTGGCCTGGCAACAGCACTTTACTGTAACAGCGTGTCATGATTGTTTACTACTAAATTGGTTAAACCATGCTTAATAGATTATTTTTGTTTTATCTGTTATTAAACATGCTATAAGAGGCAACACAACAAGTATTTAGAATCAAATCTAACAACCTGTCTGAAAGCTGCTGGTATCAGCTACACCATTTAAATGCAAAATAATTACCATTAAAAACAGCTGTAACCTTAAAGCAATAGTTCAGATTTTTTTAAAGTGGGGTTCTTTGGAAAGGTTTTAAACAATCAATATCTTACCTGTGTTTTAGGTAGCTCTTCAACATAAGCAGGGGAATGCCCAAATAGCAGCATCAGCAGCTAGCTGTGGCACTTGAATGTTGTTTTTAGAACAGCTGTGCCCAGTCCAGATCCCCGGGGGTCATCACCCTGCATGTTTTAGTTGTTTCCATGCTTGTCAGCAGGTCTTCAAGTTCTACAGAAGCCTGGTAATCACTTGTTTCAAATAAGGTGTGTCAAAGCAGAAAAAAACATCTATAACATTCATTCATTCATTCATTCATTCATTCATTGAACTTTTATTTATACAGGCTAGCCTTATTGAGCCACGAGGACTCATTTACAGGAGGGACCTGTTCCAGACAGAACAGACAACAATAACAATAAACTACAGTAAAAATGCAGTTAAAATAAGAGTAGCGTATAAAACAATAAATCAGGGTGCTGTAAAACAGGGTGAAATACTAAAAACAAGAACATATCTGCTTTGATTTTTCTATTGACATTATCAGATGTTTGAAACCCCTTAAAGAAATTAAGGTGGACATCTTCACTTCCTGTTGCAAGGTGTTCCAGGTTGCAGGAGCTGATAGGAAAATGACTTTTTGCCAAATTCAGTCTTCACTGAGGGAACACTGCAGGTAATGATGTCCTGAGAGTGCATGTTGTAACTGCACTGATGACGGGACATGTGGGAGGAGATATACGAAGGCAGCAGAGCAAGGAGGGATTTATAGATGAAAATGAACCAGTGTGAGAGTCTTCGTGTAGATAATGATGACCAGCTGACCAAGGAGTACAGGGTGCAGTGATGGTACGGTAGTTACAACCAGTTATGAATCTTAGTGCACCATGGTAGACAGCATCCAACATCTGCAAGCAGCTGGAAGGGGCATTCATGTAAATAATGTCACCATAGTCAATGGCCGGTAGGAAGGTAGAGGTTACAAGGTGTTTTCTGGCATTCAGAGTTAAACAAGATCTATTTCTGAAAAAGAAACCAAGTTTTAATTTCAGTTTCTTTATCAAGTTTTCAATATGTGGTTTAAAAGAGAGATGTGTGTCGACCAAAATTCCCAAGTATTTGTTAGAATCTACAAACTCAGAAGGAACACCATGCATGGATGAGATAGGAGGAAGAGTTGCTGGCACCAACTTTTTGTTGGAAAACAACATCCCTTTGGTTTTGTCAGCATTTAGCACCAGCTTGAGATGGAATAAGTCTGACTGAATTATGGCAAATGCAGACTGTAGAGGAGAAGGGTGGTCCTCAAGGACCAGGATTGGCAACTTTTTTTTTTATAAAGACAGTATGCCCAGTTTTGAGCCATACTTGGACTTGCTACTTGTTTGTTTATCTGATCAAAATCAAATATTTCTCCAACCTGAGGTAATTCCATCATCAACAGGAACTAAACTTTTCAAGCCATCATGCTTGCTTCTTAATTTTAGGTTTTTCAAACAGTCAATAGGCCTGTCACAATAACAAATTTTGCTGGGCAATTAATTGTCTCAGAAATTATTGCAATAAACAATAATATTGTTTGAAATTTGACAATAATTAGTAATGTCAAATTTAAGAAGAAATGTTGGTTAATTTGTTTTGCATGTAGTACCTTTTTTTGACAACCGGATGGCAGTATAAGATTGTTTGAACATAAGGATGGATATTGAAAGAGCGAGCAGCATGTCTCTTTAAGAAAAATGTGAGGGAGGCCTGTTGACATGACATGGGCTGTCTCTCTTTTCTCTTTTCGCTTCTCAAAATGGCGGATGCTCAGTGTGATTTGAGTTTTTTAGCATAGCATTTTTCACACAAAGCTTTTAATAAACAATCTGTAAACAAGTTCTCAACTTCTTTTTTAGAGATAAACAACTTTTTAGATGAAGGCATGGTTTTCAACTGCGAATTTTGGAGCTTCAACAAGACGGAGGGTTTTTTGCCCCGAGGTCAGCCCGTTAGCTTAGTTCGTAGCTTAGCTTCTCAGCTTAGCTGATTTTAACGACCCAAAAACGCAATTTTGGATGGTTAAAACAGATTTTAAAGAGGAAAGAGGAAGGGAGGGGTCAGTAAAGAGCACTGGAGTCAGTGTTGCCAGGTGTACGATAATTATCTTATTTGTACGACAATTTTGCCCTCTGTACGATGTACGATCAATAATCCCAAAAAAAGCCAAATATACGATAATTTGACCATTCCGTGAATGTGTGGTTGTAATTGGTTCATCAGCCTGTCGCAACTGTCTATTGGAGTTTTTTGTGAACCCTGAAGGCATCTGTGTCCGCAAACAGATGCACAATTGGCTGGAAATTCCAGCCAATTGTGCTTTTCTAAATGTTGCCTACGAGTGACGTGTATGCGTTTGCCTCAGAACAACGGCCATGATTGGCTGAATAGTCCGCTGCGCCCGCCCCATGAGTGAGAAAAAGAAAAGAAGAAGAAGCAGAGTCGATCTGGAAGCGGACCCATCACTACTATAGTGCATCAATAGATTTGTTATTTTGGTTATGACTGGTGTATGATAATTTCTCTCAAAATATGATAATTTTATGTCTCTAGTACGATAATCCTAGATTTCTCACCTGGCAACACTGACCGGAGTTGAGCTTTTTGTCATCCAGTGTCTTCAGTAGAAAGAGAGAGACACAAAGAAACGATAAAGCCGATGAATGAAAATGAGGTTGATAATTTTCATTTATCATGCGATTAATGGATTTATAGTTTATTTCAACAGACCTACCAGTCAATGGCTAAAATTAAACTTAAGTTTCAGTTTGTTTCACCAAAATCATACTCGGTACTTTGCAGGATCATACTATTGTTTATCCATCGCACAGTCTGTATGCACAAGCTTCAGTGCTAAGAGAGATGCAATCAAGCCTGTCTGTGTGATCAGCTGTCTGATTTTATTTCTGGCCTGTGCCAGGCAGCGCACGTGTTTGCATTTGAATTAGTTTAAAAATGAATAAAACCAAGGTGGCTGACAGCTGTGTTAGATGGAAACAGTATCAGTCATTGTTAAGCCCAGAGGTGCCACCTGCAATTTTTTGGGGTTTTGGCAGGTAAATCTTATTTTGGGGTTATTTATGCTGCTGACTGACTGAGTTTGCAACCAGGTGTGAGTGAGTGCGCGTGCGTGTGTTTATTTGTGCCACCAGAGTATATGAAATAAAGCGTATAAAAGGAGTCGCCTGAAGGAACGAATGGTTATTAGCTTTACAAACAGGATGTCTTTTCTCTCCCCCGCAGAGAGTGAGAGAGATGTCACGCTTTTAGTGCGGTGCAACTATATGTGCCTTTTGTGTGAGGGTATGTTTGGAATGGGTAGCCAACCTAAAGTCTCAGTTTATATAGCTAAATTGAAAGTCTAAAATGTGTGGAAGGCTACTTTAACTGTTAAATGCTTCAGTGCTTTCTATTTATTTGGCAGGCAGGAAAGCAGCCGCCTGGGTTCTGATGAGGTGCCACTGGTCCTGTTTATCAGCTGGTCTGAGAGCAGCTTCGTGCTATGCAGACAGAAAATTATAAGATTATGTTTGACACATTTTGCCACCTGCATTTGTAACAATGTGCTATTTTATATATATACTGTGATTAGCTCTGCCAGCTTGGAGCACATTGCTTTTTTTGTTATTGTTGCACAATTCTGGGTAAGTTTCAAATGGATTTACATAAACCTGAGTGAGAGAGGGTTAGCTGTAAGTTAAGAAAGTGAGTGACACATTTTTTACTTGTAGGGCCTCACAGTTGGTGTGAAAGGGAAAAAAAAAAGCACATAACCAGTATATCTAAAAAAAAAAAGTGCAGACATTAATCTTAAGTGGTTAAACAGAATGGCTGCCATTTCCTGACATCATATTTATGTTTCAGCAGATCAGGCTGATATACTAAAACAACTATGGTGTTTGAAAAGGGTCCAAAATATGAGGTAAAGAATACAGTCAAAATAAATGTGTATCTAAAGACAGCAAACTTCAAGTTGACAGTTGTGATTTACATTTATTTTCTATAAGAATATGAAATATGAATTCACAACTGAAATCATGGGGTCGCAGGCTGGTTAGTCAAGCACAGAACACATCGATGCACGTTGCGCATGCGTTCAGATTCAAGTTCCAGTTCTTATTTCTCCTACTGTCTTTTTGATCCTATAAAACCAACTTATTTTTTCTTTCTATATCCCACCTTCTCTTCCATTCTTTCTTTAAATTTGTTTGATGATACTCCTCGCCTCTGATTTGCTTATTTATATGAAGTTAATATGATTTTGAGTTGTTTTCTTTGCCATCTTAGCTGTCATCTTGTTTCCTTTTATTCAAATATCTGCTGGTACCTATAAAAATGCTGTTGTTAATCCCATCCTTTGTATTCTGAATGATGTCTAATAAAATGTCTGTCCTGCTCTGTGAATGATTGTGTTTTAAACTCAATAATACGGAACTTGAATCTGAACAAATTATTGTTTTTAATGGTTTTATGTCTTCCACCCACTGTACTGTAACAGAACCGCCAACATTTCTCCTGTGTATAGTGATAATCCATTGATGATTCATTTTCCTATTTTTAAAAGAAATTCTGGTGGCGCTATTAAGTTGAAATGGAGAAAGCGTTAAGAATGCATGTGCAATGTATATCGATGTGCTCTGTGCTTGATTAACCAGCCTGTGACCCTGTTATGTAAGATCTCTGTTGTAAATCCATATTCTCATAGAAAACATTTGTATTCACAAATGGCGATAGTTCGTCTTCATAAAGAGTAAACCACAACTGTCACCTTGAAGTTTGCATGTGTAAGTTTGAACAGTTTACACTTTTTAAATTGTTTTTTTTATAAATGAAACATACATTTACAAATTCTAGTTCTGCATAACTATTGACTAATATGCACACATTTCTGCCTTTACATACACCTTTATTTTGACAGTGTTCTTACAAGGGCAGCTATGGCAGGAGTGGTTAGAGCAGTCGTCCTTCAATGCAAGAGTTGGGGGTTCAGTTCCACCGTCAGGTACATGCCGAAGTGTCCCTAGGCAAGACACTGAACCCCTCATTGCCGCCGATGTGTGCCCCATCAGCGTATGAATGTGATAAAGCACTGATTAATCTTTGTATAGATCTAGTAGAGTGCTGTATGAATGGGTAAACGAGGACACAGATTGTGTTGTAAAGTGCTTTGAGTATCTTGATAATATAGAAAGGTGCTATATAAGTACAGTCCATTTACCATTTACCCCATACTGAAAGTTCAAACCACTGCAGTGGTGCATTAGAGTGCACATCTGCAAGTCACTATGCTTTTTAACCAACAGCATCCAGAACTTAAATGCCTCATCGATCAAGGAGCAAAGATTATTTCAGCCCTGGATCTGTTGCATATCACTTACTGTTTAATGTAAAGAGTAGACGAAGCAAACTGTCAAAGATTGTGACTCTTCGGACGCTTTTATCTGGGTGTTTGATTACCATCTGATCAGATGGCTTTCTGCAAACAATGTAAACAAGAAAGTGCATTTCAGCTGTGTTGCCACAATATTTATTCATGTTCTACATTTTATTGGGTTGTCAGTTCTTTTTTTGTTTATTAGTACTTAATCACTTGATAAACATTACTGCCCTATTATGTGGAATCATTTCATATTTTTCCCAATCGTAGTCTATCCTCATACATTAAGTCAACCCGTGCAGGTTGTGGCGAAGTTGCATGAATGGCTGAGTTTAAAATGTGTTCAGACACAGCTGTTCTTATAGAACAACTTAATTCTCATGGACTGGTGTTGATACCTGCACTGACTGAAACAGACAGGTAGAAATAACACGCTGAGAATACTTTACCAATCAGAAACGTTTAGCTCTGCAAGGCCCCAATATGAAGGTTGTGGTTAACCCCAGAAGTACCACCTCCCTACAAGGCCCGTTTTTTGCCACAGTGTTGACACTTTTTACTGTCTGGAACTGTTTAGTCTCTGATTCTTTTTCCCCACACACAAAAAGGAATAAGTTGAGTAAAGGATCCCCAGAAGGTCTTGTCAAAACAGCATTTCTGCTGGCTGCAATGTAGCAACTAAACTGGATGGATTGAGGCAATGCATTAGCACAGTAAGACTATCTTAGTAAATCTTATGTACTGAAAGACACATCATCGAAAACTATGTTACTGCTGAAGATGATGTTATTCTGTCCAGAATCAACACTTTATTACCTCAAAAATGTATCCCTGTCTGGTTTATTTTGGGCAGATGTTACATAAAGCTGTATATGGTACAACATGGTAGGAATCCAGATGTTGTCACAAAGAATCTGATCATTTCTAAATAAACTCTCTTTCTGTATCTGCATTAATATAAATGATAACACCTGGCCAAAAGTTAAACAGGGTTTTCAAAATAAATAACTTGAGATTTAACAGTTTGGGGAAAAAGAAGAAGAAGAAAAATGTGTCATGAGACTGCCAGCCATCATTTGAGAGAGCAGGTCATGGAAATTACTAGCAGGAGTTTTGGAAGTGGATCTGAGTGTCCCAGTTATAAAAATATTAAAGTTTGACCGAGTGAATGTGACACCTTCCTTCAGGTGGGCAAAATGCTTCTGAAGTACATTTGGTGGTACTGATGGAAGTTGAAGAAACAAAACACACTGTGGAATCATGGGATAGTGGTGGACCAACATGAATTGGTTCTAGTTTGAGACTTGGACCAGCTTGTGTTGATATCTGACACATGTAGCCTCATTTGTTTAGACAGTTAACGTTTGTTGGCATTATTGTGGTAAATGTTCAGGTCTAGTTCTGGTTTCCAATCAGCATCAAACACAAACTGCTGGTTGTGTTTTACCCAATAACTCAGCTCAGTGTTATTTTCAGGTATTTTTGTGTGATTGGCTCCATATTGGTCACTATGATGCAAATAGGAGTCCAGATTCTTCCAAAAACATACCAGCTGCATTCATTAACTAACTGAAGACATTAAAGTAGTCCCTCACTTATCATGGGGATTATGTTCCAGACACCCCCGCGGTAGGTGAAAATCCGCAAAGTTGGGACGTTATATTTATTTTATTATTTATATATTTTAAGGCTTTATAAACCCTTCCCACACTCTTGCAATGTTCTTAACAACGTTCCAAACTCTCTAAACGCTCTAAAAGAGCACAGCGATCGAGAGCAGACAGACTGATGCTACGGTTACTGAGCCGATCAGTGCCCAGGGGCAGAGTGGCCATCGCGAGCACCAGGTTCGTTCGGTTTTGGTCAGGTCAGCTCGGTCCAGGTTAAGGCTCAGTTCGAACACAATGTTCAATCTTACGTTGAAAACCCGTGAAAGAATGAGTCTGCAAAAGTCGAACCGCAAAGTATCGAGAGACTACTGTATATCTACCGTATTTTTTGGACTATAAGGTGTACCGGATTGTAAGGTTGTTTTCACACCTGATAGTCTGGTAGACTCGGTTCGATTGGGGACCAAAATTCATAACATTTGTTTACATTTCAGCTGGTGCGGTTTGCATTCACACTGAGTCAGTCGAGCCAACCTGTTCCCCTCCTCCCCTGTGGTGGCGCTGCACCAAGAACTACTGAAGGAAACAAAACAAAAACCTCTGAAGAAGACACTTCTTCTTCTTCTGGAAATAAAAGCAAAAACCAAGTGGCGTCAAATTTTAGCAGTTTTAGGATTTCTGTTTTGTCATTTTTCAACAATGGACTCGGCATGAGCGGAAGATGAGGCAGAAGACCACTGAGAATGTTATTTTTCACAGAAGGTCGCTGACGGCTCCATATGAGGTATTAAAAATACGCATTAGTTTGCCCTGTGCTGTAGTCCACTTCCTGCTTTTGGAGCGGTCTCTGGTCCACTTGCATTCACACTGCATTTGAACCGCGCTAGAGTTCACTTCAACCGAATCGAGACCCAAGTTTTTAGGCGGACCAGAGTTCGATTTTTTTTGTTCCACATCAGTGTTAGATTGCGCATTTACACCTCCCCAAACGAACCGGACTTTCTAGGCAAACGGACTAGAGTTTGATTAAAGCGAACTAAACAGGGCTAGTGTAAATGCACCCTAAGGCGCATTAAGCAAAATAAGTTCATTTTGACAGCTTTTTGAGCGCCGTGTATCACATAAAATCAGTTCAAGGTCAATAAACACAGCCAGAATTAATACATAAGATGCAATGGATTATAAGGCTCACTGTCAATTTTTGAAAAAATTCAAGGATTTTAAATGAGCCTTATAGTCAGAAAAATACCGTAAATCTTTTTTTACCTTTTACAACTCACACTAACATGTTAGCTAGCGTTATCTGACCGTTTTTCTGTCTCTTTTGTTCAATTTTTGCATGTATCTCTATTTAACATAGCCAAATGTCATTTTATGTAACTCAAATAGGAATGATGTGCTTAGATAATTTAGCTAGTCTCCTAAGAACTTGAACTGTATAGTTTTCCTCCTATTTCATTTTTTTCTTTCAAGCACTGCTCATTTTTTTCCTGGGGTATAATGACAGACTGTATTTTGAATCTGTCTGCACTGTAAGAAAAGCTGAAACAAAAGGCTTCGAAGAAAGAAGATCAGCAGCAACAAAAAGTATACATTCTTCGAGCCATGACATAAACTATCCTCCTGCGTGGGAGCTGCTTTGCTTTTGTCTTTAGTGAGGATTTTTTTTTTTTTTGGGGTGTTATTTTTGATTACTGGTTTGGAGTCAGCAGAGAAGCTAAAGCAGCAACCTTTTATCCTGTCTCATTACGGTGCTATTGATTGAAAAGAGAAAAGTTATGACTAGTTGTCACACTATCAAACTTTGCACTTATCAGCAGAGCACAAAGCCAATGCTCCATAATTGGCGTAATCAAAAAACATGAAGGTAGTTAAAAGCTCATTTTCAGTTTAGGCACAACTACTGTGGAGTGTTTAGTGTGTGTGTGTGTGTGTGTACTTAAACACTTTTACAGAATAACAAGGGGTGACACAGCCACTCAAGGGTAGATTTAATTGTTTATGTTGTAGTTTTCCACGTGTCAAAAAATCAGAGGATTTCTAGTTTTAGGGGAGACATTGTTTTCTTATGAAAAACTATTCAAATGTGAACATTTCTTAATGCAAAACATGTTTATAATTACAGCTGTGAAACGTGTCAGAATACATTTATCTTCACAGAGAACCGGTGGGTTTAGAAAGAGAGATTCTTGCTACTGAAGTTTTAACTCTGCGGAGGATGAAATACAGAGAATGTGGCATTGAAAGCAAATTTAATGTGTCACAGATATTTAAACATTTACTGACTGCTTGTGATTATTTTTTAATCGGGCATCTTAAAGGCACTGATCAGATGTTGTGAATTGTGGTTCAGAGAAAAGACTTTGAACAATTAATATCTTACCTGTTGTGGAAATCTATTTGAATGACCTCAGTTTGGAGTAAATAACCTGATCAGATTGATAAACTAATGGCTAATCCAAGTGGGACCAAGATCAAGCTGGATCGCTGCTGGCTCTGAACTTTCTGCTGGAAGTTTTCCAGTCTGCACCAAAAACAAAACAGCTAGCTAGCTGCTAGCACTTGCAATTAACCACAAAATTGTAAGTAAATAACCACATATTGTGACACGAACAGTGGTAAAATAATTATAAATACACAGCTATGAAATGAGATTGGAGTTGTTTTAAGATCGCAATAATCCACTTTTGTCTTAGAAATGTTCTGATTAGGCATTTACCTGCCGGTCCAGTCAGAAATAAACCGTATAGCTCAGAAACTATCTACAACAGGTAAGATACTGATTAGTTACAACATTTTCAGATAACTCCTCTTTAAAACTCCATCCATCCATCATCCATCCATCCATGCATCCATCCATCCATCCATCCATCCATCCATCCATCCATCCATCCATCCATCCATCCATCCGTCCGTCCATCCATCCATCCATCCATCCATCCATCCATCCATCCATCCATCCATCCATCCATCCATCCATCCATCCATCCATCCATCCATCCATTATCTTTACCCGCTTCTTCCTTTTTGGGACGCAGGGTTTGCCGGTGCAAATGTCCAGCTGTCCACTGTGCTAAAGGTGGGGGACACCTTGGACAGGTCTCCAGTCCATCACAGGGACACATAGAGACAAATGAGACAAACAACCATTCACTCTCTCACTCAAACCTAGGGATAATTTAGAGTCACCAATCAGCCTAACATGCATGTTTTTGGTTTGTGGGAGGAAACCGGAGTACCCGGAGAAAACCCACACATGCACGGAGAGAACATGCAAACTCCACCCAGAAAGGGCCCTGGAACGGGATTTGAACCGGGGCAACCTGCTTGCTGAGAGGCAGCAGCTCTACCAGCTGCACCACCGTGCTGCCCCTCTTTAAAAATATCCACATTATTCTTTAAGGTTTGCCCCTCCATGACCACACACAGCCTTATATTTATCTCAAATAAGAAAGACAGCTGAATGCCCCCCACTCAAGAATTACAGTAACGTGTGGTCAGGCCAGTGTGTCCTCTGCTCACATGTCGTTTGTGTTTTAACCTCCAGTGAATGAAAGGAAGAGTGCTGTCTGGTCACCATAGCTGGAAGCAATAACTCACTGTCTGTCTGTGCATTTTTTTTTATTTATGTTTTTTGTAAATTGCATGGGACTATCCCAGGATTTGTCTCTCATTATTTCTTGCAGGTTGTTGTCACCTGACGTTATATTCACCCTGTCTTGGAGGGGGTATATAGCTGTAGCTGTTTGATTGCTGCACTGTTTGCTCCTCTTGTTATTTTCCATCCCCGTTGTATTTTGCTGCTGCACGCAAGCTTGTTTGCAACATAAGCACAGGACCTGTGCCTTTGTGTATACTCATGACAAGATCCCTTTGGTGCCATTTCTTTTCCTCATATCTGAATTGTGTTGGTTCAACTAAAAACAAACAAAACAGAGGACAGACAGAAACAAGGCTCTCAGCTCGGCTACTATCCATGTGTAGAGCTTCCAGCAGTTTTTTTTTAAAGAGCTGGTTCAGATTAAAACTGCATGCCATTCGACTATGAATCAATAGATTTGATGAGGTGTGTGTGATTTGATTGTGCTTGTGGAAATTCTTGCTTCAGGTGCACCTAAAGGCAAATACTAGTTAGTGTCCAATAGCCACAGGGGAAGTAACTGGCCTGTATTACAGACTTCCCAGACTGGCACTGAAACTCACACAGAAGCATTAATCTGACTAGTTCAAGCTTCAATCTGAGGGAAAATGCTTGTAAGCAACTTTTTCTCTATAGTTTCCTCCAAAATAACAGTAAGGTTTGAGTAATTACTGCTTGTCCTTGTGCACATCTATGCTTTTTTAGTGACAAACTTCCCTTGTGACCCAGATCTGAGTGGTGGTCTCCTCTCTGTCTCACATGGGGAGATGACTGAGGAGAAGCTAAAGTTCTGGGGGGAGGCTTCCTGCCTGCCACGGTGATTCAGGAGAGACTGGAGCTGCATAAAGAGCAGAGGCAGCAGCTGCTTTGTGTCTGGTTTGACTCCTCTCCAGCACGTCAGACCATCTCGCCTCCAATCCGGCCCATCTCTTCACGCCCAGATTTTATCTCTTGTGTTGTGATAAGCAGGAACCCTCTGGCCATTCGTAAACCAGTTTCTTTCTGGGCTGATTTGCATGGATCTTTTTCCACTTCTCTCTTGTCCGCTTTAATAATAGCACTCCAGCTGCCTCCTCCTTCAGTGAATAACCCCTGACCTCCCTCCCCCACTCTTTTAGAAACAAAGCTCGGCTCACCTCATCCCACTTTTCAAAGAGCGCTAATTAGAAACTGGCTATATGTGAGAGCCAAACCAGATACTTTCATCTACCTTAAAGGTTTGTGTTTAACAGCCACATTTATCTTTGACTCTTTACAAGCACCCTCTCTGCCAAGGTGAGATTAAAGCAGCCCCCCCCCCCCTCCCCACTTACTTCCCCTTTGGGATTTTGTCCGCTCCTCCCCTTTTGCGTTTAGGG
This sequence comes from Nematolebias whitei, assembly GCF_014905685.2. Taxonomy (NCBI): domain Eukaryota; kingdom Metazoa; phylum Chordata; class Actinopteri; order Cyprinodontiformes; family Rivulidae; genus Nematolebias; species Nematolebias whitei. The sequence continues at coordinate 23,745,842 of NC_056510.1, forward strand.
AGTCGCTGCAGAGAGGACTCCGCTTTACTCCTCCACACAGACACACGAACACCCACAGCACTTTGAGCTGCTGTCCCTATACTCCCTGCACCATGCTTGATCCTCCACCCGAGCAGATCCCACGCTGGAGGGATGCACACCAGGCGCTGTAACCATGGCGACTGCTCTCCACATGCTGATCCACATGCAGCGACAAGCGCTCGACTGGGTGCTCACATCCAGACATAACTCTGTCTGCATTCATCTTTACCATTATATTCCTATGCCCGGTGATAAACGGGCCTGTCTTTTGCTTTACAATTTATTTATTTTAATATGTATTTATTGTGTATTGTAATTGCCTATTCATAAATGCATGAATTTATCCACTCGTGACTTCGACAACCCGAGAGGCAAAATAACAGACAATAGCAGGGGGGGAAAATCTGTTTGAAGTTGACTAATTAATACTTAATTACTTTCGTTTCCAATCTGCAGCTTTATGTGCAAATGTTGGGGCTGATAGCAAGTTGCCAATCATGCAATAAACTAACAACTGTACATTAAGCAGACGCAGCTGTCAGGCCTAATTGTGCACAAGCTTAAGATGGATAATGACTGGAGATAGCTGTGTGTTGTTGTAGTCCTGAAAAACACAACGTTCACTCTTTCTGCTCATGATAACACATAGAGTGTTGAGATTTATGCATTTTTATTTTTTATTTTTGCTTTCTGCACGGTTTTGTCCTGTTGTTGATTTGCAACTGTGTTCTCAACTCAGACTCGGTGGGGGAAGTGTGAGCACAGAATGTGGGGGTCAGGGTGGGTTCGACTGAGGGGGGTTGGGGAGACGAGGTTAGTAGGGTAGCAGGTGTCCACAAAGAGTTAATGGACTAAGTAAGGGGTGTAGCTGTAGGCTATTAATGTACTGGAAGTGTGTGTGTGTGTGTATGTGTGTGTGTGGCGGGGTGGGGGGAGTTCGTATATATATGGGGTCATGGACCAGTCTAATTTTCTCTGTCGCTGGTCCCAGTCTTAGTTTTTCTCTCAGGTTCAAAACTGATAGTTCAAATAATTTGAAGTGAGGTTCATTAAAATGGTACAAACATTTAATATCTAACCTGTTGTAGATATCGCTTTGAATAAACTCAGTTTGGAGAAATAAGAGTTATATTTTGACTGGATTGATGAGCTAAGGGCTAGCATGAGAGGAAAAAGCAAGGTTCAAATAACCCGTTTTAAAGTTTCATAGCAGCTCGTGTGAACACTCTTTTTTTAAGCATTTAATTTGCCATCATTTTTACATTACACTATTATTTAGATAGCATTCTAGGGTTATTTGCAAACAGTTAGCAGCTGCAGCTAGCTGTAGCATTTTGAGGACGAATATTTGAATATTTCTGCTGTAATAAATGTGTAATGTAAAACCGAGGATGGTGTTAAAAAGTTTTTAAAATAGCAGTCACATGTAACTAAATAAAACAAATTGAGCTTTAAATTGTTTTAATCATTCCTCTTCGGTTTGGACCTGTCATCACTTTGTAAATCTGGTCAGTATTAAACTCTTTATTAAAAACTAAGGTTATTCAGAGAGCTGTCTAAAACAGGTAAGATATTAACTGTTCATACACCAGATTGCAACTTCAAATGACGTTTTCCTTTGTAAGTGGATTTGAAAGTGATTGGTTTTAGGTAACACATCAGTGTTGCATAAACTATCCTGTTTACATGACAGTCTGTATTTTGTGTACATATATGTTATTGCAGAGTTCCCAGCAGGCCTGCCGGTATTATCTATGATTTATAAAGTAAACAAAGTGATTAGAAGCGCTGTAACCTTTTCAGCTACATTCTAACCTTTTTTTTTTTTTTTTACTAGCTGCAGTTTCTCTGTCTTTCTCCTGAATTATTCATCTACAATATGGTTAGTAAGGAGCTGTCTTGACTCACGCTTTTTCGATTTTAATTAAGTTTATATGTCAAGATGTGTCTCTAGCTGTGCCGTATGTGACTGTGGCACAGTAGCTGAGCTTCTGCTCTGCACCGAGTCTGTCTGTTGACTTTTTACTGCAGTGCTCCAAAGTTCAATGGCATCCAAGTATTCGTAAGAAAAGTCCAAGATAAGCATGTTCAAATTTGTTATTCTGGAACGGTTTCAGAGGACGCATTAATGTGATCTGAACCAGATATTTTCAATTACCATATATTTATGTTCAGTGATACAATAACAAGGCAATACACAGCACTCTGTAAATTGTGCTGTTTTCTAGCTGAGCTGGAGGAATATATTTATTCCAGTAATGAGTGTTGATCAAAATGATGTGCTTAATGCTATTTAAATGAATCAGAGGAATCTGAAGCTCTTTTTTTATTGGGGTTAAACTGGAAGGCATAGCAGCTGAGGGTGTAGGAGGGAGGATGAAGTGGCAGCTGTTCTGCAGGGAAGGATGGAATATGATCTGGCCTGTGCTGTTGACAAAATCAAAAAATGCTACTAGCACAAGAATATCAGAGCGGAAAATCCAGCTAGACCACATTGAAAAAAAATATTTCTGCCAAGAGAGCAAAGCCCCTTTAAAACTGCAGCAGCTTTTCAGACGTCCAGTATTCAGAAACTCATAAACGCAGACGTGTGATGTAGATTCGGAAACGCTCGCTGCTTCTGTCCTGGTTCCACCAGCTGTTATGAGCAAACGCGCAGGTGGGGTCATGACTGCTGCGGCCCAGGGGAGCCTTAAATCACAAGTATTTAGCATAGGGAGAGCCGAGGCGAAAGTGAACCATGCAGGTGGGACATCTGAGACCTGGATTTGAGTGACAGAAATGGAGATTTACATTTTGACGTGAATCTGTTTTCTGCAAGACTTGACTTGGCCGAGAAATATTTAAAATCAACGTATTTGCTCCATATTGTGTGAAAATCTGAGACATGGCTAATTTCTATAATATGAGTGTAACATTTTCTTTGCACTGGGAAAACAAACGTGACTGGCTCTGCATACAGAGTTATCAGACTTATTTTTGGAGCAAAGCAACTGTGTGGAGGAGACGGTGGGTGTGAGGGGGTGCTATGTATTCTGTTTACATCATGCTCCGTAATTCTCATGTGCAAATGAGCTTTTACTTCTGAATGAGGACTGGTGTGTGTGTCCTGAAGAATAGTCGCTGTTATGGATCCAGTGATTATTTCTTCTGACCAACTGGTGGTCTCTCTTTTGTGCCGCCTTTTAGTATTGACTCTGCCGGATCCTCAATCTTCTGCTCTGCTCTTGTAGTAATTGGTTGAGTCGTCTTTTTTCCCCTCCATAGATTAAATATAAAAGCTTACTGAAGCTTTACTGAAGGTCTGATAAGTGCAGGTCTTTTTAAGTGCTATATCATTAAAGAAAGCTGCATTCATTGGCTGAACTCACTCTTTGTCATCTGTGGACCTTTTGAAAGTGATAGCAAAAATTAAAACCCTATTACATCTCAAAGAGGTGTAATAGGGATTAGGGGTTTTATATCCATCTGAAGTGTTTCTCTCCAGCTCCACCTGTTGTTAAAATATCAAAAATAAATTAAATTCTAATCTATTACAAAATGGTAGCTTATGTTTATTAAGATTCTAAGATCTGCTGTCCAGAAAGTTGTATTTGATAGAAACAATTTTATGCTTTTTCCAAGTTTGTTTTATGTAGTTTTTATTTTAGAGTACCGGTAATTACTCCTTAAACAAACAAACAAACAACAAACAAAAAGAACCATCTGGTTAGTAGATATTAAAAATGATTCTGGATTGATCCGAAGTTTCTTGAAAAACTAAAAAACGGTCTTTGAACGTAACCTGGACGAGATACAACTGATGTCTTTTTTCCAAGTTAGTTTGACTCACCGTGCACTCTTATGGGGCGGCTGTGGCTGAGTGGTTAGAGCAGTCGTCCTCCAATGCAAGAGTTGGGGGTTCAATTCCACCAGCATGCTGGTGTCCCTGAGCAAGACACTGAACCCCTCATTGCCTCCGATGTTTGTCTTGTTTGGTGTATGAATGTGATAAAGCTCTGATTAGTCTTTGTAAAGAAATAGAGTGCTGTATGGATGGGTAAATGAGGGCACAGATTGTAGTGTAAAGCACTTTGAGTATCTTCAGTACAGTCCATTTATCATTTATGCAGAAAGCAGTGGTAAAACCTGCAATTTTCAATAAAGGAATGAAATTACATAAAAACTTATACCAAGCATTAAGTTGTGTTTTGAACTTATCGCAGAGTTGTTTCAACTGGATGATTGACCATTAATTGATTTTGTTGTCTTTGGTTCTTGTGACAAGTGTTTTTATTTATTTTTTTATATTAAGAAGACAATTAGGGATAAATTGTGTGTGACACCTTGATTGGATTATTATTATTTTTCCATAAACCTATTAGTTTTACAAATAGCCAATCAGAGTATGGAGCTTATGCTGATTTAACGAGTTAAGCTTTCTCAAAAATTCTTGTAGGATCCAGCAAAGAATGGCCATTGGACACCATAAGAACCAGAAGGGGACACTTTCTAATAATAATAATTGGTCCTTGGCTGAAAACCTTTTGGAAAATCTGTGGAAAGAGCAAGAACATGATGACTGGGCAGTGTTAATTTTAAATTAAACCAGCGAGTAAACAAACAAACACACAGTTTTGTTGGCCATGAGTCCTGGCTGTATTTAGCTAGATACGCAGAAGTGCAACAGATTTTGATTCATGAACCAATTTATCAGCCCTTTTCAAAGAACACTTTAAAGTTGGACTGAGACGCTTTCTACATGTCTCTGTGTGGTTTGGGCTACTGCAGAGGGGATTGAAGCTCATTCAGTGGTGTTGCACTGCTGAGCCTGCAACAGAGGTAGTCACAGAGCTGAGTTGGTGAGTAGGTGTGAAGTGGCGTGCGATATGGCAGAGCTCCAAACAAACCAAAAGCTCTGCCGTCATACACTGGCATTATTTGTGCAAACATGTAGTACATTGTTGCAAGACTTGGCCATCTTAATTGGTTCTTCTGTGAACAGTTGGAGGTGGCCTAAGCAGATTACAAGGTCTTAGGTTATAGGTTATGAGGTTACAAGGCTCTTTAAGGTCATATCCCTTAATTTATTTATTTATGGTCATATCCATCTATTTTCTATACCCTGTTGAATCTATGCAAGAGTACAAGGAGCTGGACAAGAGCTATAATACATCCTAAATAGTTTTCCAATCCATCACAGTTCCACATAGAGACCAACACACTCACACTAGGGCCAATTTAGAGTCCAATTACACCAGTCCTTCTCAAATAGTGGGGCGCGCCCCCCTGGGGGGTCCCGGAGCAATGCCAGGGGTGGCGCATGTGACCCCGAGGAACATTTTGCGGCAGGGAGTAGGGTTTAAAAAAAAGTAAAACATTTCACCATTCTCATTTTGTCATGGTGCGTTTGGCAACTGTTTGCTAAAATCCGGCAACTCTCAGTCTTAATAATAATAAAGTTATGAACAAATATGTCTGTCTTGTCATTTGGGGAGCCATGATTGAACTTCCCTCTTCTTCCCTCTGCCGCTGAGCAGCTGGTGACGCTCGTCACACGCAGCACGCGTTACCTGCCCCGCTTTCGCTTTAACATTTTTTGTTTGTTTGTTTGTTTTTTAGTTTGTCAAAGCACAATTTTGATGTTTATTTAAATACAGAAGTAATGTTTAATAAATGTTAGGACTCTATTCTTTGCTAGCAAGTCCTCAGCTCTGGACGCATTTCACCCACAGCATGCAGCAACAAAGAGTATAAACTCAGATGATGTTTTTTTTTATTATTTGTTGGAAAAACGCATGTTTCACAAATGTTAGGACTCTATTCTTTGCTAACAAAATATATTTTATGTCATTAAACAACTTGTCAGGTTCTTCTCTTGTGAGTGCATTCCCCTGGAACCGCCCCCCCCTCCACACACACACACACACACACACACACACACACACACACACACACACACACACACACACACACACACACACACACACACACAGCCCACCCGCTCTTGCACTCTCTGCATCTTCTCTGCTGTTGCTGCTCTGAAGACCAAGTCCAGGTCCAGGTCCAGCTAAACAATGAGCAGGAGCTGAGAGCTGCAGGATCATGTTTCAAACTCTGCTTCAAAAAGCTGTGCACTGCAAAACGTGTTCATTGTAGCCATTAATCCTGACTTCCTCATTTTGATAAAAAAAATAAAATGAAATAAATCAGCACAAATTGTTTTATTTATTTGTTGTTTTGTAGGTCAAAGTGTTGTATATAACGCTCCTGACTTAAAATGTTACTGATCAATTTGAATTTATTATTATTTATTGATTTTATTTAATTTGATTTTTCAGTATCAAATGGTCAAACATGTTTACAGTTTAAATAAGGATAGATTTTTTTTTTAGACGACTATTTCATCTTTGGTACTTTCTGGGATCGTTTTGCCCAAATCAAATGTCCAATAAAAAGTAAAAGCAAAGCGAAATGAGCTGAGGTTTACAGGAAAAAGCAAAGGTTGAGGCCATTGTAAGCAGCTGGCTAGCTTAGCGTTCTACAGCACATTGGCAGGAAACATGGAAAAAACAGATACACCGACCTGCACGAACTGCAGTGAACCCAGCTGTTGATTTCGAGCACATAATTCCTGAAGTCTTTTCATTATGTGAAACTGTGCAAGACATATTCCTGTTTCTAAGTGAGATTTTCACAGACGCGGTTGTCCATCTCAGTCATACTACTGAGCTAAATCTCCCTCTGGCTGTAGTTTTTACAGCACCTCTACCACATTGTCTTGGAAACAACAAGAGAAAGAAAGAACGTAAGTGTCTCATTTGTACATTTAAAAGTGCAGCAACTAGGTTAAACGTGGGCTCTGCTGTAGCTCTCGCTTCAGCTCAATATGAAAGAATACAATAATACACTGTACAAATACATATGATCTATTTTAGGTCCTCTAAATGTTTCCTGCAGTTTAAAGCTTCGAATAGCACGAAGACAAACCCTTGTGCTCGTAAACAAAAGTTGGTAGACTTCGTCCTCATGCAACTATTCTCATTTTAGAATAATTTAATACATAAAATGGACATCGTATATGTTTCCTCAAGATGCACAGACATGGAAAAGTGGCATACACTATGATAACTTGCATGATCACTCCCTGTAGCTACATCTTGTACTCTGTTGTACTGATTAGAGCTGCGTGGGTGTAATGGGCAGTTGTTGTAACTGTTTGTCAGCTGTTGGAATGACCAGCCGGCCTGTCTTTGCTGGCCGCTAATGGAAAACAACACTTACTGTAGCCTCTCTTCTTAACCAGTGCTTTTCTCATGTCACTCTCACTACCACACCTGTTTCTCGGCTGGCAAGGCTTTCAACAGCTCTGGTACACCCTTGAAAATAATTTAGCTTTCTTATCAGTTCAGGAGAAATGCATTTAAAAGATTATATTTAATAAATTAGGCAGGCACTATGGGATATGTTGGAGATCTTAACGCTGGTAAAAGGGTCGGAGGTTGTTAATAACAGCCCTGCTACAATGATTTCTACATTCTGACGCAGATGGTGATTATCACTGCAGGAAGGATGAGGACTGGAAAAGCAGAGAGAGGATGCAGCCTGAATTGTAATGTTTGATGCTGTCCAGAGCTCCTTGAGGAGCCAAAACGCTCTGAAAGAGCTACGAGAATCAACCAGAGGGGATTCTCACCAGTTCATTACATGACTTACATTTAGTCATGATCTCTTGGTGCCATGTACAAAAAATGACATGCGTATCTTCCTTCCTCAAAGATAACATGAGCATTTGTAGTCTCTAAAAGCTCTTTCCCCCATCATTCATGCATTAGTCGCACAAAATCACTTGTTATGTCAATAGGGATAAAGTGCATGAGGGATTACAAAAAGACAATTCTGATTTTGGGAAAACAAAATGCTTAGGACTAGATAGAGTTTGTATTGTTCAGTCACATTATAAATGGTAACATTCCCCTTCCATGAAAATCTCTGCTCTTGCCTTTATCTCTTCAAATTCCTCTTATCCTGGATTCTATCCATGTCTTTAGGACTCTACCTCTTTCTGGTAATGATGCTAATGGGGTCAAACGATTTTGATGGCCTTGAAGGATAGTTTGGATAATTGTAACCAGTGCTGAGAGGTGTACAGAGAGAACAACTCTGATGCTCTTTGATATTTCTCTCTGAGATTGAGATAAGCAGAATATAAGTTGGTCATTTGCTTAAATGTTCACTTATTTCAGTGCATTTTAGTCATGTTGGGATGCTGGAGGTAATGTCTGTCTGTCAGTGACTTCTTGCTGGGCTTTTTTTCTCTCCCACCATGTAGCCTTTGGTTGTTCTTAATGTTACTTTACAAGAGACTACAGATCTGGTTCACAAGCTGAAATTTCTCTTGGGGCCAGTGAAATATGGATTTATCCATCCATTATCTTTACCCGCTTCTTCCTTTTTGTGTCACAGGGGTCACTGGTGCCCATTTCCAGCCATCACTGTGCGAGAGGCGGGGGACACTTTGGACAGTTGCAAGTCCAACACAGGGACACATAGAGACAAACAAGACAAACAACCATTCAGTCTCTCACTCACACCTAGGGACAATTTAGAGTTATGAGTCAGCCTAAGATGCATGTTTTTGGTCTGTGGGAGGAAGCTGGAGTACCTGGGGAAAAGGCCACGCGTGCATGCAAAGAACATGCAAAGTCCACCAAGAAAGGTCACGGGCCGGGATTTGAACTAGCGACCTTATCGCTGCTGTGTTGAACCTATTTTGGTGGCATTTTTCTCCTTAATGACTTTTGTGGTGATAGCATCTTCAACCAACAAAATACAGATCATACGTTTATTTAATGTAACCAAAGTCAAATAAGTTCATTTACATAACACTTGCTCATGCAATAAACTGCAGACTCAAACGGTCACACAATAATCTTTCACTGCATTGTCAAATACTTATGGATAAAGAATGAGTTAATCATAACTTTAAACATTTATAAATAAATAATAATAAATAATTTAATAATAAAATTTTAACATTTTTTTAGCACTGTAAAACTCAAATAAGGAGACAGAAAAATGTGTTTCACTGTAACATATTGAGAAAGTGATTGAATAAAAGGAGTTTGAGCTTTAAAAGGGCACATTTTGTGTATTCAGTGTAATCCGTGACATAAATTCCCAATAATTGGCCCACTGGTTTATTAACACAAAAGTGAAAAAGTTACAGTAAAATTAGAAGAAAAAAAATCTTAAGCTATCTGTTATAACAGAAAATCAGTAGCTGACTCATCATTTGCTTTGCTGGCCCAACTTCTTAATGTTTGCATGTTTTATACTAATGTGAATTGGCAGTGAAGACCAGGCGTTCTCCTGATAATTCTTAAACCTTACACTTGACATTAATCTTGATCAATACAAATATGTTACATATAGGCATGTTTCTAATATCAAGAGGTTAGGTTTGAAGATAAAGAGTAAAAGGTAGTGGAACTAGTGTCTCAGGTTACATTTTGCTCCGTCTACACATTAGTTTTGCTGATGGTTTTGTATCTCTCAGCTGTTCTAGGAAAAAATAAAATTATTTCTCTTGGAAGTGTCCCAGGCAGCACAGGAAGTGCTACAGTATACTGTTGCAGCAGTTATTTGTGTTTGAAAATAATGATGAAATATGATGTTGTGATGGAAAGTAAATGTATCTACTGCGCTAAGCAAACTTTTATAGTCACATATTGGTAAATGAAGTGTTCACCATGTTTGCCTGGGCCTCCTAGAAGCTCAGGCTGATAAAAGAGGTTCTTCACCATGAATTTCCTGTGTACGTTCCTAAATGTAATGACCTTCGAGTGGCTCATATCCCTCACCCTCCCCTCACTTTTAAAATAATGCTGACTTGGCTGTTTTCTTGACTTGGACCTTGGGTTCCAGGCCTTATCTCATCTGAAGAAGACAACCTGCTGAAACATCCTGTCTTCTAAGAACTTCTGTATTAGGAAATGCACGTGGAAAGCTTGTGCAACTGAAGGCCTATAAAAGGCCAGTGAACCCTTTGTTCGGGGCTTGACTTTCACTGCAGGCAGAGGGAGCCTCCAGACGCTTGTTTGAGCCTCCGAAATAAAGACACTTGCAAGATCAGATCTGATCTCGTCATTTAGTCTCAGCAAACTTATATCTCACTGTTTGTTAAAGTTTCCACGACTATATGTAACCCTGTTGCTCAGTACAACAGCTGAGATATTAATAAATCATAACTTTCTACAAACAGCTCCTTCAATTAATCTAATGACTAATTAGTGGCAAGTCTGAACACAGCCAAGACAAAATGGTCTTTCTCAATCTAAAAAGTTTCTTAACGGTCAAGCAAATATTATTCCATACATGTTTACTCTGCAGGCAATTTTTTAATACAAGCTTTTTTTTTTTATTCTTAATTTTTACTTAGATATTTCTTGTTGTCTGCAACAAGCTGTAGCAGTTCTGATGCAGGCTGTAGTGAAATGTCTCAGGAATTTTTGATAAAATAGTGATGTAATGCAAAACTGATGCCAAAACACAAATTTAAGGCATAACATTTGCAATGTCCCTTTAATGTGATTGCTCACTGAAGGGAAGCTGTGGTGTGTGTGTTTAGAAACAGAAGTTCAGTGAATTGAATGGATGGAGAGCTTGAATCTCCAAATTAGGAGTGAATATCCGCTATATTACTTACTCCCCGCAGCAATTTTATTACGCACCTTTCCAGATGTGTAATTATCATGTGTCACAGAGGAGTGATGATGTGGAGTGGAGGCATGTTTCACTGCTGTTTCCTCTGAGAATAAGACACTGGCCACAAATGATTGGATTAGTGTTTAACCCCCACTTTCCACTTAGCTTAATCCGCTTTGCAGCTTTCTGTGTGTTGGGTGTGTGGTATGTGTGCGTATTTAAAATCATTTACTCCCCTCCTTCTCCACGCTCCGGCAGATGAACACGGAGGACAGCTTGTTCGTGGTCACTCCATCGTCTTCCATCAGACACATGCTTCCTGCGTCCTGTAAGGTTGTGTGGGAAGCATCTGGCAACTTCATGAGAGATGAGACACAGGAGGGGGAAGCCAGAAAGAGAGAGAGAGAGAATGAGGCAGGGAGGAAGAGAAAGGTAGCAACAACAAGACCTCTGTGGTGAGCAGAGATGGAGATGAGCGTTAATAATAGAAGATCTTGTGCCTGGTTGTACAAACACGGGGCGCTCGGAGATCAAAACAGCAGCTAAAGGTGAAACAGAGCGGAGGTGGTGGGATTAAAGTGGAAGGGTGGTGGGATAGAGCGATCTGCTGAACGTCTGCAGGGGTTGGTATGTCATTGTCATCCCGTCTGTGCAGCCTGCAGAGCGATGGGCACTTTGAAGTTCCACAGAGCTGCTTAAATCCTGCCTGAAAAGATGCAGAGAACCGCAAGGCAAAGAAAAGTGACAGGAATATGCAGGGGAAGAAAGTGGAGGGGCAGGACGAGAGGAAAGGATTGATGGTGGGTGAAACACAGACGAAGGGAGTGAGAGTAATCAGAAGTAAGGAGGCCTGTTTCGAGCAAATGACAGGAAACAGGCAAGAAGAGGGATGCTCTTAGTGCAACACAGTATGAGTAATACAGGATTTTCTTAGTGTGATTTACGAGTCATGTTTTCAGCAGGTCTTGGAGGGAAATTGAAACATGAGAAGCGGTGATGCAGCAGAACAGTTGTGAGGTGATCTGAGTTGGGAGTGGGTAGACTGGTTGTCGCCAGATTAGTGAACTGCTACCACGGTGAAGGAAAAGAGGCGACCGAAGTCTGAGTCAGTATTGATGGGCTCTTTTTACCTGCTCCTTCTTATGACACGTAGAGTCAGACTACCGGATTTCTTCAAAGCATTTTTCAGTTCAAGACAGTGTACTGTCTGCTTACACTGGAAGGATCTTCTACGCTACCAGTGAAATGTTGATCGAGCTCAGATCTTTTGACGTACACTTCTGTAGAAAGGTTATGATCATTTAATATCTTACCTGGTTTAGAGAGCCGAGAGCTCTCATTTACTGGTAATTGTTAAACATATTGACCAATGCATATAAATTGTTAAGCTAACGTATTCTATTCAAATTTGAAATTTTAACTTTCTTTATTATCATTATTTTGTTTTTCTTTCAGCGGCTCCCTGTGGGATTCCTGTTTTCCCTCTGTCTGTTTGTGTCTGTTTGTCAC
>NC_056510.1:23763057-23801902 GCF_014905685.2 Nematolebias whitei
ATATAAAGGCTTTATAAACCCTTCCCACACTCTTGCAATGTTCTAAACTCTTAAACCTACTTAAATTTAACAACATATGCAGGGCGTAATTTGAACCGGATCTTGCCGGAACAAGATCTGGGAACGCTCTTATTTTGACAGGGTGCGTTCTGGCAACTGTTTGCTTGGATCCGGCAACTCTCAGACTTACTAATAATAAAATTATGAACAAATATGACTGCCTTGTCGTTTTGGGAGCCATGCTTGAACCGTGTTGCTCCCCTCTGCTGCTGAGACGATAAATAAATAACTCTGACACCTCTGCTGCTGTTTTTATGACGCTCTGGACGCTCGTCACCCACAGCACGTATGCAACAGAGTATAACTCCAAGTGAGAGCGATACCTGCCCCCTTTTTCCTCTTTCGCGTTGATAAAATTTTTTAGTTTTATTGATGAGTTTGTCAAAGCACAACTTGTTTTTTTCCTTATGTAAATACAGAAGTAATGTATAACAAATGTTAAGACTCTATTATTTGCTAACAAAATATATTTTATGTCATTAAACAATTTGTTAGGCTCTTGTCTTGTGAGCATGCACATTCCCCAGGACTCCCCACCCCTACACCGATCCGCCCGCTATTTGTGTTCCAGCATCGATCGGTTTACAAATTAAGCCTCGAACATACTGTAGGTAATTTACAGTACTGCAAAATTTTATACTCGCTAGCCTTGGTCCGGTTCTGGTCCAGTTCTGATCAACTCTCTGCAGCCGCTCGAGAGGCTTCCTGGGCCGGCAAGCAGCACTCAGATTGACTAATGAGGCTGGATGTAGTCTTGGTCCAATTCCTGGCCAGTTTCGTACGGTTCTCTGCATTCACTGAGCACCAAAGTCATCATGAATAAGGACTGAACTTTTTAGTCAGGTTCAAATCAGGTCAAAACTTTCCCTCCATTTCGGCAGAAAACAGTGCCCGGAAGCACTGTTGGCTTCTGGGTAGTGTAGTTCTTTGACTGGCGTTAAAGTGTAGGCTTATTGAAAGAAAACTACAAAATGGCAGCACCTGTCCAAAGTTTTTTTTTCCATTAACTTTTTATCCTGAACCATCCCAATCACATGAGTAATATTGAAGTTGACAGTCCTTGAAAAATAGCGAAAGAGCGAGTCCACGAAACTTAAACTGCGAAGTAGCGAGAGTCTGCTGTAATGGAATGTAATTTATTTTTACTTAATTAATTTTTTTACTTTTGCATCGATATCCATGTGCCCTTGACAAATAATAACGCTATTGTACATTTTTAAGGTCAATGTTGACTCATTCAAAGTAGCTTCATTCTTACAGAAACTTCAAATACTATAGTTAAGTTACAGTTTTATTTAGGTGTTATTTTAAAAATTACATGAAAGTTTGATATTTTTACTCGTAAAATAAATGTGCTTCTAAAAGAAAGGGTAGAAAAGGTGTGACCTCTAGAGATCTCGAGATGCACAGGTTTCACACCCATTATGTAAAACAACAAAATAATTTTGTGCTTTCCACATTTTTCCCTGTTTTGTCAGCGCAGTGAACACAAAGTGCATATGCATGTTTAATTTCAAAACAAGAGCTCTCAGAACAGTGCAAAAAGACTGATGCATGTTTTTGCATGAGCACACATACATGGCTACAAATGGACTCCAGCTAATAAGAATGAATGAAACAAAAGTGGTTTAACGGAAGTGTGAGAGAAAGTTACAACAAGGGGGGCGAGGATGTTAAAGTTAAAAAGCTCTCGTGGTGAATTATTAATGCAGAGCCATGTGCCTTCAAACGCAACCTCAAAGTTTCTCTCTTACATGTATGCACGCACACACACGCACACACATGCACAGATAAACAGCTGCAATCCCCAGTTGTTTGTGCAGACAGGAAAAGGCCTTCTTGTCTCTGTCTAGTTTTGGGGTATGTGTAAATGCTCTGTTGTCTCCAGCTCAAATGAGAGGGATGTTTGTTCCCTGAATGGAGAATGTTCGGCGTGTTTTGTGTGCATGCAAGACTCTGTGAAAAGTCACATATGCTGAATGCCTAAATATAAGTTACAATGAACTGTAATCATCACTTTTCACTAAGGTTTTTACACTACAGTTGGTTTGTTTCTACTTTTAAAGCACATGCTTATCTAGTCCACTAACCATTCAGAGTGTATGACCATAGAAGGTAGAAGCATTCCAGATCTGATCTTTTAAAGTGGGGCTCTGTAGAAAGGCCATAAACATTTAATATCTCACTTGTTGTAGATAGCGCTTTGAACAATCTCAGTTTAGAGGAATAGTTCCATGCTGACCAGAATGATAACAGCTAGTCTGTGCTGGGCCAAGATCAAAGTATATTGCTATCATCTTAAAACAACGTCGGTGTAAAAAACGTCATGGCAGTTCATGCAAAGACAGTTTTTAAATATTTGATTGAGATTGCTGTCAATTTCATATGTTACAATGTCCCTGCATGATCGTGTCCCAGGCTGCACTAAACGTGCAATAATTAGCTGTTGCTGCTCTCAATTAACCTTAAAATATGTAACCATTTTAGTACTGATACGATATTGGCAGCATTGTGAAAGTTATGGAATATAATTTGCACAAACTGCTAAAAAAAAAAATTTGAGAGTGAATTTGTTTTAAAATTATTGACATTAGTTTTGGCTTTTGATGAAGTGTTAGCTCATCAATCTGATCAGAATCAAAGTCAAAATATAATTAATTCAAAAAGCAATCTGCTACAGGTAAGATATAACTTTATATTGACATTTAGACCACAACTCTACTTCAAAAGCATCAGAACTATTGATTTAAATCATAATATTGGATAAAAATTTGTCTTAAATTCTTGCAGTCATGAGTTGTGCTTTCAAGCTTCTAATGAAGCTATTCCAGCACAGTCTGCTGGCTTAGTTAGATAGATAACTTTTACTAATTAGCTTTTCTACTGTATATGAATATTTCTGTTCAGTGCCCTGAGATGACTTCTTTGTGACTTGGTGCTATATAAATACATTTAATTAAATTTACTTGAATTAATGACAGTTGTTGTAGAATAATAGCTATTATTACTGTATATATTACAACTTAAAATGACCTGTTTTTTGTATTTTAAATAGACAACACTTTTCCAAATGACTACGAACATTAAGTGTCACAAGCATGTCAAAACTAAATTTATCTTCTTCTATTTCAGCAAAGTTTGCACCACACACATTGGTAATAAATAAATAGCCATTGATTATGCCAGCCTGGCCTAATAATCGGTTTTGCTGCAAATCCACAGTCTGTGAAAAGGTCATCCACACTCAGGAATCGTGACAGGACAAAAGATTAGGAATGCATCTGGCAAAATCCTGTTTATTATCCACACCAGAAGCACTTGTACTCTGTGCAGCTTAGTGTCGCCCACAGTTTGCAAGTTGTACCTGCTCAAACTGAGCTCACACTTTCATTGAAGCAGATGAGTCCCATTGTTGTCTGTCAGGAGAAGAGCTGATATGTAAGAGTGCAACGATCGCTGAGTGACATAAAACAGCTGCTGCCCATGAGTAAAAGTGATATTTTGAAAATGTGCTTAAATGGTGAGTTTGTGTAAATGTTTGCTGGCAACAAAGGGTGCCAAAAATGTGCAACAAAAGAAACAAAGTGAAGTTTTCGTAACTCATGTTCTTCATTTCTTTTGTTTTCCACCTTCCTCCCCTCTCCCATTCTTATGCAGCCGGTGTTGCTGTGGCTCAGAGAGTTGTGACAGTCCAGAGTGGACCTATGATTCGGACCGAAGGCTCCCATATGACCATCTGGTGCAACGTGACGGGTTACAAAGAGGGAAAGATGCAGGACTTTGAGTGGTCCGTGTACTTGCCGACCATGCCGGATCGGGAGCTTCGCATCGTGAGCACGGCTCAGTCAAACTACGCCTATGCCGTGTACGCCCAGCGGGTGAACGACAAAGAAATATTTGTGGAGAGACTGAGCCAGGACTCGGCGGTACTCCACATCACTAAAGTTCAGGTCAAGGACCAGGGCCTGTATGAGTGTTACACACCCAACACAGACGGGCAATACCTGGGATCCTACAGTGCACGCACCAACCTCACAGGTGAGCCTCAAAGCACACAGTCAGATTATAATCTGTTATTAGAAGCTGTGGAGATTTGGGTTTTAAGTTTTGAAGCCAGTTGGTGATTTCGAACACAATAGGTTTAAAATTGATTTGCATTCTTCAGATTTTGTACAAACCTTGTTGTGCAAGCTTAACCGTTTCACTTTTATTCTTGTGATGCTTGTGTTCATTACAAGACTGCATTCATCTCCATATGGACATGAATTTACTTTCAAAATATAAAATAATAAAATACAATGAGCCAGTTGGATTGAAAGGATAAAACACATTTATTACGGTTTGTTTGTCGGCATGTTTTCAAACCAAGTTACCGCTTCATTTATGAACCTTTGGCTCTTGCCAACCTTATTTAACATAAACGTGATGTTGTGTTGGCGGTAGTTTGTAAGTTTATGCTAAAATAATTGCTAAACTTGGATTGTAATAAGTTCTTTGTTCAGACCTCATTATTTCATCTAGCTTAATAAATTGAAACATGGTAAAATTATTTTAATCTTGCTTACAGACAAACTTTGAATACAGTGTTGAGCTGCAGCCTGTTTTTATTGCCCACTAACAAAAGGAGGGCTGTATGGTTTTTGCCTGTGTCTTGGTGTGTTTTTGTGTGAATCTGTCTCAGAAAGTTATCACTGAACCAATGTCTACCACTACTTTCCTTTTAAAGTTGATCCGCCATGGCCAACATACTTTAGAGAACACAAAAATGGCAAGTCACTTTAAAGATACTGAGCTAAACTATAGTGTGGTTGTAGATGCGAGTCATCCCCAACAGATACATTTTACACTACACATTGTGCATCTTTGTTTCCATTGTTTGTAATAATAAATCATGTTTGTCTGGAAATTATCAAAAAAGAATCATTAGATGTGCATCTACAACTACATCTATAAACTTTTGTTGTCAATCCATTTCACAGCTGCTATAACTAACTGACTATGGCCAACTAGAAAATTGACAATAACTCAGTAAATGTTAAAGCTAAAAGCTAAAATATGGTAAGGTAGTAGCTGAGAGTCATCACTAGCTATGTTTACATGCACAAAATTCTTTGATCGGATTGAAATGTATTTGGATAAAATACCCCAAATGTATCGTTTACATGGGCACAATCCGTTCATGACAAGCATTTACATGCTTTTATTGAAAATAGAAGTATTGACATGTGCAGAGTGGTAAACTCTCCTTAAAAAAACACAGAAGAAGAAGTTCTACTTCTGTTTTACTTCCGTGATAAACATAAACAAACCTGAGCGCCCAAAATGGACCCGCGACAGGTTTTAATGTCGGTGGAGTCGTTACTGCGCTCCCTGATTGAGCTACAGGTAATACAGATCATTTTGAGCTCTTTCAAAGTTTCTAGTAGAAATGTTGTCGCTCACCGAACAGATTTGCTTCCCCGACATGCTAATATTATTAGCATCTAGCCAAGCGGAAATACGTGAGGTAGACAGGTCGCACATGCGCAGTCAGGTCAGTTTTTCACGATTGGAATAAAATGAACAGATTAAGTCCAGATGACCTGACTGAAAATTGTTGGATTGTATACCTGGATTATTGAGCATGGACTTTTTTGGGAACATATTAAGTGTTTACATGCACACCGTTTGGATTATGAATCGGCATAAACCACCCCTCTCATTCGGATTACATATTCTTTCGGATCGAGCTGAATCAACAAAAAAATAATCCGAATGGGGCGTTTACATAACGCATTTTTATTCCGAATAGCCGTTTATTCCGATTACGTATGTCCATGTAAACATAGCTACTAACACATACTCTGTGCACCAAAAGAATGGAGAGATCTCGCATAACTTTATTTTTAAGATTGAAACAATAAAACTGAAACTCTGGCACAACAGTTTCCGCTGGGATCAATAAAGTTCTATCTTATATCTTATCTTATCTTAAAAGGCTTCAAATCTAACAATTCCTAATTTAAGATGATGCTTAAAAACTCCGCCATGAAAAGGCAGCAGGCAATATGCATTGGTGCAAGGAATTTTTTGTTATATTTTGTTTCTAAGGAGCCTTTTTTTCGTTGTGTTCTTAAGGCTTTCTGAAAGTTTCTGAAAATTACCACTTATCATTTTCAGTCCAGTCTTTTCATCTGATCAATTTAAAAGGAATGCTTTTCTGTTTATTAAACCACTTAATACAAACCTGACTGCTTGGTGAAAAAAACCTTTCAATTTGTTCCAATTTATTCAGCCGCATTTAAACAAAAATTTGAAAGATCATTTAATAAACAAAAATTTGTTTCTCCAACAGAATGATTAGCAGAAACATAAAATGATTAGCAGAAAAAGCTATTAGCAGAAGACCTGGCCTTAGATCAATAAATCAATTGGTGGATGATTAATGTTTCAGGTTACGTCTTCGGTTTTTGCTGAAGGATTTTGTGCCTCTACGTGTCAACGACAGAACTTTTACAAACTACTCTACCCTTACTTTACATCCTACTGTGTACTACTCTGTCCTTTATTTAGTTTTGAGGTACATGTACACCACTTTTTATCCACCACTTTCCCAGTTTTCTCATTCTTAAGAACATGACACACTTGTCTGCCAAACGATGCCATCTCTTTGTGATTTTCATAAATGTATAGAAAGAAATGGAGGATTATACGTTTTCAAGGTTCAAGGTTCTTTATTGTCGTTCACATCACATGTGGTACATGAGGTGGAACAAAACTGTGTACAGTACTCACGGTCCCAGTTACACCCAAACATAGCAATACAGTATCTGTAATATAAACTATGAAAAAAGAAACAGTATACAAGGATCTAAGCTATATGCTAAACAATAATAATATAAAATAATACATGAACATGAGTCTGTTGTGAGCAGATGGGTATGAATATAGCAGCTTAAAGGCAAGAAATCAGGGTAATCAGTGCAATGTAACCAGTTGATCAGATAATTGTCCTGACTTGTTTTATTTATTTATTTATTTTTGTTTGTTTCTGTTTTCATTTTGTTTTATTAGTATCAGTGTGTTTTTCTTTGTCCAGTAATCTGTTAGATCGATATATATTCTTGTTTCAATAGATATGTTCCCTGTATGTTTTACCTTACAAAACTCAATAAATATATATACAAAAAAAAAAAAAAAAGGCAATAAATCACCAGCATGGATAAAGTGTCAAATCCCCAATTAAAGTGTCATTACATTGATATTCCTGGTTAGAGATTCATGAGTCTAACCACCTCAGGGTAGAAGCTGTTCCTCAGTCTAGTGGTTCTACACTTAATGCTCCTCAACCTCCTTCCTGAGGTGAACGGGGCAAAAAGTGTGTGTGCTGGGTGAGTGGGGTCCTTCATGATGCAGGTGGCCCTCTTCCTGCATCTGGAGGTGTAAATGTCTGTGATGGTGAGGAGACTGACTCCACCAGACTTCTGTGCAGCCTTCACCACTCTCTGCAAAGCTTTTTTTTTTCTGCAGCTGTGCAGCCTCCATGCCACACGTTGATGCTGGAGCACAGGATGCTCTCCACTGCACACCTGTAGAAGGAGGTGAGGACTGAGTTTTCCAAACCAGCTCGTCTCAGCCGTCTGAGGAAGTAGAGTCTCTGATGAGCTTTCTTAATCAGGCTTGTAGCGTTGATGCTCCAGCTGAGGTTGTCATTCAGGTGCACACCCAAGTACTTGTAACTGGAGACCACTTCCACCGCAGTTCCTCCTATGTGCAGGGGGTGTAGGTGTGTTTGCTCTTTCTGAAATCCACAATGAGATTATCCACAATAATTTCCTTCGTCTTCTTCGCATTGATGTGAAGGTTGTTCCTTCTGCACCAGCTCTCCAGGTGTTCCACCTCCTGTCCGTAGCTGGACTCATCATTGTTTGTGATGCATCAGTATTGACCCATTACTAGAAATTAAGCAAATACCTTTTTTTGCCAAATTGTCCATCATGTGTATACAAAATATTGTTTACATTTGATGCATTTTGATGCTTGACATCGGTTGAACACTTAATAACACTTGAAATAGTCAGGCACAATGACTGAAACGCAACAAAAATCCTGAGAAAAACTTTCAGAAACTATATAAAACTTTTGCTCAAGACCTTTTCATAAAACCACCAAAACGTCGGACTCCTTCTTGAAGGAAATAATTGTATCTTGGTTCTGTTTCTCCATCCAGACCCTCACTTTTGGGCACACATCCAAAGCGATAAACTCACTCAAGTATCTGCTAACGTCAGTCTAGTTTCACACAGTCCCACCTCTTCTGACTGGAGAAAACCTGAGCTCTTACGCATCCGTACACAGGCAAACATGCACTCTCTTCCCACCTATTCATTCCTTGCCTTGGGCTGTTTCTGTAACATACCCACTGTGCCGACAGGATGAGTGACTGTTTCAAACCATCGCACTAGTTTCTGTGTACCACTCTTTTATTTTAGGCAACATGTTCAGATCTACCCAAAAGGCATCGCTGAGACCACAGCTGTCATAGCTACAGATGCCATTCCCTTCATGTCTTCATTCCTTTATCCCTCTCATAGACCATCCTCTAAAGGCTGAGGCTCAAACCAAATCAAATACTTTTTGCTGAAAAAAAAAAAAAGTGGTGTTACAAATATTTGTATCTCTCTGTGCAGTGCTGTGAACTCTGAAACACAAATATTAGCTTTGGGCCCGCTTCCCTTCATGTTTTAGCTGCAGGCTTTGCTTCCTAAAAGCAAAACAAATTGAGTGGCTCGCTGATCGATGGACTTAGTTTGGACTGAATTAGACGTTTTGGACTTCAGCTGTTATAATTTCTAATATGAGCAGAGTGAAGTGAATGTAGGGCAGAGCCCAGTCGCAGGGCACAGAAATGGTGCTGCTGATAAAACGCAGTATTTATAGATCCGTGTGTGTGAGAGCGACACAGAGAAAGAGACAGTTAGACAGTGTGTGTGTGAGCGGAGGTACTGAGGGACGGTTACCCGCTTCTCTCTGTGTCTCTAACCTCTTAACCCAGTTTGGAAGGTCAGGGGTCCACAGCAGGGTCTCTCCTACTTTTCTCCCTGTTATGACACGAATCCTTGTGTGATTTCTGCAGGCAGCTGGACGCCTCTTCGGCTCCTGTTGTGCGCAAACAATAGCATGCCCCTCTCACCCCACCTCCTCCATTCTTCCTGCTTCTTCTAACTTATTCTTTTGTCGTTCATTCTTTTACGTCTCCATCAGCCCTGACTGTTCACTGACTTGATTTTACTGTCATTTTCATTTTATTGTAAAAACAAAAAAAGCATTTTCCTGGAGGAAAGTTATTTCAAGGTTAATGTTAAAAGACAGCTATAAACATTATTATCAAGAAAATATAAGAAGGAACTACATGAGGCATATGTTTTGGTGTTGTTGAGGTGATTACTGTAGAAATAAAAATCTATGCAGTGACATTGTCCTTACTACTCAGTCTTACAGTGTAAACCGTTCTGCACAAAGACCAAGGCAGAACATTTAAAAGTGGAACTTAAAACCTGCTGCCTGAGGAGGGGAACAGTTTCAGTAGCACACCTGGACACTGTTTTGTATTAATCTATTGTCATGTGTTTCATTGTCAGGGTGTCTGTCTGTGTATCTGGGAGGGAGTGATTGATTGCCTGGGAAATGATACCGGTTTCAGTGTGTATGCAAATAGGTACTTTTTTAAGAAACTGAGCTGTTAGAAAGTATGTTTTTATACTCTTTATGATACTAAAAGTATATTTATCAAGTGAAAAATGTAATGTGACATAGTGCCATGCAAGCCCTTGGAAAATGGAAATAATTCATATAAGAGAAGAATAATTGGCAATCACAGCACAAAATTTGGATTATGTCCATTAAATTGTGGAACCACATTGAAATGGAAGAATGTTCTTATTATGAGAAGATTCAATTTTTATTTTGATAGGGCATTTTGAGGGGCTTACTGTTTGGTTCCAGACAGTATAAAGATTTAAAACACATTTTAAGGTATCAGAGCAGCTCCAAAATTCTGTACAGCAGTTCAAATTGCTCTGGACAGCTATTTGGCAAACTGAATAGTTTTGCAAATTGCTGGTAAATATATAAAAAACACATTTGTTTCTTTCAGAAGATGGAGGGAGACCACAGTTGAGCTCATAGTTGAAATGGACTTTTGGTTGTCAGATGACAATAATTTCCATTTCTTATGAATGCTAGAGTTGGTTTCAACTGGTAAACCATCTTCCAAGCTGTGTGGAGAGGTGGCTGAAAAGGTTTAAACACTCCAACAACGTTTAATAATTTAAGAATGATAATTAACTTAAAGCCAATTAACTAACTTTTTTATTTAATGTGCTGTTAGTTTAATGTTTTACAATGACGCCTCACAAATGGAGGGACAGTGGCCTAAATAAGTCGTTCTTTAAATCAACTGTTGGAGATTTTGAACATGTAGATAAGATATATGTGCAGCACGTGCTATGTCAGCCCTTACAGGGAGTATGTATATACAAAGTATATATATGTCTAAAATACGCAAATAAAATATTTTTATTGTCTTTTCCCAATGGCAAAAGAGCTCCAGCTCCTTCAAGTGTATATGCCAGTTGTGTACACTAATCACTGATTAATACTACAGATTCTCAACTGGACTGAAGTCTGGGTTTTAACTGGGTCATTCTAGGATATTCAACTGTTTGTTCATTTTATCACCAGAGTGTTGTTTTAGCAGTGTGTTCAGGGTCATGGTCCTGCTGACGACTAAACTTGTGTCACAGATTTCTCTTGTGAATGTCTCTATATTTTGCATCTTCAATCTGTGCTTCACTTCTTACCAGTTTCTCAATTATTAACATAAAAAATCCCATCAACATGTTACAACCACCATGCTTTATTGTGGGGCTGGTGTTCCCAGCATAATTAAAGATGTTAAGTTTGCACCAGACATGTTGTCCTTGATGACCAACAGATTTAATGTTCATCTAATGTATCTGTAGAAGCTTTTTTCACATGTTGACAAGTGTAAAAAAAAACAAAAAACAAGTCTCTACCAAGTTTATACTGGTTTTATGAACAGACTCCCCCATTTGTGCACAAAGGTTGCCCAGCTCCATCAGGGTTTGGCTTCCTTGCCCAGTTTGAGTTTTAAAAGATGACTCCATCTTGGCATGGTTAACAATGGAGTAATGATGGTTTGTGAGATGTCCAGGGTTTAGGATATTATTTTATAATCCAACCCTGGTTTGTACTTATTCACAGCTCTGTCTCTAACCTGTGTGCAGAGTTCCTTGGTTTCCGTGCTGCCCCTTGCTTATTACTAGCCCTTAGGACTGATGCTGATTCTGGGGGCTGTTAAACAGCTTTATAGCATTTCATAAGTTTAGCTTTTGGCTCTAAGACTGCTCACATGTGGATCTAGTTTATCTAATGCTGTGGCTTCTGAAGGTAGTGTTTGGAATTTGAATTGAAGGCGGAATATGTATACACAGAACCCCTTTGAATTTTATATTTTTAGAATTATTTGAATCAATTTTTATTTTTTTGTCTCATGAATGAGGCCCATTATTTATAATGAAATTGTAAATCTATTAAAATTTTAGGTTCAGTACTTTTGCAACCCACTGTATTGTTAGTGCTTTCAAGTTCAAGTATTGTCATTTCACCGCATGTGGTAAATGAGGTGGAACAAAATTATGTAAATAGGGTTCCAGTTACATCCAATAATAGCAAAAATTTAAAGTGTAAAAAAAAAGGTAAATAAGGATGCAAGATATACTCCAAGACACACGCCAAACGAACGCCAAATGGTACGCTACAAGATCCAAGATATACGCGGCTAAACACTAATAATGTGTGGCGGCTGTGGCTGAATGGTTATAGCAGTCATTTTCCGATGCAAGAGTTGGGGGTTTGATTCCACCAGCAGTCACATGCCGAAATGTCCCTGGGCAAGACACTGAACCCCTCATTGCCTTCGATGTGTGTCCCTTAGGTGTATGAATGTGATAAAGTACTGATTAATCTTTGTAAAGATCTAGTAGAGTGCTGTATGAATGGGTAAATGAGGACAGGTTGTAGTGTAAAGTGCTTTGAGTATCTTGATCAGATAGAAAGGTACTATATAAATACAGTCCATTTAATGCAAAACAATATGGATAAGATAAGATAGAACTTTATTTATCCCACAGGAAATTGTTGTGCCAGAGTTTCAGTACAAAGGAACATACACAAAGAATCACACAAGATATAAAAAAATAACAAATAAAAATACTAACAATTAAGGTCCAAAACAGGTCAGGTGCAGACAGAAACTTTAAAGTGTTTATTGTAGTGCAGGATTAATTTTATTGTCCTATGTGCAGAAAGCAGGAGTTGAAAAGTTTGATAGCCACAGGGAGGAAGGACTTCCAGTGGCGTTCTGTGGAGCACCTCGGTTGGTCTCAGTCTACGACTGAAGATGCTGCGGTAAGAGTCTAATGTGGCATGTATTGGGTGTTATGTGTTGTTCAGGATCTGAAGCAGTATCCTCAGCATCCTCTGCTCAGACACCTCTGTCAGAGACTGCAGGTCCACTCCCAGAACAGAACCAGCTCTCCTGATAAGCTTATTGAGTCTGTTGGCATCAGCTTTCTTCACCCTGCTGCCGCAGCACACCACAGTGTAGAAGAAGACGCTGGAAACCACCGAGTGGTGAAACATCTGCAGCACGGTCCTGCAGATGTTAAAGGATCTGAGTCTCCTCTGGAAAACAAGGCAACTCTGCCTTTATTGTAGAGGGCATTGGTGTTAGCTGTCTAGTCCAGTTTATTGTCTAAGTGGACCCCCAGGTACTTGTAGCAGTCCACAGTGTCCACCTTAGTACCCTTGATGATTATTAACCTTTATTTAACCAGGCAAAACCCATTGAGATCACAGATCTCTTTTGCAAGGGAGGCCTGGGCCTGAAGGCAGCCAAACATGCATGTTTTTATTCTGTGGGAGGAAACTGGAGTACCCGGAGAAAACCCACGCAAGCACAATAAGAACATGCAAAGTACGCACAGAAAGACCCCAGGTCCAACCAGGGATTGAACCCAGAACCTTCTTGCTATGAGGCAACAGTGCTAAACACTGAGCTGTTGTGCCACAAGTCATGATAGGGTTGGGGTGAGGGATGGGGTGGGGTGGGGGCTAAATACAACCAATAATTCCTACTAATGATAAAATGAAAGATTCATGTCTCCCAATGCCACACTTTTCTTGCTGTCATTTGGAAAAAAAAACTAAAAAAAAACAAAAACGTTTTCACTATAATATTTATTTGTGCTTCACAAGGACTGTATTTAACCTGGGCGTTTTGGAGCTTTTTTTTTTTTAAGTGCGTAGTTTCCAAATTTATTTTCTTATGCAAGAAAAACATACAACCCCCATCTGTTTCATGTGAGTGTACATTTTTGTGTTTGTACATTTTGTGTGAGTGGACTTCCTCCTACACATCAGATCACAAGAAAAGGACAACAGCCTAACATGACCATCCATGTTGTCCTTATCCTACGCACCAGCCTGTGTGTGAGAGTGGCCAACAGCTAGCAGAACAACAAGCCCTGTTTTAGACACACTATTCATACTTATGGCAATCCCATGTGCCCTTACTGCTGAAAGGAGTGCCATAGGAGTTATCATGCTGGCAGATACAAAGACTCAACCCCCGTATTTGGCTTGTCCTTTCCTTGTACTTTAGTGATATAGTAATAAGACTGAAGAACTGAAAACACTGTAAATTTCTTCACATTCTGTCTCCTTGTCTTTATTCACTGCCAATGGGTGAGAAAAAGTCAATTTCTAGATGACTGACACCAAGGGGAGGAAATACGTTCAGCATCAAGCGATTTACAAGAAAGAAAGTGAGATGGATGGTATGAAGAAGTAGAGATGAGAAAATTGGAAAGGAGAAAAATGGGGGCAGAAGTGACATTAGTAGAAATAGGTAGCAGAGCCATGTTGAATAACAGATGTGACCAATAATTGACAAGCCCTTGGTCCCACTTCAACATGGTTGTTACACTTCCCCGAGGTGTAGCCCACATTACAGCTTTCTTACCACCGTAGGGGTGCATCTTAAGCAGTTGCTGCTGATCTGACTCTTAAGGTTAATGTAGTTACTAACCGCCACACAAGTACTAAAATGCAATTAGCCAGCACAAATTGAGGAGACAAGAGAAGAAACGGAAAGAAGGGAAAAAGGCTAGAGATGAGAGTGAGGAATTTCAATTAAGAATAAAAGAAGAAATGTTCCTAAATCATTTTAAGAACAAGCCGCAGGAAAATACCACATCTCTTCAGTCACACTTCTCATTTTCACGGCATTTATGACCTATTTTATTTTGTTTTCACACATTTTGAGGAGAAAAATAAAACTGTGGCCTTATTGTAAGCTAGACATTAGCGTATTCAAAGTCAAAGTATGATTTATTAGCATTTTTATGTGCATGTTTTTGTACATTACTAAATTTTGACAGGAGTTTTTTTTTTATGAAAAGGGCAAAGAGCAGGAGTGTTGATTTTTTTTGGCATAGACAAGATTGTGCACTGCTCAACATGCAGTAAGAGCAACTGAATTGCGTTTCTGCTGAGCTCAGCGTTGTGAGCGTGTGCATGTCTGACTTGTGTGTCTCTCCTGCTCATCTTTCCACAAGGGAGTCAAAGTTGCACTCCTCTACTTCTCTTAATGAGACGGACCGAGTGGGGAGATGTCATCTCACATTCTTTCTGCTACGCTGGTTGACACGGAGAGCCCACCTCCCGTTTTCCTGTTCCCACACTGCCTTTATCAATCTTTAGCATAGATTTGATTCCTGATCCCCACCCCAGCCACTGTTGATCATGCAGGTATATGGCTTTGTCAATACAGCAGTTCATTACAGTTTATTGCAACAGAAAGGCATGAGTGTGATTAAAACAGTGATTAAAAAAGACAAAGTAAGAGGGTAATCCATTTTTTTTTGCCAAAAGAATGATGACGTGTTGGCAGAAAACTTACACAAGACATAATTGAGGTGCAAGTGAGAAAGTGGAGCTGAAGAAACAAGACATTTCATATATCTGTGTATCTTGGTATTGATTGGAAGTACACATCTTTGTATGATTGGAGCACTTCATCTTATTTGTCAATTCTGGAGAGGATTTTTCTGCCTCCCCCTTCACATTGGCCTCACTGTCACCTCTCAGTTTCTTTTATAATTACTTTTCCGTTTTTGTCATTTGTGTGTGAGTATGATTGCTCAAGCTGGCCCTAAGCTGACGACCAGGCAGGACTCCAAATGGAAAGAGATTTTATCACCGTGTCTAGCTTGCCATTTCCTTGCACATCTCATCCACTTTAGCCGACAGAGCTTCCTGCCAATAACATTAAAACGACTCAACCTACTATACACAGATGCGCGCGCACACACACACACACACACACACACACACACACACATATATATATATATATATATTTATATACAGTATATACAATGTATTATACACACTTGAAACACAGCCACAGTCACACAATGTAGTGAGCTGTCAGTCAGGACCAATGTCGCCCCCGTAATTGAGTCTAAGAGGGATGGTGCAGTAGTGGTCCCACTGGAGCACACACTTTCAAAGGAACAGCACTGAAGAGAGGTTTAACAACCCGGTGGATCACTTCAGTTGACAATAGTATGGTTGAGGAGAACATGAAGCACCATGAATAAAGAAGTGCTGAACAGGGAGAACTAGGTGCCTTAATACCTGTACTCCCATAAAACAAGCTGAACTACCAGTAAATTGTAGTTGCAGGTGTAATTTTGGGCTGAAGTTGGTGGATAGGAGGCAAAAGTTTAAGACTTGAGTTAAAGACTTGTTGAGCTTAAAAGGACTCCATACCTGATTGTTTTATGTGAGTTCATTCATGCTTAGCTGCTTATTCAAAGTAGAGTCATGAAGTCATCAGGTCAGCTAGGAAAACCCAGACAACTGTCTCTTCAGCTGCAGTCTTCAGCTCCTCTGAGGGGATCTTGAGGTAATCCTAGACCAGTGAGGGAAGATAATTCCTAACACATGTTCTAGGTCTTCTCCGGGCTCTCCTTTAAGAAAGACATGCCTGAAATACCTCCAATAGGTGACAAGAATACATCTGAATCAGATGTCCAAACCATCTTGGCTAACTTCTTCGGATGCAGAAGAGCAGTGGCTCTTCTCCGAGCTCCGTCCAGGTGACCACCCTACAGTCATTATACTGTCGATGCTTCTATCTCCAATATCTTCATCTATTGTCTGAGTGACCCCTGAAAACTAGGGGTGGAGGGACAGATACATTTTCACATCTTGTAGATGTGCATTTAGGTATAAAAGTCTCACATGACCCTCTGAGTCCAGTTCATTTCACTGATACTCTGGGATGGCTGTAGGCCTGCTACATGTTGTCTGAAGTGATAATAGATGGAAGACCAGTTCAAACATTATCCTTCATTTGTGACATGGGGAAGAGTGTACAACTAATGTTACAATATACTTAATTAGATAGAAAAAAATATATAATTATATAGATAGATTCATAAAGATTAATATGAGATGATCTCATAAGTGAGACCACACATCTTCAGGCTTGAAAACAATTGTGGATAACCCATAATAACCTGAGTGTTGTGATTTTTTTACTTCATAATGAAACAAAAGGCTCCAGAATTGACAGCTGGATAGAAATTATTGTACAACCATAATTATTTCATCAAATAGCTTGAACAGTCTGACAATCTGGATTTCTCTCTTTCAGACTAACATCATATTTCTCTAGTTATCTTTTAAAACAAATGCAGGACACAAAAAAAGATAATGAACATAAGATAAAGAACAGGCATTAGTTTTACAGATGCACATCTTGTTATAGATAGACACTCTGGCTCCAAGGAGTCGTCTCTGGGTCATTGTGACAAATCCAGTGATAATCATGATACCTCAGTTATATTTGCAATTTTCTGCATCCACAGCTGTAATTGCTTATTGGAAGAGATCAGAAAACTATAATTCAGACAAACCTGAAAATAATTCAACTTGATTTAACATGCTGTTTTGTTTTTTATTTGAACAGTGAGGACAATGTTGTTGACAGCACAATGATGCACTACAACTTAAGAAGTAGTGTTGGTCCAGAAGAGTTTCTCTATGAATTGCAATTACTACATTCACACAAAACTCCACATTTGTTCTTGGATCATTTTAGTAGAGATCATTATACCACCTCACTAAATATTTGGACCCAGGTCACATCATAAATTGTTGACTTCTGGTTAGCATTTATGGACTTGCTTTTGTTTCAAACTTTTAAGTGGGTCAGCTATGAAGCAATTATTGAAGCATTTTCTTGCACTCTATTGAAAACTTATTACGCACTTATATGTGAAAATCTAAATCACATCAGTGGTGCTGTATGATTTACTTGTGTTTGGTATGCATGTTGAGTTTTACTTGATAATAATGTTCATGGGTTAAACTGCACCACTGTACCTTTCGCTGATTTGATTAGCTTAGCTAAGCGCTAACCCTTTAGGAATGTGCTGCCTCTTCCATTTGAGATTAGTAGGGCTCAGCCATGGCTTGAATATGAATATAGCATGGATATGGACGTGATTAATGTGCTAACGAGTGTTTGTGCTTACCGTGTCATAACATGCTCAGTAAGGAATGAAGGCTAATGGCCTTGAGTGGTCATACGGCTCCAACTGTGATCAGGGACACTGAGGATGCAGCGATGTTGTTTGATAATTACTGCTTTGATGCTTCATTTTAGCATGTGGGAGCAGAATATTTATGTGGTTCAAGATATCTATCTGATAGTCCTTTCTGACACAAACACACATGGTCATCACATTCCATTTGCAATAAACAAGCAACCACAGACATTTGCACTAATGCACTCAGTTATGACAAGGTATTCATTTCTAAATACATTAAAGAAGCTTAGGTGTGTGTTTCTTAGGGAGATACCCTTTTGTAATGGAGGAACTACACCTCCTGTAGCCTATACGTTTTATGAATTAAAAAAAGTAAGTGGTAATAGAATTTTTTGTCTTCAAACCCACACTGTGTGGGTTTTTCAAGTAGACTCATATCATACTGTGATTGTGGGTGTGGTGAGGGGTCTAAAAATATTTCCACAGAAGTCAGCACATGCAGTACTCTTTTCCATTCAATTTGTAGCGCTGCCCTTCCTTTGACCTTGCTTCGCCATTATCCATGAGTCATCAAGTGTCCACGTGACATAAATAGATTGGTGTGGACAATTTGGCACTCACCAGTTTCTTGTGAGTTTCTTCTACTATGTCTTCAGAGTGTTCTGTCCTTATTTACAGGTCTGTGCAAAAGAAGGTGCAAAGCAGAGATACCTTTTAGTGATAATTCTTTTAAAGATGAGATTGCACCCATAAAAGTCAGAGTAAAGGATTTTAGTGTGGGCTGTAAAACCAGCTGAAGGGTAGAAGTGGGGAAAAAAAACCAGTGGAGAAGCCTGGAAAGGTAAACTTATTTTGGTGATACAAATATGAACAAACTACTTTGTCTCAGAAACATTTCTATCTAATTCTGTTTTATAAATACTAAAAAGTGCTCCAAAATGCACACAAATAAGGAATAACCTTAGTAAGAACTAACTCTGCAACTGCTTAGAAGGAGGCAAGACCAGTCCCCCCCACCTCCCCGGCTGGCTGCAGGGCAGACCCCAGACATATGTTGGCACCTGTGCTCTGGTGCCACAGGGGTGGTGTTGGGATGTGGACAAATAGAGGTGTGTTTGTGTGAGAGGGGTGGGGCTGGCGTGGCATATGCCTAATTCCCCTCAGTGCTGGCAGCTCAGACTGACAGTTGCTCTCTCATCTGCTGTCATGCTGGATGGATGCCTGGTGACTGAGCGCTGCCTTTTCTCTCTCGGTGACAGGGCTTCTCGCACACTGATGCCACACATACACAGCTGCTAAGCCTCTGCACCTCTGGTCAGACTCGACCTCTGCCTTACACTTGCTCTAATGAAATGATACCCCACATTTCGTGTTTATGCACAAAGGTAACAGCTTCTGGTTGTGTATGGCTGCGTGCTCTTTTTTTTTAAGGGAAGCAGGTGCGTGGACATTGCCTAAAAGCAGGGCTTTGTGCTCTAAATAAATGGCAGTGATTTGTTTTAAAAGGTATTTTGTACGAACACACACACACGCAGAGAAATGGTCAGATGGCTGGGGCTATAACTGGTTCTATCCTCAGGGAAGTCTTAATTGGTCACAGCGCTTTACCATCTGGGGCTGAAGTGACGATGGAGGAGAGATGAAGGGAAACGGTGAGAGCTCCTGGAAGGGTTGTTGAGGAATAAAGTATGTTGAGGAAGAGAGTATGTGTTGTTTAGGAGTGAAGCTTTGTACCATTAATAAATACACATCCAGAATTATTACAGTCATTATGTAACTGGTAAATTTTGTTCATAATATAAAACTGAGAATGTGCATGAATGATTGTTGAGTTTCAGTGCTCCTCCGCTTTCACATGCGCCTTTAGGTATTGCATGGCCACATCTGTGTGTTTATGTGTGATTGTCGAAATGGTAATGACTCTGAGTTGTGTTTTCGTGCTGATATTGGCAGTGCGAGCAAGACTTTGCACACGTCCTAACAACCTCCAGGAAAGGAGCAATGGAGAAAACAAATAAACCCAAACACAGGGGGGTGTCTGTTTTTATCTCCGCTTTCTTGGGCGTTTGCTGAAATCCATTGTGTTTTAATACATGGGCAGATTGGAAATCCTAAAAGTGTGTGAATAATGGAGGGAAAAGGTGCTCATAAAGAGAAGACAAAAAGGGGAGGGAAGAAGATGATGATGGAGGGGAGGATGGAATATTTTGCATATTTACGTGTGATGAGTGAATCTTTAAAATTCAAAAGGATTTCTGTCAATGATAGCTTTGCATGCAACTCGTCTCAAACGCTTTTAGGAAGATTTGTCTTTCATGCTCCCACCTCTTTTCTGACTGTACCTCCTCTTGCGTTTTGCCTTTTTAATCTCTCTCACTCTCCATCTTCCCAACACACTCACACAGACTCCTTTTGCTGGCTGGGCCTGAGTGAGTTTCATGTTGTGTATCCGCTCATGTGTTTGTGGGTTTCTTAGTTAAGTGTTAAATCCTCCTCTTCTGCCTTTTTTTTGTAAACAGTGTCTCATATTCGAAAGCCTCTCCTCACTGCGGATTCCTCTCTTATCAAAACATTCAGACTTTTAACTCCACGTCAGCATCCTCCCGTCTCAGTAACGATACCCATTCCCTCACTCCACTGCCAAACAGTCTTTCTGTTCCTCTCCCACCATTTCCTTTTGATGTACCCCTCAATCCCTGCACGATTTGCTACAATGAGAAAAGTTGGACACATAAAAATAAATCTATAAACCTAAAAAATAAAAATGGTACGAGTTTATTATTTTATACCAAAGACCTATTAAAATTAAACTAAATGGAGGATTAATTTACATATTCAGCTGAAAATTTACAAAAAAAGAGCAAATCTTACTCTCCTATTTAAAATATTTATATTTAAATTTCCTGGCAATGAGAGTATGTCTAATATATTTGGGTTTTCAGAGGGTTTAGCATAAAATAGATGCGTGTCGCTGCTGAAAACAAGGCTAAAGATTAAAGTTAGTTGCAGGGTGTACATGAATAGCTGATATTTAGACCACTTTTTTTTTCTTCTTCTTCCATCATCAACTTAAGCAAGAGCTGTACCACCCTCAATGTGTATTTACTCTTTTAGTTTTTATATCTATTTTCTTTCTTGTTGAGGCAACACAATCATTCCCTGCCACAGAAATATTTGTCATGAAGATGCTTTTGTTTGTCGACTCAACTGGAACAATTTAGACAGACTGAAAAGAAGTACGAAGACAAATAGACTTTTATTTTCAGGCTCCTGAAAATGTTGCACTCACCTGAAAACGTTCTTCTGTTCTCTGTGAGTTTCAGGTTTATAAGCTGTAGCAAAAACAATCACACTTGAGTTTTTGAAGCCCCCTGCCTACCATCCATCACTCGGGTCATTTGGGTCATTGTTCCTGTAAGTTGTTTACCAACCTGTGAGCTATTTTTGACATGTTTCAAGAAGTAACTGCTCTGGGAGGAGAGTAATGACTTTAAACTTTGGTCCGACCTCAGGTGAGAGGTGAAACTTAGGCCAACACTGTAAATAAGAATATGTTCTTAGTGTTAGTAAAAAGAAACTCTTACTGCATCCACCTTTTTACTACTGTTAATTTTCCAAGAAATTTTTATTGAGTCAGAGGTGGATCTTTGTATATTTTGATCTCGTGTCATGTAAAAATTGCTCCAGAGCAGGTTATGTTTCCAGTAGGCCTGTCGCAATAAAAAATAAATTAATTAATTGCATGATAAATGAAAACTATCGACCTCATTTTCATTTATCAGCTTTATCGTTTCTTCGTGTCTCTCTCTTTCTACTGAAGACACTGGATGACAAATGGCTCAACTCTGGTGCTTTTCACTGACCCCCTCTCTTTCTCTTTAAAATGCATTTTAACCATCCTAAATCGCGTTTTTGGATTGTTAAAAGCAGCTAAGCTGAGAAGCTAAGCTATGAGCTAAGCTGACAGGCCGACCTCGGGAAAAAAACTCCAACTTGTCGAAGCTCCAAAATTCATGGTTGAAACCTGTGCCTTCTTGTAAAAAAGTTTCTCTGCAAAAAGAAGCTGAGAACTTGTTTACTGATTTTCTTGTTATTAAAAGCTTTGTGTGAAAAATGCTATGCTAAAGAAGTCAAACCACACCGAATGTCCGCCATTTTGAGAACCAAAGAAAAGGAAGGAAAGACAGCACATGTCACGTCAAGGGGCCTCTCTCCCATTTTTCTTAAAGAGACACACTGCTCTCTCCCTCATTAGCAATCCTTCGGTTCAAACAGTCTTATACTGCCATCCAGTGGTCAAAAAAGGTACTACACTCAAACCAAATTAATCAACATTTCTTTTTAAATTTGACAATAGTTACTAATTATTGTCAAATTTCTAACAATATTATCGTTTATCACAATAATTTCTGAGACAATCGCCCAGCAAAATTTGTTATTGTGACAGGCCTAGTTTCTAGTATTACCGTAATTTCCGGACTATTGAGCACACCTGAATATAAGGCAACATGATGGCTTAGTTGTTAGCACTGTTGCCTCACAGCAAGAAGGTCCTGGGTTCAATCCCTGGTTGGACCTGGGGTTTTTCTGTGTGGAGTTTGCATGTTCTTCTCGTGCTTGCATGGGTTTTCTCTAGATACTCCAGTTTCCTCCCACAGACCAAAAACATGCATGTTAGGCTGCCTTCAGACCCAGGCCTCCCTTGCAAAAGAGATCTGTGATTTCAATGGGATTTGCATGGTTAAATAAAGGTTAATAAAATAAAATAAATAAGCCGTGCCTACTAAATTTAAAAGGAAAAAAATAATTTGTACATATATAGGCCGCACTTGTGTATTAGCCGCGGGTGTCTACAATGTAACATGAGATATTTACACAGAATTTTTTTTTTTACTAAATATATACTGTATGTACCAGTAACATACACAAATATGTACAGTAAATGTTTTTTTTTTCTCCCCTGAACAGTGCCTGTAACACAGCTGGTTAAAATAAATAAATACAGCAGCCTACCAAGAAGTCACTGATCACTATGTTCATCTTCCTCCTGTGCACTAAAATCACTAAAGTCTTCAACAATTTCCTGTAGGATCAATAAAGTTGCATCTTATCTTATCTTATCTTGTCTTATCTTATCTTGTCTTTCTTCAGTGTCAGAATTGAACAGCCTCAGAAAAACTTAGCTTAGTCACACATATCCTCAGTTTCTCTTTTGTTGTCGCTCTCAACGTCACTTTCGACTCAAGGAGAATTTGAGATTTGATTCGTCTTATGATTCACACTTATTTTGAGTGCCTGCAAATACTTCGTTGTGTTACAACAAGTGAGGAAACTCCCTGGGAGCACAGCTGGGAAGGGAGAAGAGAGCGGGGAGGGTCCTCTCCCTAGTGGACCAATGAAACCATTGTTCCACTCTGACCTGTTCGGTAATGTCATTGGTCAGATTTTTTTTAACCTTTATTAATGCAAGTAGTCTCACTGAGTCATGAGGACCCCCCCCCCCCCCCCCCCCAAGAGAGATGTTTTTTGGGGGGGGGGGGGGGGTATTTCTGTGATGTTTGGTGCCATAAGGGTGTATCAGCAATGTTTGATAGGTGCTCTGATTTTTTAATGCTAGGAAGTCAGAATTCAATTTTTGCAAAAAAAAAAAAAGTGCATTTCTTTCTGATTTTACATTCCTTCAGTTAGACCAAAGCAATTGTGTTAATAACTTATTTAGCAGTCACAAGAACAAACAGTTCAATATTTTATATAGCACCACTTCACAGGAGAAGCCCTCTCAGAGAACCATACATGAAAGCATAGGCTACACACTGAGCAATGTTAGAAAACTAAACTTCAGAACACCTCAAAAATACTTTGTCAGCTACAAAGCCATATTGAAGACCTTGTTTTGGGGTTGCTAATTCACGTTTCCTCACTTTTTCCACTAACTTGTGAAAACGAATTGTTTTTTCCTTAAAGATTTTGTCTTTGGGACCCAAAGAACCATCTTGAACTGTTGTGTTATATTATATTGTGTCATGATAAACAGTTAAATCAGGACTCTAGTCAGCCTTAATGTCTGTAAGTTTTATGACTATTCACTTAAAACTGTAGAACAAAAAATGAAATCTTCTAACATCACTAGGACCCTCAGACTGTTGGTGACATCTCATAACGTCACCCTCATCTTGAAGTTCTGCTCACAGAACTGTGCTTTTCTTGTTTTGGATTTTTTTTTTTTTTTTTGGCAGTACTCATTTATTGCGGGGGTTACATTCCAGACCCCCCTGCAATAAATGAATTTCCATGAAGTAGGAACGCTATATTTATTTTAGTATGTATTTTAAGGTTTAGAAACCCTTCCCACGCTCTTGCAATGTCCTAAACTCTTAAACCTATGTAATTTTAACAACATACATATAAGTACTGCACAGTAGCCAGGTACTGCAGACAAAACCACACAATGATCCCGCTCGAGTCCAAAGCTAGATGACAAAAGTCCTGGTGATGCCTCCCACCAGAGAAGCTCCCTGGGCCGGCAAGCAACACTCAGATTGACCGATGAGGCTGGAAGTTCGGTTCTGGTCCAATTCCCGGCCGGTTCCATATGGCTCTTTGCATCCACTTAGCTCCAAAGTCACTATGAATAAGGAGCAAACTTTTTCAGATCGGATCAAAACTTTCCCTCCATTTCAACAGAACACGATGACTGGAAGCACTGTTGGGAATTCTGGGTAGTGCACAATTGGCTTTTGGGAAATGTAGGCCTTTTGAGTGGCGATACAGTGTAGGCTTATTAAGAGAAAACTTCAAAATGGCAGCACCTGTCCAAAGTATTTTTTTTTTGTTAACATTTTACTTTACACTCTCCCATACTGTCCCAATCACGTGCATTAAAAATTGACAATTGTGTGTCATGCACAATCTTTTTTCTTTCTCATGTACAATCTTAGTTGGAAAAAACGCAAAAGAGCAAGTCCACAAAGGTCGAACCGCGAAGTAGCGAGGGACTACTGTAATGATTTTTTAATACAAAGAATTTGTGTCCAGCTGTATTAAATTCAACACATCAACAAGTCACAACACTGAAGCTCCTAAGCTGTTTGAGTTTTCAAAGTATGATGTTTCACAGCCTTTTGGTCTGGGAGATTTGGGAGTTTCTATGTCAATCAGGTGCATGCCAAAGAAAGACCAGGACCAAAGATGTTCTGTTGTCTGTGTTTGTCAGAGCTGTTTTTTTGAACTCCTTATGCTCTCAACGGAAGCTCCATTTAAACTACTCAGAAAACAAGTATGGTAATAAGTATTTGTCATTATACATTTAAAACCTTTAAAAGTAATATAGTGAGATTCTGAAAGCTCTGATAATTTTCCTATTTATGTGTTTTATCATTTATAATATGGTGGTGTGATACCATTTGCTTTGGTTTTCACCTGCTGTGTGTTTGTCCAATATTTAATGCTAATAAACAACACTTCCCTTAGGACTTTGTAACCCAGAGTAGCTGAGCCTCAGCTCTGGAGGTAATGTTTGGGCAAGCACAGGGGGGAATACCTCTGTTGCTTAGACTCATCAATATGGGTCAGAGAGCTGCTATTCCCTCAGGCACAACTACAGTATCTATGTGTTTGGTTGGGTTTTTAGAGGATAGATAGAGTGTCCAACTTTGACATGCCTCTTCTTCCACTGCGTTTTTAGGTATAATGGGCAAAAATAGCCTTTGGGGCCAGGACTTGTTTAGCTTTCTTTCTTGCGCAGACTACCATATGCACAGAAAAGGTGTTACATTTACTAGTATAATAGTAGAGTAGTATAAATACAGTAAAAACCTGCAGTAGAGTCATTGTTTTACAGATATTTAGACAACAAGCTGGTTGTGGAGGAGTCCGCATAAAAAAAAAATCCATTCTGTTTTAAAGCCATCATGAAAATGATGAGCTGAACAGAAAAGGTGAAGAAAATCAGAATAAGTGATAATTAGAAGCTGACAAGCAGCTCCTCTTATGAAAAGTATGCTCACCGCATAATGTGAAAGATAGCAGGGTGGGGGAGCGTGGATGAGCTCTGTTGGCACATTGATGGAGGGAAGCTTGAGTGAAAAGAAAAATGGGCCAGAGTCTGAACATGAATGACAGTGTAAGGAGACAGAACAGAATGCTTGAGAGACCCCTTTATTAAATGTAGAGGCTCGTTTCCTTTCAGTCAGTGTGACCTTTGTGTTTGAGCACAGGACACACACCCACACACGCTCACACACCCACTGAGAGTGATGTTGCGTTGGCAGGAGACCTCACAGCTCCACACTGAAAATCTCATAACGGCGTCTGTGAGATCGCTCATATCTTCTCACCCCTTTCAGCTAAACCCCCATCTACCCCCACCTTCCACTTTCTGTTTAATCTCTTTTGACATTTTTAGAAGATTGGATTTTATGTTATATGATAGGACAGAATGAAGTTCTGCTTTTTGATTAGCTGAGCTAGTGTGAGATGTTCAGTTCCTAATTGAGAAAGCAAATGCGTGCCTCATTTGTTTTAGTTTGTTTTTGTAAAATGTTCACACTGCTGGATTGCAGTGTTGAAATATATTTCCAATTATTTGTGCTGTGATTATAAACGAACATCAGTGTATTCAAATCAGCTTAGAAAATACGGTAGTTCTTTGGATGATTGGGTTTAATGTCACTTACAGTGATGCTTTTTCTATTTAGACTGAAAACTTCACTCTGTAACTGGATTTTGAACTTCCTGTCAGGAAGACAAATGTCAGTCTGAGCACAGAAGTGCCTCAAGGATGTGTCCTCAGTCCTTTGTTCTTCACTCTGCTGACTTATGACTGTGCTGACAAATTCAGCGCAGTGGTTGGACTAATCAGAAACAATGATGAAACATCGTCTAAAATGGAAGAGGAACAGTCAGTGAGCTGACGGAGAAACAATAATTTGTCTTCTACTGTGAACAAAACTAAAGAGCTGATTGTAGATTTTAGAATGACAAAAAAAGAATGCACAGCAATCATTCTTCTGTTGAAAATGCCAGCTTAAAAAATGTTTTTAAATTGTCGCATCACTCATGATTTCTCCTGGACTCTCAACACCACCCCTTTAGCCTAGAAAACAGCAGAGGATCCACTTACTCAGGAGACTAATGCATGCAAGCATCACCCCTTCCATCCTCACCACCTTTTACAGAAGTGCCACAGAGACTAATCTGTTCAGCTGCATCACTTTCTGATACATCAACTTCAGTGTGATAGTGAGGAAGACAGTGTGTTGTAAGAATCACAGTTATTGAGCCCATTTAATATTAGCAAATCCTTAACATTGCAGGACAACCCTCTCATCCTGATGCTGTGTAACTCGTGCCATCAGGAAGAAGATACATTCCTTTTATATCACAAACAACCAGAATGTGCAGCAGCTTCATTTCTCTGGCAAAAGGTCACCAATACACCTTTATCACACCACTGTACAAGATAAATGTAGTTTGTTTTATCTTACATTTTTAATATATATGAAAAGACAAATTAAATTGTTATACTTCAGTTTTACTTAATGTAGTATAGAGAATGTTATCATTCACATAATTAAGTATTCCACACCACTAACAGGGACCAAAGCAATATTTTTTTTGGCTGTAATTTGACAGGTAGAGTGCCACCTCTGACTAGTGTTTAATACTTTTGCTTTCATGTGACAGCTGAGCACTCAAAGTGTGAGTGAATAAAGAAGCATTGCTTAACATGCAAACCTCAACCTTTTAATTCAGCCTCGCTTTTTGTTACTGCATTCATAACCAGAAGAAAGATAATGTTTCATAAAAAGATCTACACATTTTTAACACAGCTGTTTGAGTATTCTAATAAATTTGGCACATGTTGATTAGTTAAGATTTTATACAGATGCAGAGCTCTGGGGCTTTTATTACATGAGTGAATGTTGTGCTAATGAAACATTTACTCTTCACGCTCAAACTCAGGGAAAATTATTCCTGGCTCTGAGACCTTAGCTGTGGCAATGTCAAACTTTAGACTTATTTGTGAAATGAGAGCTGTCGGCTGCTTACAAATAATTGAAAGTGAGTCAACAGAACATTCAATTACAAACTACTGGCATTAGTTTATTTATTTCTCTTTGTGTCTCTTCTTGTTACAGATTAAATTATAGAAATTAATTATATAACCACATACAGGAGTTAGATATATTTTGTGTTTATGAGTTTATGTTCCACATTCCTTGTTACTATAATTTATTTCATCTACCATGTTTATTATCTGGATGACCTTTTACAGAGTAAATGTGAAATCAACATAATTACTAGTTTCAGGGAAAAATTGCAGAGAACATCAGGGAGGAAGTAACAAGACAGGAACTTTGTTGTTCCAATTAAATAGTCTGCAGTCCATCAGGTTCATTTTAAAAAGTGTAGTGTGTCTGTGTGTGTGCGTTTGCTGACTAGGACCTGATGAAAACAACGTTCTCATTATGATGTTGGAAATGTATAAAGGCCACACATGTGGTTTCCTTTACAGTAGCTTGGCTCATGAAAAATGCATTTGTAGAGTAAATAAATTAGAAGTTATAAAAAGAGGAAGTCTCGTGCTTCTGTCTTGAACTGCCAGAGTTTTGGAGGATTCATAACATTCATAACCACATTCATAACTCCCATGCAGACGCATCAACAACAGTTTTATTAATGAATCGTTCTTGTAAAAGTTATGTTTAAAATCAAATTCAAATCAAATTTAATCATCACGGGTTGAAAGATGGAGGATGTTGTAATGCCTTTGTGTGCGATTAAGTGTGTTTGTCTGTCTGTTAGCAAAATATCTCTTTGTTCTGTAGCTGAAGACATGCAGAGTTCCCAGATTTCAACTGCAGAAGGTTGTTATCAATATTATTAATACTTGGATTGATATGCATCCCCCAACCTCACTGACTAAAACGTTGGATGTATTGTGACTAGGGATGCACCGATCCACTATTTTTTACTTCCGATCCGATCCCAATGCCTAAATCTGAATATCGGCCGATACCGATCCAGTTCCGATATCATGATCATCATTGATTTTATATGAGGCTGTAATAATCTCTTCTCAAGTACAAGTTGTACAAATATATATATGTATGTCCAAAAAGGCAACTTAAGGTAAGTTTTATTAATTTTGGATAAGTTTCAAAATTAGAATTAAATTATGCTAACACAAAATGTGTTTTTTTATATATTTTTATTCCTGCTTTAAAGTGGATATTAAAGTGATTAATTTAAGTGATTGTTTGTTTATTTTTTTTAATAAGGGGGAGATATAAGAATTATTTTATTATTTCTGCACTTTTCATTCAGTGTTTTGTTTTTGATGAATTTGTTTTGTTTATTTTGTTTCTATTAAATAAATGAATCAATTAATTAAATAAAATAAAAAAAATTAATGGCTTTAAACATCTGCTAAATTTGTGGCATAAACCAACACAGACATGTTTTTTAGTATTTTACATTGCTTTATAATGTAGCTGTTTTTTGTTTCAGTTTATATATAATTTTCAAATCATGTTTTTTTATGATTGTCTACTGTTGTACTGATAAATATCTCCTGCAGGGTAAACTATACGTTGGCTGCAAATATCAAGCTGTGAAATCCTTCGTTTTCTACAACTGATAGTGGTTGGTCATTAATTATTATGAAGTTTAGCAACTTCTCTGTAAATATTCGAGCTTCATGGTTTCAGCGACATCTTCTTCTTGTTCAATCCGAATCAGGCAGCCTGATTTCAGTCAGCCGCTTTCAGTCTGTCCCTCCTCAGAGACGGGCAGATTGGACGCGACTGGCCGGTGTCGGGCTGCCTGATACTGATTCAGCGAGAGTAGCGCCCCGCTGAAGCCCAGGAGCTCGAATGTCCAACGTAAAACTAACTTTACCGCGGTTTAATGTGGCGCTATGGCTCTGTAGACAGTGCACGTTGCTGTCTTGTTTTGTGGTGTTTAGTGTAAAATACTTCCACACAGCAGACATGTTTAGATGAAAAGTTTGTTAGCTGTTAGCCACAGTGCTGCTCACTCAGCCCTCACGTTGTAGCTGGCTGCAAACTATGAACTGGATTTCCTGAATGTGAGGCGGGTCTTATTACTCTGGGTTCATGAAACACGCCTCCGTTCAGGAAATCCATTCCATAGTTGGAAGCCAACGTGCATCATGGATCGGAAATCTCTGCAGGTTGTATTGGAAAAATCCGATATGTAAATTATGCTGGTTTCGGAGGCTGATACCGATATTGGATCGGATCGGCCCCATCCCTAATTGTGACATGGCCATTCAGTCTGCAGTCACTTTAAAATCCTCAAATATTTATCTGATTCGGTACCACATATAAAAAAATCCTGGATAGGATTTGAAAAAAAAATCATGAAAAAGCTGGATATGGGTTGCATACGCATTTCCCTTCAGTGTGAGTCTAACCTAAGATGGCCGCCACAGCTGATGGGGTTTAACACAACACAAACAATGGCTATAACTTGGTCAGTTTTACAGATATTGAGCAAAAAATGTTTTGTTGTAGCTGAGACTTATCCACAACAAATACAGTATTTTGTGCACTAACAGATGATTTAGAAACAGGTGTAAAACTTTGGTTTGCAAGGCATTTGGAAATATGTGTTCCTTCAAGGAATGCTAGTTTCATTTCAAATGTATTTTGAAATCATTATTTTTATAAATAGTCAAAATTTTCCAAATACTTTTTGGACCTTAACAAAGGGAAGCTATCAAACATCCTGGTATAATCTAAAATCTGGAAACACAGGTTGTTTTTGAAGCACGTTAGCTTGTCATAGTTGCTGTTGAGGTAGTCAGTATAGTCCAGACGTTTTTTTTTTTAATTATTATTATTATTACTATTATGAAAGAAAAAAATTATGACTACAGATACAGTACAAGCCCATTTAAATTATTATTATTTTTTTGCAAAACTGCAATAACTCAGAAAAAAGTTTAACAATGCATGAACAAGAGCTTTTATTATTTTTGCTAATAAAAAAAAGTGGTTGGCAGCGTTGCTCTACTTGTGCTTTAGAAGAATCTTGTTAGCTGCTGCTCGGCTGCAGCTGATGTGACCTCATGGCAGCGCTGCCATTTTACCACTCACGTTGACTGTTGCCGACTTACAAAGTACAAATGAGAAGCATATTGTCTTTCTTTCATTATAAGTGTTTTTTTTTTCTTTCTGGATCTATAGGAATAATACTGCACATAATTACACAGAAATGCATCATAAACAGTGGACACAACATAAGAGTTGTCTTGTATTTTAAATTAAATTGTGTGGAGGGTTCATCTGATCATCTGTTGTATTATAGATGTAGCACCCCCCCTCCCCGCCCCGCTGTGGCCTCAGATCCCAAATGGCAGCATTCAACTCTCATTCTTTTTTCTTTTTTCTATTCCTTTGTTCTTTATTAAAGAGGGCTACTACATGTCTTTTTTTGTGGCTCCAAGTCATTATCCTCACTTTGCCCCTCTTTTTTTCTTGTTTCACTCCTTCATTTTTTCCTTGTTATAAACAGGCGGTCTTGGCAGTGGTGTGTGGAGACAGAGGTGAAAAAACTAGAGAACGCACTCTCTATCCCGTTTACTGCTCAAATCTGTGACATCATGGAGGAGCAAAGATGGCGTCTAAAGAGGGCAACAGCTCACAGCCAACAAGGCAACTATTTGATTTACAGCAAGCCCAACTGGATCTGTGTCATCAATTATTTGTAATCTTTTTTACAATACACTATTAAAATAGATAATTTATGTTAATTTCATTCAACAATGATATACAACAGATAGATGGTAAAGAAAACATTGTTTATAAGTAATGGTGATCTAAACTATCTGAAGTCAGTCAATAACACATAACTTAGAAATTACATATAAAGGGTATTGCATAACAGTTTTGAAATAACATATACTAGTATTTATTTACGGCAGCACGATGGCGCAACTGGTAGAGCTGCTGCCTCTCAGCGAGCAGGTCCTTGGTTCAAACCCCGATCCAGGGGCTTTTCTGGGTGGAGTTTGCATGTTCTCTCCGTGCAAGCGTGGGTTTTCTCCGGGTGCTCCGGTTTCCTCCCACAGACCAAAAACATGCATGTTAGTCTGATTGGTAACTCTAAAAATTGTCCCTAGGTGTGAGTGAGAGAGTGAATGGTTGTTTGTCTCGTTTGTCTCTATGTGTCCCTGTGATGGACTTGCGACCCGTCCAGGGTGTACCCCGCCCCTCGCACAGTGATTGCTGGACATGGGCACCAGCGACCCCCGTGACCCAAAATGGAACAAACGGGTAAAGATAATGGATGGATGGATGGATGTATAGTATTTATTTACCTGTTAGGTAGTCAAAGCAGATGGCCGCTTGTCCTGAGCCTGGTTCTGCTGGAGGTTTCTTCCTTTTAAAAGGGAGTTTTTCCTTTCCACTGTTGCCACTGTGCTTGCTCAGGATGGGAGACTGCATCGAAGCCAAGATTCAACTTGTCTGCTGGATTCCTTAGATAGAGAACTTTACTAATAGGCTTGTATGTATGTGAATGTTTCTGTAAAGTGCCCTGAGACAACTTTGTTGTGATTTGGCGCTATAGAAATAAACTGAATTGAAATGAATTGAATAGTCGACACTTGGAAAAATCTTCACTGCATACCCGGTGATACTTTGAAGGATGAAAACT
The DNA here is from genome assembly GCF_014905685.2 of Nematolebias whitei. Taxonomy (NCBI): domain Eukaryota; kingdom Metazoa; phylum Chordata; class Actinopteri; order Cyprinodontiformes; family Rivulidae; genus Nematolebias; species Nematolebias whitei. The sequence goes on from NC_056510.1 coordinate 23,795,490, forward strand.
TGTCTCTAATGATACTGACTAACATCTTCTCAATAGGTCAGGTTTGTGTAATGGAAACATAAAAACAGTCAAATATATAATATTATTTTACAGTGTGTAAATGTCATATTAATCAGAGGCAATTCCAGATTGTACTATTTAATAATTTGTACTAAATTTTGGCATGATTCAACACAGCTCTACACTCTGTATAACAATATATGCCACAGAAGCTAATATCTACAAGCCAGTTCAATAATTAACAGCATCAGCTTTATAGGCTAATTTAAACTTTAAATGGTTACATTGTTAGCTTCAACTATGGTTGGATCACATTCACATTGAGGTAAATAAGATCAAATCTACTTACTTGTGGAATTAGATACATTTTTCTTTTACTCTGGTTGATACAACCATAGCACACAGCTTTGTGGCATTTTTACATTTATATACATTAGATGTTTTATACATTCTAATATTATCATTAATAATTTTTACAATATTTACATAACCAGCCCTAACTGTTGGCTATTTTGCCAATATCTACAACAATGCTATGTCCAGATGCGTGCCCTCTCTGGTTATGGCTCTTGTCCCTCCAGTGAGTCACAGCGTCACATGACCAATGCACCCTTTAGTTCTCTTATTTAACTCTAAATGTGGAGGCTTGAGCCTTTAAGCTTACCTTTTCTCAGTTATTTGAAGCTGTTTTATTTCCCAGAGTCCTGATAAAGTGTTCAGACTGTTATTTAATATATTTGTGATTGTATGCACAAAGATTTAAATTGTTGAAGCATGTGAAAGCTGCATCATTTGTGCATAAGTAACAAACAGAAATATATATCTAAATTTTAAAAAGTGCATCCCCCCCCCCCCACACACACACACACACACACTTCCTTTCATGAGAGTTTTAATTCAATATGGCTGCCACAGCTACCTGCTGCAGCACATCTTGTGAGATGTGTTACGTGTTCAGAGTATGAGTTGAGGATGACACTCCACTACTACCACATAAACTTTACCTCATCTTCTGTCATTTTAAGTAAGTTATAAGCATTTTTTGCTGGCAAAGGTAGATTATCTGTGAAAACCATCTCAAAAAGGCTGAATCCAAAGACTAATCTGTTGTAGATGTCCATCCAGTAATAACTTTTTTTGAAGTTTCTTTAAAATCCCCTTCCTCCCCAATAGTTCATGAAATAATTTGCTAACAGACAGTATTGGAGTGGCAGCTCCTGAGCAAAAATATTAGTGGCCAGTACCTGAATTTCTAGACATTTTTTACAAAATACGTTACATTTTTGGTGAAAAAAAAAAGCTGATATATGTTGCTTAATATTTGATTTGTTGTTGTTGTTTTTGTCTGTGTGTGTGTGTCTACAAAAGTTTTTGCCTTTTTTTCTCCCTACCGCTGGTCGAGGTTGTGTCTCGTGAAAAACGTGTCTCGGTCTCATAAATGAGAGAAACAGACGCCTCCCACCCCCAGTCGGCAGGCGTGCAGCTTTCTGAATTGAATTTCTAATTTGATTTGAAGTAATAATTCTGAAATATTACTCCTGATTTACAAAGTTAAATGGGAGGAAAAAAGTTCAATGAAATAACTCTAAAATAGTAAAGTGAAAAATAATGATTCAATATATCATCACCAGATAAAATAGAAGATTGAAGTGGGGATCAAACCCGAAAACAGTTACAAGACTCCTGCTCCGACTAATGAAACCACCACAGCCACACACACAAGCCATGGAATTATTTTAATAAGGTCCTACCATGTTGGCAGAAATTTCCTGTGCTTTGACTTTCCTATGTTCTTCTCAGTTTTCTGTTCTGGTCTCCAAATGGATTTAAAAACAGAATATCTCCACTGTTGGACTCAGCAGGCTTCGCTGCAGCTGTTCCTGGGTTTGAGCTCACGTCAGGTCAATTAAGGACCGCAAAGGGTGGAGTGGCTTGTACAAAAAGAGACCAGTTACGTACGATCCCACCCAGTTTGCATTGACGATCCTACCCACAGAGCGGGGAAACAGATCAACCTCAAAGTTAGTGGCAAATCACCTGAAGAACCAGGAAGAGGAGAGCCGAGTGGAGCTGCACTTACTAATGGCAAAGAGGCATAAGTCTCAGCATCTAGAAAATTTAGTCTTAGGTCATTATCTAAAAAAAACTGATGGATTTATAACCATTTTGTGTTGCTAATGTTTACTCATCCAAACTGGAGCTCAATATCTGTAAAATTGACTGAGATATGGGCTTTTTTTTTGTTTGCTTCGTTTGCTTAACTGCAGCGGCTATCTTGAATGGGATTGGCTCAAAAAGTTAATCAGTTGTAGAAACTCATCCATTGATTACTATCCTGAGAGTTTTATGTAAATCCATCCACTGGTTCATGAGATATTTTTGTAACAAGTTGGACAAACATGCACAAGCATTGGCAAAAACATGATCACACCGCCTTCGTCTTTGGCAACGGGCAATAAAGTATTTATCCATTCCCTTCTCTGAAGTCAGAGTAGTAGTGGGATGTAACAACCAACCTTCTTTGTCCTTTTTTATTTTCTTCCTCTTTGTCTTCATTCCTTCTACTTCACCCTCATCTCTGTCAATAATCCCTGTTGAATCACTCCAGCCCTCATCGTGACTCATCAACAGCTCCTACAGTGAAGAACAAAGGCACGGATGATGTGAATGGGTCTGATATTGTATGGTAAAAGTCAGGTGTAGGCAGAGTTACCATACGTTTCTCTGTGTTTTTCTTCCTGACCTCGGTACACCTATGTATGTCGAAGGGATTCTGGGTCGGCACGTGGCGTCAGCTCAGCGGCGAGGACGAACGTTCGTGAAGTGGAGCCGAGGATCGCCCACTCGCTCTGTTTGCCTCTCAGCAGTGCTCTTAGTTTTACAGAGTAATTAACAGTAATTACCCTGCAGGGTTTGCCAAACGACCATTTGCTTTGCAGCAACACACTCAAACACAGACGCTCAAGACTGTCCTCCACCAAGAAGTGGGGACCACTTGAGCTGCGGCCGAACATCTGCAGCGCTCGTCAGCAGGGCTGGTTGTAACAAATAACAGAACCAGGCTCAAATCTTCATCTTACAGCACATGCTGATGTTTTAACTATTCTTTTTATTACCGGTACATTGTGACCGTGATGATGTTCCTGCACAGAAAGTGAAGCCATAAATCTTTTTAGAGCTTTCACTAAATCATAACTTAGTTATTGCCCACTGCCACGAGCGATGGGTGATATAGTAATTGGTAGTGTTTGTGTGTTTGTTTGTTCCTCTGTTAGCATAGATCTAATAAACCAGTGAAAGGATTTTAGTAAAATCTCTCAGAATGTAATCGTTGAATGTGCCCTGATTCAAAATGGCCACCCCAGTTAATGTTTGGTGAACTAGTAGCTGAAAGTCTTCCTCATCACACACTCAGTTTTAATGCATGCAGTGTCTTTATTTTACATTTTAGCATGTAAGTCAGCAGGCACTTCAAATTCCTTCAAGGAATGTTAGTCTATTCATTATTAACAGCAAACAGGTGTGTTTTAGTGACTTGGCGTCATTAACGCTGAACATTTTATGGTAGAGCCAAAGAACTGTTTCAGTGTTGATGTGTTCATGCGTGCTCATCTGCTCACACAGACTTGTTCATGTTTGTGCTGATGTTCGACTTAATGTTTTTATGCTATTAGTGTATATTTAGTTGATGTTTTTCTTAGTTAATATCTTGGATGTTATCATTGTTTTTCTTTTATATTTTATTGTTGGATGTAACTGGGATCCTGTGTACATAATTTCGCTCCACCACATGTACCACATGAGGTGCGAATGACAATAAAGAATCTCTGACTCTCTGACTCTGAACAGTAACAGTAACAGTACCGGAAGTAAACTTCCGGTAAGATGGCGCCCGTGTACATGGCTTGCAATCCACCTCTGCTGATGGTGTTCGGATTATTTTTGTTTTTTGCATTTCACATCTGTGACATCAACTCTCTGCTGGTGTATGACAGACAACAACTTTTGAATCTTTGTTTTTCTGTCACTGAAGTCGCTTATTTGGACCATTATCAGCGTACCTTTGGTGCTGTCCTGAGAAGCCCTTGGTTAAGGACTTTTTAGATCTATTGGACTCATTTAATTTAACTCAGCATGTAAACGGTCCCACCCAAGAGCGTGGACATACACTGGACCTTGTTTTAATTCATGATATGACTGTTAATAATCTTGTTATTGGTGATAATGTTTTCTCAGACCACATGCCAGTCCGGTTTGAGTTCACCCTCCCCCATCTAACTCCTAAGTCGTGCATTCCTGCACGTAGGACTCGAACCATTAACCAATTCACTGCCGCACATTTCACAGATGTTTATAACTCTGAAATGATAATTCAGGCCCCAGTGTTTCTCACCACCACTGAGGAGCTGACATCCCAGTTCAACTCTGTCTGCTTAAAGACTATGGATCATGTCGCACCTGTTAAAACCAAAAAATCAAAAATCAAAGCAGAACCTTGGCTGAGTGACGTCACCAAGGCCGTTAGGCAGCATTGTAGGAGGGCGGAACGAAAGTGGAGGAAAGACAGGCTGCAGGACTCTTTCCTGATACTTAAAGAGAGTTGGCGCCGTTATCAGAAAGCAGTAAAAGCTGCTAAATCATAATTCCTCTCTGATATAATTACCTCAAATTCTCACAACCCCGTTTGATGTGGTCCCCCCTCGACTACTAAAGGAGGTGTTTCCAACTCTAGGTCCGTCCATTCTTGATATAGTAAACAGTAGTTTATCCACTGGCGTGGTGCCAAAATACTTTAAACATGCTGCCGTCCAGCCTCTACTGAAAAAAACAAGCCTTGATCCCTCAGTCGTTTCCAACTACCGGCCTGTCTTCAAACTCTCATTTGTTTCTAAAGTACTGGAGAAAATAGTCGAGTCCCAGTTGAAGTGCTTCCTGGAGGATCACGCCATCTTAGAGCTTTTCCAATCTGGCTTTAAACCTCTCCACATCACTGAAACTGCCCTGCTGAAGGTCTTTAACAACATCTTCAGATTCGCAGATACTGGTGATTCTGTGCTGCTTGTCCTTTTGGACCTCACAGCCGTCTTTGACACCATCGACCATGAGATCCTCATTGCTAGGTTGGAGCAGTGGGTGGGCATTACATGATCAGCCCTCAATTGGTTCAAATCTTACCTCACTGACAGATCCTTTTGTGTCTCCATCAAGGATTTTAGTTCCGCAGAGCTTAAATGGGGGGTTCCACATGGGTCTATCCTGGGTCCCCTCCTATTCTCTTTATACCTGCTGCCGCTTGGTGCTATTTTCTGGAAACACAACATGCCCTTCCACTTCTATGCCGATGACTGTCAAATTTACTTCCCCCTAAGACACACTGGTGCATGCTCTATTACACCGCTGCTCAACTGCCTGGCTGACATCAGGGACTGGATGGCTTCAAACTTCTTAAGTTTCAATGAAAAGAAGTCTGAAGTCATGTTGTTCCCTCCCAACGACACGATCACAAACCACTGCATCAACCTTTCCGCTCTAACCCTGTCAGAAAAACAAAGAGTCACTAATCTGTGCGTGATAATGGACCCTTCCCTGAAGCTTAACAATCATGTAAACATGATTGTAAAATCATGCTTCTTCCAAATAAGGCAGCTGTCTAAACTGAAGCCCTAATTGTCCAAAAATAACTTGGAGACAGTAATACATGCATTCATTACATCTAGGCTTGATTACTGCAATTCGCTCCTGTTTGGTATCAGTCAGACCTCCATTGCATGACTACAACTGGTCCAGAATGTAGCAGCCCGATTTTTAACCAGTACAGGCAAAAGAGAGCACATTACACTAGTTTTGGCCTCACTGCACTGGTTACCGGTTCACTTTCGAATCCAGTTCAAAATACTCATGTATGTCTACATATCACTGAACAGTGTCGCCCCCCCCCCCCATCACTCTGATTTGATACAACCGTATGTCCCACCACGCCCCCTGAGGTCAGCGGACCAGTTGCTCCTCACAGTTCCAAGAACTTGTCTTAAGCGCAGAGGTGACAGGACCTTCTGTGTAGCAGGACCAAGACTCTGGAACGAGTTACCTCTGTTTGTCAGACAGGCCCCCTCCCTCTCGGTTTTCAAGTCCCGTTTAAAAACTCACTACTATTCAGTAGCTTTCAACACCAGATGATCTATGTTTTGATCCTGTATGCTCCACACTGGTTTGTCGTCATTATCTGCATCGTTTTTATGTCTATATTCTGATTTACCTTTTTTTGTATTTTGCTTTGTGTGTTACCTGTTCTTTTGTCTGTACAGCACTTTGGTTGGCTTTGTAGCTGTTTTAAGTGCTTTATAAATAAAGTGGTATGGTATGGTATGTTTGACAGCAAATGGGGTTTTTATTTGAGGCTTAGCCCAAAAGGC
>NC_056510.1:23806902-23809372 GCF_014905685.2 Nematolebias whitei
ACTCTAAATTGTCCCTAGGTGTGAGTGAGAGAGTGAATGGTTGTTTGTTTCTATGTGTCCCTGTGATGGACTTGCGACCTGTCCAGGGTGTACCCCGCCCCTCGCACAGTGATTGCTGGACATGGGCACCAGCGACCCCCGTGACCCAAAATGGAACAAGCGGGTAAAGAAATTGGATGGATGGTATGGTATGGTAACAGCATAACTCCCAGTCTTTCCTCTAAAAATTATCCTTCCTCATGAAATGATCATGAAAATAAACCTTCGTTCATCGTTAAAAACTCTCGTTCAACAAAAACTTTGAAATATTAAAAAAACATATTTATTAACAGCAGTTAAACTTTCTGTTGATTTCTTTGTGCTTTTTACTTTCCCAGTAGAGCGAGATGCTAAAAACACTGCATGCATGAGGAGCGTACAGATGAGACTTCTTAAACGATCGTCTTCTGCTCCTCGTGCCATCTTCTCTCTCACCGTTTTGTCCTTGTGCTCCTCACACTTCCATCCCCGTGTGATTGGACTTAAAAGGCCAGCCTGAGGGGCGACAACCGTCAATCACTTCAGACGGCCGAAAGAGGAGGAGGAGATCAGGAAGAGAGCGAGATGAAAGCAAAAGCTGCAGATGAAGTAGAGCAGGAAGGCAGTTTTAAAGACTTGCAGAGGATTGACAGCACCTGTGTCAGACATGCTGCACCTCATGTGCACAGAACAACCATTATCGCCACACATGCATACACACACACGTAAAATATCTCAAATCTTTAAATATCTGAAAAAAGTTTTGAAAACACAAATTTATTCTGCTATATTGTGCCTAAATGTGATTTTACATGTGAAGATGTTTAAAAGATTACATGTATAATAAATTAGAGAATTTCCTCATCAGCCTCTTAATCTTTGCCAAGGTTGATAAGGAAATTTTAAAAATCTATTGCAGTGTAAAGTTTTTTTTAAATTTATTTTATTTTTTTTTTTTTTTACCACTAATGACTTTTTAGTTTGACTAATCTATCAACTAAATTTTCATTTATTCTGAACGGATCTTTAATTCCTCCAATTATTTTAGTTTACTTATTTTTTACCAGTCAACTCTGGCATTTGCAACATGTTACAAAATCTTTTTTTTATTCAATCTTTAATTTTACAGATAAATCACATTGAGCCTTGAGGACTCATTTATAAGTGAGACTAATCCTCACCCTTTTTTTAGAAATTCACAAAATAAGAGACTATTAGGACATAAAACATAGATTCATGGCAGAATCGGAGTAATTTCCCTCCAATCAGCGTCATCTACTGACAGCTACTGATGAGTTTTAAAACTAAAAACAGGACATAAAAGATAAGTTTTAGCACAAATTATTTCAGAACTGAAGCTTTTTTCTTTTCTGAAAGACGACAGAAAACAACTTTGCTCAGTTAAAGGAGGCCGTTGTTTTCCTCCAGCTATCTTCTACAAAAGTTTAAGTTTTTACTCTCTGGTTCCCCTCTGTTGATCTGACTGGTGGAAGCTGGGCCACTCAGGAACAAGCAACTTCATCCAGATGCTTGCCAAGTCAATTTATTTTTTTAGATTTTCTTTTTTCCTAACAGTGAGGTTTTCCCTGATGCAAAACCAGTTTGCTGATTACAACAGAAAAGGCTAAATCATGTCATCTGAACCAGTTTTTTTAAGTGAGAAGCGTATTGTCCCCAATCCAGAAGACTTCTTCAGTCCCCAGCATGTGTTAAAAATCTACTTTTGAGATTTTAACAGGAGGTTGGCTTGAAACACAGCAGTGAAGGCTACCTATGGGACAGATCTAATTGGCAGGCCATAGACTGATGAAGTCCTCTGGATGGGGGACGAAACGTTTCTCACTTAAAGAAACTGGTCCAGATGACACGATTAAACCTTTTTTGTTGTTATCTACCTGGATTATTGAATTTACAACACTTTTTCAGTTTACTTGTTATGTTTTTCCTCTTTGGGAGTGCGCTGCTTGTGGGACTCAGTTTGTTTGTGGCTCCTCTGACTGATGAAGTCCTTTGGATGAAGGACAAAACACCTCAGCAAAACACGAAACCGTCCAGATGAACTGACTGAACATTGCTGGATTTTTACCTGGATTCTTGAGCATGAACTTTGATCTAACATCATGTTCTCAAGTAAAATGACAAATTTTTTAAACGGATGACAAATGTGCAATTTAACATTTTGCGCGAGTCTTTGTAGATGTAACAAGGTGGAATTGTTTAAATGTTTTTGTCCCAGTTTACTCATCTTTGATAGCATCAAAGCCTCAGATAAGCCAGTGTCTATAAGTTAAATTAATGCCACATTCAATATCTGTCTTTGTAGAGGGATCATATAGCAGCTGCAGTTTCAACAGTTTCAACAGTTTCAACAGTTTCAACAGTTTCAGCAGTTTCAGCAGTTTCAACAGTTTCAGCAGTTTCAACAGTTTCAGCAGTTTCAACAGTTTCAGCA
>NC_056510.1:23809382-23835199 GCF_014905685.2 Nematolebias whitei
CAGCAGTTTCAACAGTTTCAGCAGTTTCAACAGTTTCAGCAGTTTCAGCAGTTTCAGCTATTATTTTCTAGAAAAAAAAAATGTATTGGCATTGCACTACGGTAGAACTGTAATACCTTCTAGAATTAAACTTTTTTTCATCCCAACTTTTTAGAGAGATTTGAAAACTACAAAATATTAAATAAATCCAAATTTATCTTTAAATATGGTTTTCTTTGTTGCAACTTAGCATATAGTAGATACAATATACAAAGTAAAATAAATCATCACAATGTGCCCACAAATGACAAACTTGAGTGTTGGTGCCTGGGAATGTCATCTCATGCTGGTCTTAATCCCTCACAGATTGAGGTCAGTAGGGCTGTTGGAGGATCTCAGTGTTTACAATCTCAGCTCGACCCTTGGAGAGGCTGAGATCAGCTGCTGTTGTCCGATTGGTTCAGCTTTTTTTTTTCCTTGTACATTTTTCAATAGGAGGATGTGATTGGCACAGCTGACTTGGGATGAAGTCAAAATGGAACATGTCTTTGGTAGAAGTGGGCCAGGGTACATGAGGTAACAATCCCCCCACCCACACCATTTGTGCAGAGGGGACATTACTCAGTTCCCGAACTGGGTTGGTGTTGGTGGGTGCGGTTGTTATAGTAACGCCTGACTGTTCTCCAAGGCCCCAAGCATCATGTGGGCGGGTTGCCATGGCAAAGGCAGGTTGTAGCGTAGGTGTGTTTTTGTGGTAACAGCCTACTGAGGCTGCCATTCACTCACTGTTGACTGATATGAAAGAAGTTGGTTAACTGAAAAGTTCACAAAGATCAGCTATAGACTTAAAGAGATAGTTCGGATAGTTTAATGTGCAGTTCTGCAGAATGGTTAAGAACAATTATTGTCAACCTGCTGTAGATAGCTGTAGCACTTTTTGATTAACAAATGGGCCTCACAATCCCAAACACCAAGGACCAGGCTGGTTGTGTAAGATTTTATTATTTTTTTTTTGCAACATCCCTGCTGCCCATAAAAGCTTTACAGAACACTGATGCTTTGTAGGATTTGTGTTTTTGAGCACAGCAGCTGTGATGAAAAGTTTCTGTGGAGAGAGAGTTCACCTGGACTGAACTTTGGAAACCTCAAATAAAGCCTCTCTTTCATGGATTGCAATACAAACCTCCAAGACCTGATAAACTTAATCTGTAGGACATCCAGCCCCCAGCCTCCACTGCTTCAAATGAGTAGTAACAGATATTATTAACATGTTGTCTTTCTGGGCTTGGAAAATTGGAGACTAGTTGGTGATTTAAAGTTGTGGGAAAATTGGGGGAAAAAAATGTTTTGGTGGGTTACAGTAGCTGCCAAGTAATTCAAGCTGTGTGGCCAGTTGCTGAAACTCGAGGCTTGCTGTCCTGTGTCATGGGCCTGTGCTTTTTTATTTAAGGTTTTATTGTTTTGTTGCCCAGTTTTTAGACCTGGATATTTGTGGTTTCTGTTATCGTTAAGCCTGTCACAATCATTTTTGCAGGGTGATTAATTGTCTCAGAAACTATTGCGATAAACGATATTATTGTTTGAAATTTGACAATAATTAGTAGGTATTGTCAAACTTAAGAAGAAATGTTGGTTAATTTGTTTTTTGAGTGTAGTATATGTTTTGACCGCTGGATGGCAGTATAAGACAGTTTGAACCGAAGGATGGATAGTGAGGAAGCGAGCAGCGTGTCTCTTTAAGAAAAATGGAAGGGAGGCGTCTTGACGTGACATGGGCTGTCTCTCTTTGGTTCTCAAAATGGCGGATGCACGATGTGGTTTGAACTCTTTAGCTTAGTATTTTTCACACAAAGATTTTAATAAAAAATCAGTAAACAAGTTCTCAGCTTCTTTTTGCAGAGAAAAACAACTTTTTACACGAAGGCACGGGTTTCAACTGTGAATTTTGGAGCTTCGACAAGACGGAGGTTTTTTTTCCCCCGAGGTCGGCCTGTTAGCTTAGCTCGTAGCTTAGCTTCTCAGCTTAGCTACTTTTAACAATCCAAAAACGCGATTTTGGATGATTAAAACCAATTTTAAAGAGAAAGAGAGGGGTCAGTGAAGAGCACCGGAGTTGAGGTCATCCAGTGTTTTCAGAAAGAGAGAGACACAAAGAAACAATAAAGCCGATAAATGAAAATTCGGTCGATAATTTTCATTTCTCGTGTGATTAATTGATTTATTGTTTACTGCGACAGGCCTAGTTATCGTAGGTGCCAAAATATTGCTCAATCACTTTTGAGAAGGGTTGGAGACCCTGCAACTAAATTAAGAATGTCCTAATGTCTCTGTGACTATTTTGGGAGAAAATTAGTCGCACAATTTCTCTGAATATGTTCAAAACTCCAGAGATCAGCTAGCGCACTTCTACAATTCACGCAAGGAAACTTGAGAACTCCTGCAAACGCCCAAGACCCATTGGAGACGCCCTATTCACCAACTAATCACCAACAGCTGCAGCCCAGCGAGATACCTACCTTTACCGATCGCTCAAAAGACTGGTAATAATATAATCAAGCCTGTTATAACATGTTTCCTCCCAGAGGTGGCTGTGTCTCAGGAAAGGAGGCTGTAAAAGAAAAAGCTCCAAATAATAATACACCCTCTGTAGGATTCACATATTGGTCATTTTATTTCGTAGCCTAAAAATAAATGCACCAACAGGATGGTTTTATCAGTTTTATTGCTGCTCCTGACTGTAATTTGAGTCTCTCGCTACTGGATGACTTTTCAGTCCCATAGTTGAAGCCATTTAAAGATCAATATTTAGTCAGGCCCTAAAAGGATTTCTAAGAAAGCTACAAACTGCTGCAGAAAACAGTATTGTCTTGTCTGTACTTGGTTTATATATCTGAGTGCAGCACCTTATTAAAGAGCAACAGAGTGTGACCCATTTTATTTTATTTATTTTTTGCTTCCATTTTCAGCTCCTTTTGATTTATTGTTGTTTCTTTCTCCGAGTACCTTGTTAACTCCACTAACCAGGAGTCAGGCCTCTTCATGCTGTGATTTTCATGTTTTTTTTGTTCCCTTTCTTTGTTTCATTAGTAAGGCTTGATTTTTGTTCTTTACAATAAAATAAAAAATCATTTTATAAACACAGACACATGCGCAAACTTGCAAAGATGCAGCTTTAGATGGTTTGTGTGATATATATATATATATATATATATATATATATATATATTTACATGTTTCCAAAATGATCTGGGATTAGTGTTTGTTATTGTGTTTCTTTTGAGTCAGAGCAAGTGAAATAAGGAACAGTGCACACTTCAAACATGCTGATTGGTATTTTTCAAAATGACAATCGATTAAAAGCGCAGCTTTCCAAAGCCCCCCACTTGAAAAAATCTGTTATTCAGTTTTCTGTCTTTTATGAAGAGCTGTTCATCAAATTAATGAACACAATTTCCTGTCTGCATCGTGTGCTAAATTAATTAAACTTCTTATCTTCAGCGTTTTTGGACACACTTTTTGTTTTGTTAGTGCAGCTCCTCGTGTGACATGTTAATCTTTTGACCTCTCTACTTTTCAGATGTTAATAAGGCATTAAGCTTCAGAGTCTTAAATCCAGTCTGAAATCCTCTCCTTCCATCTTCCGTACACATTAATACACAGAGCTGTGGCTCCAGAACACGTCTAAAAATACTCCATCCTCCAAACAGTCTTCTTTAAAAAGCTATATGTGTTTATTTCTGTCACTGTGCCGAGTTTTTCCAGCCAGCCTGCTGAAATTATCACGTCTTGATGTCTCTTTTCCTTCCTCGCACCTGAGTGTCCCACTCTCTCATTTCCTCTGCTCTCAACCATCTGGCTTGTATTCTCTCCTTTTTTTCATCCTCACTTGCATCGCAGATAAAACTGAGCTGAATTTATTACAGTAATTTTAACTTGCACTGCGTATATTTAGTACGTGTGATCAAAAAATGTGTTTTGAGGTGTTTTGAGATGGACTGTTGTGTTGTTTGCACTTGCAATCAATATTGGATGTAATCAGTCTGAAAACACTGCTGGGATCATCCCTGGAGGTGTCTGGATGTGTGAGATAAAGGGGGGAAAAACCATCAACACACAGTGTCATGTGAAAGTCATACCTGGAGGAGGAAATGGGGGGCATTCACCTCAGAACAAAAGACTGTTTGCATTCACACATCTTCCTGAAACCATCTTCTGGGAATAAATGAGATTACCAACCATTTACAGCATCGTGACTGCTTGTTTTCACATCTATAATTATATGATAAAACAAAGACAACATGACACTGTCTGTTCTTTAAACAGGAAGAGGCTGTGGAATATCTCAAAGAATAACTTTTCTTGAAATAATGCATGTCACTCGCTTCATTTCATGCCAGGGTTTATATATGAATCTTTTGTGATGCTCGGAGTATGCATTAGGGATGACCCTGAGTAGAGCTGTCATTTCTAACCCGAAACCCGGCCCGGACCGACCCGGATTAGGGCCGATCCGGGCCGTTAAAATGTGATTAATGTGCGGTCCGGGCCGGTCTTGGGCTTGGATGCAGTTACAGCACAAATAAAATGAAAGGATGAAGAAAGAAAGAAAAGTGCAGCAGTTAATCAGACTGAAGAGATCGCTGGCACATTGCGCAATAATTGTGCACGTGGGCTCAGGCTTCTGCAGTTTTGCGAATCGTACAGCGCAAAGGAAATAAGAATGCACAATATAAAATTGTGTTTATCTACTTGTAGAGGATGAGGCAGGTCCGGCCGGTCAGTTTAAAGAGGTTTAAAAAAGTCGCTTTAAGCTCAGATGGACAACCTGTCGCCGGCAGCGCGTCCGCTGACTCGCCGGTTGAAATGGACTTGCGACCTGTCCAGGGTGTACCCCGCCTTTCGCAGTGACTGCTGGACATGGGCACCAGTGACCCCCGCTACCCAAAAAGGAAAAATAGAGTAAAAATAATGGATCATCTGATCAGCTGCGTGCGTCTCCGCACCTGCTGTCTTCTGCGGTGAAGGAAGTATCTGAAGCTACAAAAGCCGAAGCGAGCAGCGCGTTCTATTAAAATAGCCTTGTTCTACATTTTTCCAAATAAATTTGCTCTAAAAATATTTTTGTTCATCTCTATAATATCCTCTCTTTGGAGTTGATTTTTTTAGGCTATTCGTTTTGTATGTTAATATCCATTTGGTGACTTTAATAAAAATAAATCTTATGTCTTCCTTTCTTTACGTTTTTTTTTTTAAACTCTCATGTCAAACTGATTTGCTTACAAAAGCAGTAAAAGCTTAATTAAAAAAAAAAACAACGTTTTTTTTTATTTATTTTTTATTTTATTCGGCCATCTAATTACCGGTAATCCATTGGGTCTGGGTACGGCTCGAGAAAAAAAAAAAATCAGGTTTGGTCCACTCTGGGCTGGATTTATTAGGCCCAAATGAAACTTTAACCCTCAGCTACTATCACACCAAGTTTTAGCTCAATAACTGAAAAACTGACTGAGTTATAGCCTTTTTTATCTTAGTTAAGGCAGCTTAGGTGTGGCCATGTTGAATGACGTTGACTTCAAAAGGTAATTATTTATAAATGTACATCCAATTATTACTTTATAAACGTTTCATTTAAATCTCTCCAGTTGATCATGAACTATTTCGCCAACAGACACACACACACAAATATGATTGTCCACCTTCATGGGTGTGAGTGATGTCATTTTTGTAGATAATTCATAAAAAAAAGGTTAAATCATGTCATCTGGACAAGTTCCTTTAAGGGAGAAACGTTTCGTGTTTCATCTGAAAGACTTCATCCATCTGCAGCCTGCCAACCCAGATCTGTCCCATAAATAGCACGTCCTTGATGTGTTTTAAGTCAGTCTGCTGTTGAATTCCCAGAAACTGGCTTCTAACACATGCAACAATGAACCGGCCATGTGTACAACAATCAAGTGTTTTAGGCCAGATGACCAACTTGCTAATCACAGAAACAGCCTGATGACACCACGGCCAAAATGGTTCAGAAATAAGTTTGTAGCTCAATCACCCAGGTAGAAAACAACAAAAAAGGTTAAATCATGTCTTCTAGGTCCTGTGAACTGAGAGTTATTTTAATAGTTATAATGATTTTCTCTTTTTCCTTTCTTCTTTTTCAGTCATTGCCGACTCGCTGATGGTAGCTGCTCCTCCGCAGACTTTGTCCAAAGTGGAGGGCGACACGTTACAGCTCACCTGCGAGGTGTCTCGAACCACGTCGCAGCACACCCACTTATCGGTTGGTTGGTATCTGAGGTTTCCGGAGGATGCGGCAGCTCCGCCTCAGGAGTTGGTCACCCTGTCGAGGGACTTTGTTCTGCGCTCTGGAGGACCTTATCGGCAGAGGATGGCAGCAGGGGACCTGAGGCTGGATAAAACCAGCGCCACGGCCTACAGACTGACGATTCACAAGCTGCAGCCCGTGGACCAGGGGCTGCTCTACTGCCAGGCCACCGAGTGGATTCAGGACCCAGATGGGAGCTGGTTCGCGATGACCCGCAAGCAGAGTGAAAAGGCCCAACTTCGAGTTCAGCCCACTGGTGAGTAAACTGCTCTTCCTTTCCTTGATCTGAGCCTGGAAATATGTTTTTTAACATCTGATGCAATGTGTGTTTCATATGATTACAAGATACATGAGAATATTCAAACACAAGGTGTGATGCTTTTTTTTTACGCTAATATTTTTGGTCTGATTCATTATTTCTTTTCAGTGTTTCTAGTACTTTACAAAGATGTGCTTTTAATAAAAAATTTCTAACCTTGACTGAGTTGGGAAGAAAAAAAAGAGCACAGCAGTTTGTTGGACAAAACAAGCAACCGTTCTGCTTCTATTAGGGTTTTTATAACATCAAATGCCGTTCATAAAAATGGTTACAGTAAAAAAGAAAAAAAGTGGTTTTGCATTTATTGCAGTGGTTTTGAGTTTATTAAAAAAAAACATTGTATCAAAGGATGAGAGAGAGGAAAAAACATTTCTTAACTTATGTCCCGAGAAGAAGCTAATTCAAAGCGGCAGAGACAACACAGGATTCAGCTTCTTGTTAACATCTGGTATTCTGCTAATGTTCTGTTTTGATACAGAAAATACAACATCAAAGTAATGGTCAGCCTTTTTTTTTTTTTTAATAAAAAATAAAGATGGCCTAAACTAAATGACTTGAAGTAATTAGAACAATTGATAACTGGAAAAACAATCACATTACAAAGTCAGTAATTTGGCAAAACTTTAGAATAAAAGGAACAAATTTTAATTCCTTACATTGGAACTAAATGGAACAACCTTGGGATTTACTGCTTTTCATTTATTAACTAACTAAGGGTTAGTTAAATAATATTTTTAGTCAGTGGCACATGAAGTCAGCAAGCAACAAATCAAGAACTAATAGCTAATGGTCTATTACCTAATCAGCACCTAATGATTAGTTCAATAGTAATTACTCCTTAATTTATTCCTTGCTTATTCCATGTCAATAAGCATGACATAACTACAGAATTATAATTACAAAACTGTTGTTTGGAGTTTATTATTAGTTAATGCTTAACTAATAATTAGTCTCGGATCAGTTCAATATTATAACTGAGTGGATCTTATTATAAAGGATTTCCAGTATTTTCTTGTTGGATTTTTACTACCACCTTATGAAGACTCTCATGTATTTGTACATATTTTCTTTATAGGAACTGTTCATATTTTTTAAATAGGGTTGCATGAAGCAGTTATGCGTAATTGGTATCTTACCTGCAACAGATAATTATTTTGGAAATAATTTATTTTGGAGAAGTCACTTAGAAGATAACATGCGAGAGTGGAGTTACTCAGAAGGTCTATTTCAGGTGGATTTTTGCCAACAACTTTGAAACAATTCTAGTATAAATATAAAAAACGTTAAGTGGATAGTTTTTCCTTTTTTTACAGTACATCCCATTTACATGGGATGGTTACTGATATAAATTTCTATGGCTTTCTTACACTGAATACTGGCTGTTTTAACTCAACCAGTAGTCTGCCCATGTGAATCAAACACAAAGGCGTAGTCAGTGTACGTAGCTTTGTGACGCAACGTTAGGTGAAAATACATAACTTGGCATTTACATTTATATTTTCTTTTTGGATTATTTTGGTTCTAGATTGCAAAATTTGCTCTTAAATGGCTGTATATTTTGGCTAGTTGTTTGCAAGTCTCCATTGTTCTGATATTTGTCTGCTACAGGTTAGATACAAACAACTCTAACATACTCCATACAAACCCAATTCAAAAATTCAGTTATCCCTTCAAGGGACATACATCCTCATGCTCAGGCCTTCATGGGATAACAGATAAAATTCTTCCTAATTGGCCTTTCATTTGGTATTCATCTAGCACGCTCATTCAGCAGTATGTGAACATGAATGAAGCTCTCATGCAAGGGGGGTCGCTGCCCAGTGGGAGCAACTTGTGATTCAGTCTTGTCCAAGGATGCTTTAACACTTGGATATTGAACCGCTAACCCTATAATGAGTGGACGACTCAGTGCCTTCAAATCCACAACATGAACCGTTTCTGTGGGAAAGAAACGAGAGGCAAGTAATCATGTTGGTCTAGATCCCCTCTGTTCTTTTGACAGGCGCACATGGCTGCATGTGGGCAGAGTTGCTCTCTGATTGCTGATCAGAATCTCATGCTAAGCTCATTAGCTTACTAAAAAGGGCTTAACTAAACCTCTGCAGACTCCACATTTTTGTGTTTGATGGGCAACACTACACACAAGTCCAAGAATAAATTTAACCAGTTTCTAATGGCGTAGGTGTTTGACTTGGGAGACTTCCACACAAACATCTCCCTCAAGCAGTATGTGGCCCAGGGTTCACATACATTGTGTTACATTGCTTTTTAAATACCAGATCAGTACCTGACGTCATGTGCGCCGCAGAATGGTAGCACTGACGGGAGATCCACTTACCTTTTTTATTTTTGTTGTTTTTATTTTAACAATGCACACCCACGCTACGGATATGACCGCGACACACTTATGGAGTTTTGTGTGTCTCTGCCTTGCCATCATGCCATCATGCCATCGTGGTTCAGTTCCTGGCCCCCTTTCCAGCCTCGGGCCTAGGCTCTGGCCTGCCATGGCAGCTGTCTCCATGATCCTGCAATCTGCCCGCACGGACCGAACTCTACTGACTTGTTCGGCTCCGCAGGGATAACCTTGGTTGTTCTCTTTCTGCTGGACCTGGTTCTGGAGGGCAGTCTGTGAGGTTGTTATTATCATCAAGCTGCTAACAGGGCCTGCTAACACTGCTAACGCTGCTAGCGCTAGCCTCCATCTGCCTGCACGGACCGAACTCTACGGACCTGTTCGGTTCTGCAGGGAAACCTTGGATGTTCTCCGTCTGCCAGACCCGGTTCAGGACTGGGGTCTGTGAGAACAGCTGCTGCGGTCTTTATTACCATCAAGCTGCGGACCGGACCTGCTAGCAGGAACTGCTAAAATGCTAACAAGACCATGCCACTAACAGAACAGAACCATGATGTTGAAAGAACCTCACTGCTAACTGAACCACACTGTCGATGTATTTCTTTTTCAACTTTGGCGCCTTGTTTTTGGTAGGTTAGTAGTATTTTTAATATGTTTTTAGTATTTTTATCTGCATGCCTTGATATTTCTGAGTTTTTTGTTTTGTTTGTTTTTTGGCGAGTGGAGAGGTTCTTCTTGTCCTAAGCATTTCATTACATTGTTGACCTTGTGTTGTTTTTGCACATAAATAAACCTTAACTATCCATACATGCACACACACACACATATATATTAGGGGTGCACCGATTTATTGGCCCCGATTTCCTTAATTTGGGGAAATCGGAGATCGGCCAATACTTGCATGGGAAACTGATTTTACCGATTATTTAGTTTTAACAACAATTGTCTGAACTTCAGTTATATTTCAGAGCACTATCTCATGGCCAGTTAAAACAAGTTTTTAGTGTTTCTAGGATATTGTTCAAGGGTATGTTTGTCAATAAAATAATATTGGAAAATTAAAGTGCATTGTGACCTTATAACACCTGACATTGTCGCTTATAAAACAAAATTGGTATCGGCCAAAATTGGAATCGGCAGCTCAGGCTTTTTAGAAATCAATGATCGGCCAGAAAACTGCAATCGGTTCACCCTTAATATATATAAATAATATATACTTTTTTATTTTATTTCTATTGCTTCTTATCTCAGTTGCAGTACGGTTTATGTTGTAGTGCATTAGTGGGAGAAGACATTCTTGTTACCATATCTGGACAAAGAGAAAGAGGGGAGGCTAGTGGGAAAGTATGTCTGAAATGGTAATGTTCTAATAAAGCATCAATCTCACTGTTGACCAGAATGATGGGTAACAAAAGCTGCTTTATAACTTCTAACATGGATTTACATCTTATCAGCTGACCCGACCATGTCACGTCCGCTGTGACGCGTTTCACATTTACAGAGAAACTCTTTATGTACATCTATAAGAGAGGGCCAAGGATGGGGGTGAGAAACCGCTTTGGCATGAGCTCCATTATCAAGCAGGCACGCAGTGGCGAGTGTCTCATCAAAGTGGAACCATTTTGCCTTTTTCCATTAAACATCTGAAAGACCGCGGACTGATGAAACTTGATGGTGCCCCAGATAGTGTGGCGTGGCTGGGAAGACGAGCCTGAACTCAGCTGTACTGTAAAGCAACTTTTAGACAAGCTCTTCAGGGAGCAGACATACGGAACGAAAAAGCTCAGCTTTCAACACCCTTTGTCACTGCCTGTCTTCCCTGTAATCTATAATTGATGGAGTTATTGTTGCATGACAAAGAGAATAAAGCATCGGCGCTGCTGTTTGCAACTGTGGATGCAAGTGCTTAAATCTGTCTGTGTGTCTATATTCGTTTTGACTTGTTTTTGTGTGCTTGTTACATTAGGAGGGAGCAGCGTGCATGCCTTGGGGCTAAAGTTGTGCTTTTTTGTGTTTTACCTGTTTAAGTGCAAATTTGACAGAGTGTGTGCAAGAAAACATAGATGGGAGAGGCAGCAGCATCCCCATTAGGCTTCTATTATAAAAGATGGAGTGGATCTCAGGACTGGCTCATCACAAGCTAATCACCCACAGCTGACATCAGAGAGGAGTAACAGACAGAATCCTGATGTGTCTTTCACTTTAGCATATCTCTCCTGCTTGCTCCTTGTCCCTCACCTCCTGCTTTGTTCCCTGCTCACCTCACATTTTTAGTTTGTTTCTTTCTCCACATCATTTTTCTCTACTTTTCCTTTTGCTTATTTTTGCCTGTAACTTCAATTAAACATGAATCTGAGTGGGATCAGTGAGGCTCCACCATCTTCTGCCCAGATCTTCCCATAAAAACCCTCTGAATAATGGAACTGAGTGCTGAATGATTTGGGACGGTCACCAATCAATGTTATTGATCATAATAAAATACCTCAGCATTATGTTTTGCTGTCCTTGCATCGAAACATAAATTTTTGCATCTGCTGGTTGTTCTCTTTGATCCTGCTGAATTATGTGTGTACATACTTGATAACACTATGCTTAATGACACCCCCCCCCCCCCCACACACACACACACACACACACACACACATGCACACACACTCTTCATTCTGGAGATGACCAAGAGACAAACATTATAAACTCCTACATTATTATTTTAGGGTTTTTGGAAATCTTGATTATGCTTATTATGCTGACATGAAGAAACTACTCATCATGGAGATTACTGGGAAAAAGTTGATTTTTTGTAAATTTCATTCATTCCGTGCCTGAGTGTAGAGTGCTGCTTTATTAGTTGGATACTTTAGGTTCCAAGTTAAAGGCAATGATTAACTCAGATTTCGTTAGTAGATGCATTTTGTTCAAAATCATTTAGACGTGGGCCAGCACTGGGATTTCATATCTTGACCCAATATAAATACATATTTACAGTAAAAAAAAAAGTCCATGATCAATAATCCAGGTATGCAATCCAACAATTTTCAGTCAGGTCATCCGGACAGTTTCTTTTTTTGCTGAAACGTTTCACCTTCCATCCAGAAGGCTTCATCAGTCAAGGAAACACACAACACAAAACTGATTTTTCCCCCAAACTGCTTACTCCAAAGTGGAACAAACTATTTATGTTGGTGCTAAGATGGTGTCTTTGGCACGCCCTTTCCTCTTGTGCTGGCCCTCTTCCTTGTCAACGTTGTTTGTGGTTAACTTTAAAGGTTAATAATAATGATTACTTTCTGAAAGTTTAATTAAAATATGCCCAGTGATTCAAATAATTAGCTAATACACCAATAAAGATTACCCCATGACAATATTATATTGATTTGTCCTGCATAGTTGTATATTGGTGTATGACACAAATACCTCCAGTTTAGACATTTGCTTATTAGTTTGCCTAAATTCCTGTTTCCTACTTGTGCTTTCAGTTCAGCACCTGCTAGAATAAAGTGAGAATTCAAATCTTTTAAAATGGAGTTCTGTAGAAAGGCTACGACCACTTATTATCTGATCTGTTAGAGAAAGCTCTTTAATCAATCTGTTTGTAGAAATCATTTATTTCTGATCAGACTGAGAAGCTAACGGCTAGACGCTAACATGGCTAAAATGAAAGTGGATTGCTGCCGTCTTAAAACAACTTCAAAGATTTTCTTGGGGTTCATGCAAACCCTATTTTATTAACCTTTTACATTTCTGTCAGTTTCACATTACATAGTTATTTACACACACGGATCGTTGTGGTTGTTTGCAAGCGCAAATAACAGCAGCAGGGACGTCTGGCAGGAATAGTATATTATTTCTGATGAAATATTTGCAACATGACAAACTGATGGCTGCGGAAAGACTCTTAAAATAGTGTTTTACATGAATTGCTATGAAATCTTTGTGACTATAGCTGTTTTAAAATGGCAGCCATCCACTTTGGTCTTGGCTCCACTCTGTTCATCAGTTTGATAAAAAAAAATTACTTGTTCTTTCTCCAAACTGAGGTATTCTAAAATAAATAAGAAAATTTTAATAATTTAAGATGGTCCACAAATGTGAATGTGAGCTGTGATAGTCATAAGCATCAGTGTGGGAATCGGTTTGTGAAGGTGTAAACATTATGCCCCCTACATCCTGTCATAAAACTCCTGAATAACTCGCTCTTCAACAGGAGCAGTCTTTGAACCTGTCCACAAGAATGTGTTTTCCAAGAAGCCTGGTTACCATCTTTGTAATTAGAGCTAAGGGCTGCCACCCTGCTGAGACTCAGAGCAGCTGTCTCTGATATAAAACCGTCTGATAAATGCCATCTCATCATCTGCACATTATTAAAACAAATAAAACTGGACACACTGACATATACACATATATTTAGGTGCATACTTTGAGCCTAATTAGCCACGTGGAAGTGCTAGAACTACCCGTGTTTACTCTTTTTGTTGTCTTAGACTGTGCAGGAGGAAGAGCAGGGAGCGCCTCACTTCGTTTAACGCGGCAGAGGAGGGTTTTAATGAGATGTTGTTTTTTTATTACAGAAGTGAAGCCAAGTAGGGAGGTAGGGAAGAGTTTTGTGGAAGATGAGTTTTACTTTGAGTTGTGCACTGTGTGACCTCAGCCTTCCTTCGTTTCTAATTATTTTCTTTTCCACACTAACGGATGCTCTTTGTACACCGCCCCCTCCTATCCCTGGCCACCTCCAAAGCCCCTCTTGTATCGCTCACCAGTTTTCTTTCATCTGTTCCTGCTTTTAGCTCATAAAGCTACTAAGAAAATGAAGAGGTGTGAAGTGCTTCAGTAGATGTCCATAATATTGTTTGTTTGAGACATTAGAAAATTGGATGCTAAAACAAAATCCTCCTGTTTGTTTGGTTTTTTTTGCCGCTCAATTTAAAATGCGCCTAATTTCTTTTTATTTGCTTTTCCCTCTCTCTTCTCCATTTGCTTAGATCGGGACTTCAGCATCCAGGTGAGCACGGAGCGACGGTCCTTCACGGCCGGTGAGCCGCTGGAGCTGCGCTGCACCATAGAGGCGCAGAACGTCCCTGAGCGTTTCTTCTCGGTGTCGTGGGTCTTCAGCAGCTCACCGGTGGCCGTGGTGGGCCCCAGTGCCGTGCCTGTCCTGGGCCCTGACTACGTTGATCGTGAAGCAGCCGGTCTCATGACCGTGCGTAAGGAGAGTCCCAACGTGCACCTGCTCAAGCTGCAGCGTCTGTCTCCCGAAGATGCTGGGAAGTACATCTGCCGAGTCACAGAGCGGGAGAAGACGCCAACGGGGGACTTCATCGACCGCAGCAAGAGGTCCCGAAACGTCCAGATCACAGTTCAACCACTTAGTAAGTGATGAATCATGTGCCTGAGTTGTCCCTCCCTTCTATCTGTCTTTCCAAAAGTGGTTGTGCCGCCTCTATTGTTAGCTTTGAGTAAGAGGAAAGGGATAATGCTGCTCTTATTTCCTGATGTGTTTTCTGTTTGAGTGGATGGCTAAGGATCTGTAATGCAGCATTGTGGTTCTTCCCATTTGCTTGGCTTAGTAGAAGAGGGTAACACTATAGCAGGATAATGGAGAGCAGAAGAGTCCAGGCTGACGGAGCTAACAGCCATGAAATGAAAGTGTGGAGAAAGAAAAGAAGCAGAGAAAAGCGCCCAGCTCTCTTGGGTGTTGTAAGTGGTTCCCTGGGCTAAATGAATGTCTTCTGCTGGAGCGGACCTGGAGCGTCTCAAACTGGGCTACTCAGTGAGGTTGTACTGATGCACATGCACAGTCAAACCATTAAAATCCTAGGTAATGATTCTATCAGCCCCTCAGACATTTCCTGCTCTCATTTTAATTTGGGAATTTGCTCTGTTTCCTACACTTACTGTACCTCCACCGTCTGTGCTACAATCATAGCAAAGCATGATACATAAAATAAAGTAATACTTCCTCTCAAACAGCCAATACTACCTTATTCTGACCATTGCACACCCTGCCACATTACAGTAGCTGAAAACCATGACCGGAAACCTACAGCGGTCTCTAGAGGTTATCCGTGTAAGGGAGTTCCGTTTTCTCAACAAAAGACCTAAAGGCTGTTCATAGCACTTACACATAAAAGCTACTGTTAATGGGGACGGAGCTTTGTGAAAAAAATGGCCTGTTCTGTCATGCAGTACATGAACTGTTCTTTTATGCCTGATTTATCCTGCCTATGCACACACACACATACTGTATGTGCCTCATCACTAATAGGTGGATTCGGTGTAGAGTTAGTAATAGACTCCAACAGGGGTTAGAGTCAAGTTAAAGTGTTGTAGAAGAAACTGATTCACAAACGATACGATGAAAATCTCATCAAATTTATTACAGAGCTTTGGAAAACAGCTATAACCACAATGCATTTCAGAACTTATTAACATCTTGTCCTAAGTTTCTGACCCGTTCTGACTTCCTGAAGCAAATTTGTTGGTTTTTATGCACCCCCTGATTACGGTTCTGCCCCACTTCGCCCTGCAGCCACTATCATATGAGCTGCAGGCAGAGATGCCAGGAAGTCACAGAAAACAAGCACCTCTCAAGGATTCCTGGAAAATAAATATCAACAAAATAAAAGGATGACAAACCATGAACTCTTCCCTGTCTTCTTACAGATAAGCACATGAAAAATGATTATAATGTCAAAAATGAGAACATTGTAGTCTCAGTTCACGATGACCTTTTACTATAAATTTTATTAAAATGGTATACTGAATGTATCAGGAAGCAGATCAATAAATAATATATTCTCTTCACAAGAGGTATGACGAAGGAAAAAAGAGTTGTAAACACCTCTTATAAATGAGTGCTGATGGATGAGTTTACATTTGCGCGAGAAAGCTCAAACGGAGTCTTATCACGCTGATAGAAAGGTAAGTGCAAAGGAAATGAACACAAGAGAACTGGTGTTGGTGGTGAAAGTCAAAAGGATTTACTGGAGAGTAGGAAAATGGAAAAATAAATGAAGTTCAAATGTTTTTTTTTCTAGAAAAGGGTAAAGTTAAAAAACAGAATTTCTTCAGAAACTAGAGTTTTATGTAAAGATGGGTACACACATGTCGTCAACTTGAATTCTTGTTTAAGAGAGGAAATTGGATAGAATATGGGATGTTAAAGCTGCCAAAAAAAGCAACAACAAAGCTGTGTTTTCCAGCCTTGACAATGGGAAATAGTAGTTAACAAAATAAAGACAAAAGACAGGAGAAGGATGATAGGTGTCCCCCCTATTCAGTGGGCTGTGACAGAAATAAGAAGCAATTTTTATTCCATTTTTACTGAGGGCTCATGCTTATTAGAAGGACCGTGAAAGGAGAAGCAGGAGGCTGAGCTTGGCCTGAGGGGAGGAAAAAACTGAGAAATCTTAAGTCAAATACTCAAGAGACTGCAGCAATGCCTCACAGGAGGATGAGATCTTATGAGTCAGCCAGAGTAAGGTTTGACGGTCGTATAAGCAATACGACTCAAAAAGTAAAAAAAAAAAAAAATGGAGCAGACGGGAATACTTTTATCATTTCCCTCTGATCTGTGACTGAGCCCTGTGATCTGAGCCTTCTTTCCTGCGCTCATGTGGACTCGCCGAACAAACTTCACAAGGTTCAAAAAGAGAACTACCACTTACACAACTTTTAGTTTCTATTTGTTTCTATAGGGACTATTTTAATCTGCAATTTTCAAGTTTTCCACAAAAACAAAGGCAAGGGAGCTTTAAACAGAATTCAGGTGATTTTAAAAAACAGCTATCTGAACTCAGGCGTGACATGAACGCCACTCTTTCAGTGTACAGTAGTCCCTCGCTACTTCGCGGTTCGTTTTTCACGGACTCGCTGTGTCGCGGTTTTTCAAATTGTGATTGAACATGACACACAATTGGCTGATTGATGGATGAGCCGCACGATCAGCATGGAATTTTTATTTAAAACAAATTGTTTAAAAATATTTAGCACTGCTGCACCTTTGTACAGCCCGCAGCTGAAGAAAAAGCTTCCTCCTGCACCATTGTGCAGCCGTTAATGCAGGATAAGCTTCATCCTGCAGTTGATCAGCTGTTCTCAGTGTAGAGTGGAGAAGTAGGCGTGGCCAAGAACGCCTGCAGGTGGCTGAGAGCAGCAGAGAGAGGGAAATCATGACATTCTTTGCTCTTTTAGAGCATTTAGAAACATTGTTTAGAATATTGCAATAGTGTGGGAAGGGTTCAAAATGCCTTATATATATATATATATATATATATATATATATATATATACATACATACATACATACATACATACATACATACATACATACATACATACACTAAAATAAAATACTACTTACTACTTGTACTAATATTCCTACTTCATGGTTTTTCACTTATCACGGGGTTTCAGGGTATGGATTCCCCGTGATAAACGAGGGACTGCTGTATTTTAATATACTATCTAAGAATGTGATTCATTACCTCTCCTACTGTAAAGCACGGCAGTGTTAGCATAATTATATGGGTGGATAAATAGCAGCTGAGTCTTCCCACATTTAGCCATCCAAGGGACTTTAGACTGCAGTTTGTTTTAGGCCCAGATGTTCCAGGCTTTGCAAAGGTTCACACAGTTTATGGTTTTGAGACAATTCATAGCCGAAAAACTTAACAGAAACAAAAATATTTCCTCTTTTTTATGAGCTTTTGTCTAATTTCATCCCTGCTCCCCCTCCCTAATGCACTCTCATGCACACATAAACACTTTTGCTACGACTTGTTGTTCCCATGCTGCCCACAAAGACCCATATCTGACGTTTTATTACTGGATATTAACAAGAGCTACACATAAGAGGTGTGATCACACTGTTTGCACTTAAATCTTAAATATCAATTGTGTGCCTACACACAAACTATGAGCTTTGGACTGTAACAACACAATAATTCACTGCATTTTTGGTGCAGTTTGTAAATGTATAAAACTATAACCAACTGATACAGAAATGACACCTATGGTTGGGTTAATCAAGAAACATTTTATTTTATTTTTTGAGATAATTATGTGAATTGGGACTAGTTTTTACAACTCAAATGATAGTTTTGTTTAAGCAGAGGGTGTAAAAGTCCTGTAAACATGGACCAACAGCCACCTTAACTGTGAGGACTGTTCTATGGGCAGGTTATTTTCGTCTGCACAGAGATCTGTCAGCATTAAAAAAATCTATTTGAATTAAAACTGAAGAGATCTTTCTAGAAAATTAACTCAAGGGTGCAGGTGATGTGGGATGTTTCAGCTTTCTGCACACCAATTAGAATATTGCCTAATTGATTTTAGCACAAGTCTGTGCCTGTCCTTGAGTTAATTTGCAAAGCCAAAGCTGAAATGTAAACCCGACAGAGGAGGCAAAGATAGGATTTCACGATTCTTGTGTGAAAAACACTGAAGTGTGCCCATGCTCCAAAATAAGTCTCTCCAAAGCACTCAATGAAATAATTGTATTCAATCATGTTTCACTTTTTGTTTTAAAAAATATGCAGATTTTTCAAGTGTTTTTCTCAAATGATAAACCCACTCCATGGATAATAAGAACATGCTGATTAGTAAATATCTCATCACCATTTTGTGCCACTGTGTTCATTTTCAGAGAGCAACATCACAGTCTCGCTGTCCAGCAACTCCTCTGAGGTCCTAGAGGGCGACCCGATCCAGTTGACCTGTTCGGTCCAGTCCACTTCAGGCCCCCTGTCTGTTGTCTGGCAGTGGATGGACAAGCAAGCAACTGGACCATTCCAGGAAGTGGCCTCGGTGGATCGAGAAGGCTCTGTGTTCCACGGCCCCGCCTACAGAGAGCGTTCCAGTTACGGAGAAGTTCGTGTGGAGAAAGTTCGACCTGACACGTTCACGCTGTCACTCTACAATGCCTTACCTGAGGATGAGGGTCAGTACCACTGTACAGCCACCGAGTGGCTTCGGACTGGTGGTGAACAGGAGCTAAACTGGGAAAAGATTGGAGAAGTCTCGGATGCCAAAGCAATCACCGTCAAGACCGTTGGTAGGTTCTTTAATCCTGCTGTAGCACCAATAAAGTCTGCTCTGTCTTGTTTTCTGGTCAGTAAGGCGTGTAAACAGTCTGACATGTACGATGTGAGTAACAAACCGAAGAGAGCTGCACAGTTTCTGATTTGTTGAATTTATCAGGAACAACATGCAGTCCGCACAGTTGAATGTACCATGGTTTATTCATGCACCGCTTAGGGGAAAGAGCTATTATGACACACACACACTCAACACCACCTGCCTCATGTCAAGAGCATTGCCTCCATGGCACTGATGATGAACTCACACACAACCGTATGGATTAGTCAGAATTATTAGAATGGAAATGCAGCAGCAATGTGTTTCACAGTCTGTGGCTCACTTCTGTCACCGCTGAGTTAAGCTGAACGTTCACGGTTCAGGCTGAGGAAGCCACTGGAGCAGAGCAGTTAGGAGCTGGCAGGCCAAGAGCGCTGGGTGAAACACACACATGCACACACACACGCAGCGGATTAGCTCCCTGTAGCAGCACAGAGCAGCGCTGCAGAGAAGAGACGTCAATTTTTAAGTGGTCATTTGTCAAGTTGGAGCAACAAGAACAACATTAGTTTGAGGAACAAGAGACACATTATGCAAAACAGAGGAAAGTCCAAAGCTGCTCATCCTCCTTCAGTTAGACTCCTCAACATCGCCGCCTCTTCTCCTCCTCCGTGCGTGTTGATCAAAGGATTTCCTGAATGTGCAGCGTTGTGTGACGGGCAATGTGTTTTAGTTTGGCCCTCATTTTTCTCACTTTCCCCTCCAGCTGCAGAGTTGTTTTTATCAGTCCAGGCATACAAAAAAGTCTGTTTTCATTCCCGCTTTCTCCACTTTTTATATATTAAAAATAATATAAAATAATAAAACTTCTGCTTCAGATTTTCATCTAAACTTTGATCTTGTTCACATTGAACTGTCCTTTGAGTGAACCAGTAGTTTAAAAAAAAGAAAAAGTAGCTTCTGAACCCTCATTTAGTTCGACCCATCACTTTTTATACACCTTTTTTGGATTGTTGATAAGACCGAGTTGAAATGAAGAAATTAATACTTTAGTCTTGTGGGGTTTTTTTGCGGCCACAGCAAAGACAAAAGTGCTGGATAAAGCCCTTTTTTCAGCTGACTGACTGAAGGTGCCCTCGAGGGGGGCTGGGGTGACACGTGAATGTAAAGAGAAGTCTCATTTACACACATGCCAGATAACCTGTAATAGATTGTCACAGACAAAAAAAAAAAAAAACAAATGTAAAAGACGGAAACACATTCAGGCGTATTTACTGAGAAACAAAATGAGTTTTATGGAGAGGGAAAAGGGATCAGCATTAAATCTTGTCACAGAGGCATGCAGAAAGGAGGATGGATGGAGGGGTGAGAGATGATAGATGGAGCAGGAGGGGAGAGTTATTGTCTGTAAGAGAATTATAGCCTGAGGCTGTTGTCCAGAAGTAGCCAGGTCTGTACAGAAAGCTGTTGATTAGAGATCCTGAAGGACACCGAGGATGGCGGACGACAAAGGACAACAGGGTGAGGAACCAACTAAAAGCAACAAGGTTGTTAAGAATGTGATGGGAAATCTGCAAAGTCTCAAAGGGAAAAATCAAAATCAGATCACAAATCATTTCAAGGCTTCGTTTTTCAGTCCACATTTTTCCTTTTCAACTAAAATAGAATCTACTGGGACATTTTTTTGTAATTGTGCCATCAAAAAGAAGAGTTCTTCATTATAGCCATCACTCAACCTGGCTTTCCAATTCAGGTGTGCCTTGGCAACGGTATTTTGAGTTGGTTGAATGTTTTTAGCTTAATGAGAACAGTTTAGACTTGGCAAGGAGCTGGGCGTAGATCGAACGCTGGAGCTTAGAGGGAATGTCTCCCCTGGGTTTTCTGCTCTGCATCACCATTCATTGTGAAGCACACTCACAGTCAAGTACAAAAGCTACTTACACAACAGTCTTTAGATGCTCGAGCCATAACAATATAAGAAAATACTCATAAAGATTTAGAGCTACTTTAACAATAGATCAATGTGTTTTTCAGTCAATAGCGTGTTCTTTTTAGTGCCCACGCTTAAAAACTATAGTTCCTTCCAGGAAACGATTTTTCAGCTTCAAATCAAGAGAGGAGACCTAATTACAAATGCAAACAAGTGTTGCTCTGTTAGAGCCTTTAAGCAACACTAATAAACCTAATTAAAGACCACCTGACAATGTGTCGACTTAATGGGATTGTTCAGGTCTTTTCAAGTGGGGTTCTGTGGAAAAGTTAAGAACAATTAATGTCTTTACCTGCTGTAGATTAATCTTTGGAAGATCTCAGTTCGGGGATATAAAGTTAATTTCTAGTGGATTGAGGAAATAGCGCAGGGGCAGGTGTAGGCGAATGTACCTCTTTTCTTGTTTTTATTTTTAAACATTTTGCTTCTCGTCTGAGTAGCTTTCTCAATTTTAACTGAAAGTTGTGGAGTCCCAAGTTTGAAAACTATAGTGAGTTGCTCATGCAAACCACAATTCCGCCTCTCTGTTTTTTTTAGGATCTACACAGTGGTTTCAAAATGTAGGCCTGGTCCACATTAGAGATCTTTTGGCTACATGCATGAAGGTCCACATTGGTGTCAAACTGACTGGATTAGATTCAGAACTTCCTCCTTTGTCCATTGTTGGTCTTTTTTGTTTGACATTGGCTTCCTTCATTCCTTTCTCAGTCTGTCTGTTCTGTCCATTATATAAACATGACTGTCCTCAAAACAGTGTCCCTTATCCTTCAGATGTAGGTGGACAGCTGAGTCATGGTCTGAAGAGATCAGCTTCAAGCTTTACAGCTTGAATGTCCACACATTTTAGTTTAAATTGAGATAAAAAGCTTTTTTTTTTTAAGTAGCCCAGTCATAAGAAAAAAAATCAAGTTTGCCATGACCTGTTTACTAAGGGTGCATTCACACCAGCCCTGTTTAGTTCGCTTTAATCGAACTCTAGTGAGTTTGCCTAGAAAGTCCGGTTTGTTTGGGGAAGTGTGAATGCGCAATCAAACCCTGATACGGACCAAAAAAGTGAACTCTGGTCCAACTAAAAACCTAGGTCTCGGTTCGGTTGAAGTGAACTCTGGTGTGGTTTGAATGCAGTGTGAATTCAAACGGACCGGAGACCGCTCCAAAAGCAGGAAGTGGACTACAGTGCAGGGCAAACAAACGCGCATTTCTCATACCTCATACAGAGCTGTCTCAGCCACCTTGTGTGAAAAACAACATTCTCCATGGTCTTCTGCCTCATCTTCCATTCATGCTGAGTCCATTGTTGAAAAATGACAAAACAAAAATCCTAAAACTGCTAAAATTTGACGCCACTCGGTTTTTGTTTTTATTTCTAGAAGAAGAAAAAGAAGTGTCTTCTTCAGAGGTTTTTGTGTCGTTTCCTTCAGTAGTTCTTGGTGCAGTGCCACCACAGGCGAGGGGGGGGAACAGGTTGGCTCGAATGATTCAGTGCAGTGTGAATGTGAACTACACCAGCTGAAAATGTAAACAAATGTTCTGAATATTGGCCCCCAACCAAACCGAGTCTACCGGACTATCAGGCGTGAAAATACCCTAAGAACACATATGAGCATGCTGCATTCCTCAGGCTAGCCATTACCTTGTGAATTCAGTCAGAATTAAACTAGTTTTCCAAACTGAAGTTGGTAAAATATTATTTTTCATAAACTTGTCACACAATTACACTTCTAAAGGACTGTTTTATCAATTCAACCTCATTTACCATTTTCTCTCACTATTTAGAGTCCTCCTTTATGGTTTCGGCCTCATCACGGACACCATCGATAACATTTGGAGACTCCTTTGACCTCTTGTGCCTGGTAAAGCCCCGCCACAACACACAAGTCCCCACATCCGTCACCTGGCGCTTCTTGCCTGCTAGCACGCGAGCCGAAGTTGAGGATCAGGGAGACTTCAAGGACCTGGTGACTTTCAGCCGTGAAGGCACGCTGCAGTGGGGGGAACAGCTGCTCGGGTTGGGTACCCGCACCACAGTGGACCGTTCTCACTCTAACACAAACTTCCGCCTGTCAGTCACCCGCGCTGGACGCCGCGAGGCGGGGAAGTACCAGTGCACCGCTGTTCTGTGGAGGAAGAACTACGACAACAGCTGGAGCAGAGTGGCCAACCGCACCTCCAACCTGCTTGGCATCAGCGTCATACAGCCAGGTAACAACTATGGCTATGGCTTCTTGCCAAGCTGACACACACCTAATTGGAACAGACATAAAGAGGGTTCAACACAGATTCACACACATACACACACAGGATAAATCCACAGGAGCTTGGAAGATTTCTGCTCGCTCTAATTGCGCTTAGTTTCTGGTTTAGCCACTAATTGGAGTGTCTGAATGTGTCTGTGTGTGTGTGTGTGTGTGGGGGGGGGGGGGGGGCAGGGTGGAGTCTCCTAATGGAGCATGGTGAGAGGATTGCTAAATATCCCACAGGAAGAGAAGAAAATCAAGTGAAAGTAGCAAAGAAAGAAGCAAACGACAGAGACAGAGAGAATTAGAAAGAGTGATAAAGAGAGGGAGCGATCTGTCCTTGAACCTTTTTCCTCAGTGGAGGCGTTAAACTGTCTACACCGCCCTCATTGGCCCTTTGTGCTTCATACACACACAGTGAGGGAGAGAATGTGATAGAAAGAAACCCATTCAGACAGAGCCTAATTATAGGACAAACACAAACAGCAAAAATCACACAACACAAACTCACATTTGCCCAATTTAGCCGAGCCTCTTGTGCCTCAGGAGTACGGTTTTTCATTTATCCAGGTGAATGTGCCTCAGGCAAAATGTCATTCTGTTAATTAAAAAAAACCACATTCCTTTTAGCTGTTAAAGCTGCCCGGCAAAGAAATGTGGCAGCTGCACAACCAGTGGGACACAAACGTGTTGGATTTAGTGGGAAGAATATGAGCAAGGTATGTGGGAGGGAAGAGGTGGGTTTTCAACTTGTTGTAATAAAAACAGCGATCATGGAGCATTTATAAAGTGCTGGTCAGCAGTGTTATATTTGTAACCATGAGCAATGCATTTGAAAAGGCCTCCCACGTGTTTAGTGGAGGATATATGAGATGCTGTTCAAGGTTTGGAGGCAGACCCTGATGATCGATACCTCTTCAAAGTGAGCCGGGGACATTCTGTCACATGTGTTATATAGGTAGACTCTCATCCATGATGCTGCTATTGATTCAGGTGCACAAACAAATGCAAACCAATAGACTCAGAGAAACAGAAGTGGCGTTGTAATGGCCAAGGGCACATACCCTAACCCTGACTAATCACGTGGAACACGACGACCACCTAAACCTTTTGGTAGTGACTATTCTAAATCATCATCCTCTTTAACCAGTAGTTTATTCTAACTGAACCAGAAAAATCCTATGAAAATGCATACATTCGAGTATGCAGACACTTTTTTTTTGGGGGGGGGGGGGGGGTCCTTTCCACTCTCCTTCTCCAGCAGTGTCTGTCTCCTTGACATAATGATCAGTTACCTTGGTAATGCCATCTGTATCTGTGACGATGTGATCTGTTGGCAAGAGAAATCCAATCAGTAACCATAATGGCACGATCATTCTGCGTGTAAGGGCACTATCTCATCAGGGAGAGGACAGTAAGTAATTCTTTTATGTCCCTAGTTATTGAGGCCCTGCTCAGTCCAGACTAGACTCTCTTCTGCCTTCTTCTTTTATGGTTTCCTTTTTTGAAGGGTGGGGTATAAAAACTGTATTTTAGATCAATTATTGATCTGTTGGAGTATTGGACGTTTTTCTGCTTCACGTTTTTCTCCTTTTTAAATTTATTTTAACCTTTTTCCTCACAGATTTACCTATCCATCTGAGCTAAAATGACTTATATTTTGGTCACTATCTCCACAAGGTGCTTTTTAGATCCTCAGTCATAACATTATAATGTTAAAAAATATATGCATGTATATATATTTAATGGAAGCAGGTATTTTTTTTAAATTCTTTAAGTTGTTCTGCATCTCATCAAGAGTTGTCTTAAGTCTACCTGAATGGTGAAAACTTTCAACATAAGACTTTTAATACAACAGCAACACATTCTTAGCGCTCACGCAATGTTTCTGCCCTATTTTGTGTGAAAACAACCCCTCTGACTTACAGTAAATGCAACTTCTTTTACAACATCCTCAAAAACAGACAAAACTGTATTGCTGTGAAGTGTTTAGACACCAAAATAATATGTTCTATTAGGCAAACAGTTATACAATTTAGGGGCTAATCATTAATCCCCATTGATAAACACGAGTCAGATGTCATCAGTTTGAATGAACAACACCAACCGGTGGATGTTGCGTCATATGGAGTCAAAAGGGTGAAAGTTTTCTCAAATTTGTCTCCTTTAATAAGAAGTTTTAATTTAGTATTTTGGTCATTGAGAGCTGAAGTTGTAGAAAACAAGTTGTGTAAATGTTTCCTATACAGCATGCGTCTACATACAGCATAGTGTCTTGGTGGGTCATCCATTAGCAACAGGCGTCTTTAAACCTGTGAACTTAGTCATACAATAAGAACTCTACAGTTTATCAAAACTCCATGATAATTACTTTAGCAAAGATTTTACATACAATAATATCAAAGACATCTGCCTCGTTCTGGATGACAGAAAGCTGCATCAGCGTATGCTCTCTGCAGCTGGACTACAGCCACAAAATTTCCCTTTGATTACCCCTTCTCTTTATTGTTTTATATACATATATATATATATATATATAT
>NC_056510.1:23835599-23851804 GCF_014905685.2 Nematolebias whitei
TTATATATATATATATATATATATATATATATACATATATACATATATATTTCCCATGCAAAACGCAAGGCAATAAACTTAGACACAATGCTTCCTGTATGTCCAGTTTGTAGCCATCTTTGTTTGGTTTCTTCAGAAAGTGGGTAGACATTTTGAAGGAGGAGGAAATGATGCGACTTTGCTCCAACCAACTTTCAAGTTGTTGTAGAGTCATTCATTTTGTGTGTCATTAAAATTACATGCAAATTTCTGACCCTCCCATTCCTCCTGTGGGCCATGAGTTGATGTTAACCCAACAACAGATGTTTTGGTTACGTGCACCAAGGTGCAGATTGGTGTTCAGTTTAAAAAAAGCTTCCTGGATGAAAAACAAATTGGCCTCAAGAACAACAACAAAATAAATAAATCAGCCCAGTTGGACTTGATTACAGTGTTTCAGGATGATAAAAGAAAGTGTGCATAACTAGGTGTGAGCAAGCACAGCATCTGACCTGATACATAATTGAGAGGCTTTATTTTGTGCCCACACACATGCGTGCTTCTTTGTATGTTAAGCTGATTGCATGATTGCTCGTGGCCCTTTGGGATGTGCCCCAGAGAACCCTGTGCTTACTGTGCACATACTCATACAGAAGGCTACTTTACCCCCCAGAAGCACAACTGCCAAACTGCTTCCCTCAGCCTTCTGCTGGTCTGTCAACATCTTGCATTTACAAGAAAGATGAACGCAAAGTTCTCAAACTGAAGAATGATGCCACCTTTTAAATTATTGTGGAACTTCAAATGCAAACAAAGAAACAAGGATTAAAAAAAATCAAAATGTAAACTCCAATATCCTTTCAATTAAAAGGGAAATTTGGATACAGATAAGAACTGGACACACACAGAAGCAGTCAGCAGGTCAGCATGTTTCCCTCAAACTGTGCTTCCTAAGGTTGCCTCCTGCTCCAGATTGGATGAGCAGAGTGCTGCCTGTGTCCAAGTCCCATGGGTCGAACCAGAGGAGCACACCACCATGTCTGCACAGACACGAACAATAGTTATTACAAGGTCAGCACTCTGTTGCAGTTGGTTTTGAATTATCCACAAAGGGCTACATGCAGAAAGCACTTACACACAGCAGAACAAACCTCATCTTCCTACAAAAACCTGCCGTACGTGTAAACACACTTTGGGGTTACCTCCCAAAGCAAAAGAGCAATTATCTTATAATGGAACAATATTAAATATTAGCCTTCACACCCAAGGATGTATCCACAAATGCACTAAAACCTCATAACATAAACACGCAATATACAGTGGAAGAAATATTAGATTTCAGCTGATTGAGTTTTCCCTTTGTCTTTTTCCCAAAATGTAATAATGGCTAACACATGTTCAGCATGGCAGATCACCAGGGAAGTCCCTGTCTCTGGTACACCATCTAATATCATCAACTCATACTCCGAACTACACACATACCAATACACACGCAGACACAAAAAACACGCAAAAACTAATTATGCAGAATCTTCCCTAATAGAACTGCCGTGTAGATTAATGATGATTTGGGGAGATCAATGCCCCCCCTCCCCTCATCATTTGAGTGTGCAGATGCACATTTGTGCATGTGGGTCTGGCATGAGGAGTGGGATATTAAGACCGTCTGGTTATTGGCTGAGTTAGAAGGATGATGGTCATAATGGGGAGAGATGTCCCACTTTGGATTTCTCATCATCTCTCCTCTCACACCTACACTTTCCTGGCTCCCTTTCGCTCATAATCAAACGTCACAGTGCAGAAACAGATGAGTTCTTAATCATTTTTGTCCTCTTCTTAGGTTGTGCTTTTAGGTAGAGCTTCACTTATCTTGTCCTTCGTCTTTGAGGGTTCTAGAAGACAGAAAAGGGAGACAGAAACACAGATCGATTAGTCCAGGTGTTATCTTTATGGGAAGACGGATAAAAGTTAATGATAGTAACACTTACATGAATAATGATGGAGAATAGAGCAAATGAATACAGCAGCAGAGTGAGAAATATTGACAGCAGTCTAAGACTATAGTATCATAACTAAAGGGATAGCTCAAAAAAACTAACCCTAACTATAGGATTTATCGAAGAGGAAAGTTAAATCTAGTCTTAACAGTAGCTATGGTTACTTGTGCAAAATTCCTTGATCAGACTGAAATGTATTCATATTAAATAATCAGAATGTATCGTTTACATGGGCAAAATCCATTCACGGCAAGTGTTTACATGCAGCGGGCTTTTATTCTGAACAGAAGTACTGACATGCGCAGAGTGGTAAACTCTCCTAAAAAAAAAAACACAGAAGAAGAAGTTCTACTTCAGTGATGAACGTAAACAAACCCGAGCGCCCAAAATGGACCCGTGACAGGTTATAATGACGGTGGAGGCGTTACTGCGCTCCCTGACTGAGCTACAGATAAAATAGATCATTTTGAGCTCTTTCAAAGTTTCTAGTAGAAATGTTGTGTCACTCACCGACCAGTTTTACTTCCCCAACACGCTAATATTATTAGCATTAGCCAGGCGGAAAGACATGAGGTTGACATAGGTCACACATGTGCAGTCTGGTCAGTTTTCCACAATTGGAATAAAATGATCAGATTAAGTGTTTACATGCACACCGTTTCGATTATGAATCAGCATCCCTCTCATTCGGATTAAAAATTCATTCGGATTGAGCTGAATCAGCTCAGAATAATCCGAATGGGGCGTTTACATGACGCATTTTTATTCCGAATGGCCGTTTAATCTGATTACTTATGTCCATGTAAACATAGCTAAAGACAGGGTGTCAGCCTCACAGACAGAAACTGGAAGCTGTTGCCACAAGAGAGGAGCCTGATAACTGAAAGTCCTTTCTCCCATTCTAGAAACTCTAGGAACCACAAGAAAACCTGCAGTCTGACAGCAAAGTGCTCTGTAAAGAGGCTGTCACACAATGACGTATAGCATCATCGTATGCCATCATATGAAAAAAATGGCAAACTCACAGGTGCAAGTCACTCAGGTTAGGTGTACATTTTGAATAAATTACCAGCACGCTGGTATACGCCAAAACATTTTCATCTTATGCTGATGTGTTGCTAATAAGTAAGACACAAGTTGCAAGTATGCCACAGGTAAGTTATGTATAAGTTTACACATGTTACATGTATGCTACTCATAAGCTGACATACGTTGGAAACCAGCTGGGCAATTGTGTTGTGTCTGAGTACCGGCAACTTATTTCTAACTTATGAACAACTTACTTCTAACATATCTGTAATTTATTTCAGAAGTTCCCACAACGTATCATAATAATACATGTTATGTGTTGTCATCGTTGTATGTTCACATACAACAGCAAAATTAGTTCTCTGCATTTAACCCAGTCCTTCTCAAATAGTGGGGTGCGCCCTGCCGGGGGGTGGGGGGCAAGGGGGCGCATGTGACCCTAGAAAACATACTTTTTTTGGTCAAATGGAGTATTTTTTTAATGTTTTTCACCATCCTCATTTTGTCGCGTGCGTTCCTAATAAGTTATGAACAAATATGGCTGCCTTGTCGTTTTGGGAGTCATGCATGAACCGTGTCTCTCTCCTCTGCTTCTGACACGATAAATAAACTCCGACCGTCACCTCCTCCGTCCTCCGCTGCTATTTTCATGTCCGTGCGCACTGGACGTCACGCACAGCGCGCATGCAACAAAGAGTAAACTCCAGCGAGAGCGACACCTGCCATCTTTTTCCTCTTTTGCGTTGACAAAATGTTTTAGTTTTACTGATAAGTTTGTCAAAGCACAATTTACAGAATGTTTAATAAATGCTAGGACTCTATTCTTTGCTAACAAAATAAATTCACCTCCTCAGTTAAGCTGCTGTTTTTTGATGCTCTGGATGTTTGTCACCCACAGCACGCAGGTGACAAAGAGTAAACTCAAAGCGAGAGCAACACCTGCCTCCTCTCTTTCTTCTTTCATGTTGACAATTTTTTTTTAGTTTTATCGATGAGTGTGCTCATTGATCCCGACTTCCTCATTTTGATTTTAAAAAATCAGCATAAATTGTTTTATTTATTTTTGTTTTGTAGGTCAAAGTGTTTTATAAAACACTTCTGAGTTAAAATGTTGCTGATCAATTTGAATTTATTATTATTTGTTGATTATATAAAATTTTATTTTTCAATATCAAATGGCCCAAAATATTTACAGTTTAAAAATTTATTTATTTTTTTTTCAGGCAAATTGCACTTTAAGTTGTTTCTGTTACAGACTAAATAAAACAATGTTCATAAAGTTATTCTTCCTTGTAAGTTGATCTATATTCTTTTTTTTAAATGTTAATAAGGACATAGTGTTAGGCAGAGGTGTACTTATAACAATTTTATAGACATACTGTTTACAGTTGCGGCTGAGAGGTTGGTTTTTTTTGGGTGGGGGGGCACGAAATGTTTACTTCTTCCTGGGGGTGGGGCATAATAGAAAATAATTGAGAAGCACTGATTTAACCCATCACATCTGAGATACACCCATAGCAGTGGGAAGCTATGTAGGCACCTGTGGAGCAATTGGGGATTAGGTGTCCTGCTCAGAGACACCACGACATGTGGGAATGGCTGGGGATCAAACCTGGGACTTTCGGGTCCCAAGTCGGCTACCCTACATCTGCCCCATCTCAGCCCCAATATCTGTGTAATATCTGTACATTTAAGGGTTATTGTTCCAAGTTCCACAGGGTAGGGGGTGCTAGGTGTACCAGAGGCATATGTGTGTGTATTATTTAACTCTCACTAGAACATGATTCTGGCAGATCCTGATCACCACTCCATGGTGAGTTCAGGTTGCTTCTATCTGGACGCAGGTATCTGCAGCTCAGATATAGGACGAACAGACTAAAAACCTTATTCCTCCCTGTAGTGATCAGGGTTCTCAACGAACAATGATTTCTGTTACTTTAATGTCTCTATGTCTTCCAGTAGTATGGATGTTTTGTGTGTCTACTGACTTTGAAACAAATTGCCCCTTGGGAATAATGAAGATTCTTGAACTTGAACTAACTTTTCCACAAAAACACTTCAAAACATTTGAACCATTGCTTTAACATCGTCCTCCTGTTTAAGATCTGCACAAGCAGATCTACTGTCATGTCACTGATGCAGTTGCCATTTAGTGTTTATTGATAGTGTTTGCTTCACTACCCTAATTGAAGATTCCCGCTTATCAGGGTATAAATGGGAGCTGTCTGTCTTCATTAAAGCCTTCCTTGCTGCCACTCCTTGCCATCTTTCCACATTTTGTCCTCACTTCTGTTTATAAGGTCTCTAATGTCCTCTCTCCACTTGGCTCTCACCCCTCATGCCCCTTTCAACCACTTTTTGCCCTCTTGGGATTATTCAATTTTTTACGATTTCCGTCTCACACTTACTTCCTTAAGTTTACATTTTTCTGCACATACCTCCTTTTAGTCATGTTTTAATAAAATGTCAGCTGCACATGTTTTCAGATAGTAGTAGCTTGATGCTATAGTTCGTGTGCCATGTGTGTTGCAAAGGGGCGGTAGCTTGCAATCGCACCTGATTGCACGCAGCATGCATG
This sequence comes from Nematolebias whitei, assembly GCF_014905685.2. Taxonomy (NCBI): domain Eukaryota; kingdom Metazoa; phylum Chordata; class Actinopteri; order Cyprinodontiformes; family Rivulidae; genus Nematolebias; species Nematolebias whitei. Next base: position 23,841,183 of record NC_056510.1, read on the forward strand.
TCTTCGACACGCCGCTTCACTGTTTTATCCCCTGTTTATACTTTGCATATTCAAATAATCAGAGTGCACTTTTAGTTTGTCTGTCACACACACACACAGAAGAGCACAGAAGGTCATAGTGTGCGATAAATACAGACTAGGAGGGGGCGCACTGAAACAGAAAATAATTTCATAAAAGGCTTTTGATTAATCACGTCTGTTTCAGGCATTCAAGGTCAGGTTCCTCCCCATCGTGTCTCCTCCTTCAGAACAGAGAACCCTCGCTCTCCTTCTCGTACAGACACACAGACACATTTTCTGTCAAAGCTAATCCAATCTGGGCTTCGTTTCTCTGTTCGGCCCAATCTGCCGACACAATGAGATTCTTTGCGCTGTGTCCCTCCATCTCTCTTAAGCACCTGTGTGTGTTTTATGTGCACGCACACACACACACCTGTGTGTTCTGCTGCTGCTGTAATTGAAGTCGTAAGTCAGAGCTAGATACAGTGCTTTTGCTCTCCATGTAAATCAGTGGCTAATGGTGAGCACACACACACACACACACTTCTGTAACTGAATGACCACTGTTCTGTGATTTAATGAGCATTTTATGCTTTATGCTTGTTGGCAGACCCCCTCCAAAACACACAAAGGCTCGTGTGCGAGCTCGTGGCTCAGTCTAATATGTCTTTATGCTCTCCTGCTCGTGCCAGCTTCCTTTTGGCCATTAATCTCCAAAGGTTCCTCTGCAGTGACCTGCTGTCTCACCCTCCCCGTCTCTGCTGTCCAGCCTGCTCCCAACTGTTTCTTTCTGACAGGCGGGCATTTCTTTCCCGCCAGAGTGTTCGTAGAAGACAATGATTGGCATTTGATGTTTATCGCCTGCCGCCGAAAGGAGGGCAATAATGTTTTTATACATGTGTGCATATGTCTGTCTGTTAGCAAAATATCGTTATGATCTATTGGACATATTTTATTGAAACTTACAAAGTACTGTGTATATCTACAACTTATTAGCTTTCATTATCTATCCAATTCAAGATGATCTCCATAACGAGTCAGTTTTGTTGGTTTTACAGATAACGAGTCATTCACAACACATACTCTGAGCCTGTGACGTACTGCAACAAAGGATGTGACCACAACAGCTACAACTCCATCGTTTCTCAACTCGAGATGATTTTAGTCTAAAACTGGCCTGAACGGTGGCTGACGATGTGAATCCTTTTAAAGAATGCTAGGCTATTAATTATATTTAGATTAACGATGATAGATTTGGTGAGTTGTGATGAAAAGAAGAGGAGTAGAGAAATCCTTTCTGACACAATGAGATCATAGATACATCACTGTCATTAGCATGGAAATTAGGCTCTGAATTCTGTAAAAGACACTTTTCTTTCAGGGGAACCACCATTATGTCCGGACTTGCAGCCTGTTCTTATCTTGAACCCCTTGTGGAAAAAGTCCAGTAAGGCCACGGTGTGCAGCACTTTTTTGCGCATCGAGTGGAATTGGTTGGCAAGTTGTGGCAGGCTGGAGTCAGCTGTCCTGCAGAGGGGATCAGGGTGTGTCTAAAGCCTCCAGTCCTGTCATGCTTCATGTAGCTGTGGATAAGCGGGGGCTGTGTTAATGCTAAATGCGGAGCAGGCAGCCATTAAGACTATAAGTCCTTTAGGATGCAGCTGGAGACTCTCGCCTGCTGCTTTCCAAAATCCCCCCAGGAGCATGTTCTCACTTACTGTCTTTTACATCTCTCTCAGATTTCTCTGTCTCTCTCTCTCCACATTCACGCTTCCTGTGAATGTCTTGATGATGTGACTATAGTTCAGAGATGGTTCATAGTTTCGCTACCTTTCCATAGAACCTCACTTCACAAGATCTAAATAAAACTTTTATAAGTTCTCATAAATAATCTAATCTTGTGGTTTTTGCCCATGTCTGTGCGTATGTGTGACTGCATGTGTGCATGTTTGTCTGTTAGCAAAATCTTTCAAGATCCACAGCATGAATTTGAACGAAATTTTCAGATTTTAATCAATGGATGGACTTCTATATCTGATTATCTTTAGAAGTCAATCCGATTTAAGATGGCTGCCACAGCCAACTGACCCTAAAAACTACAACGTGTCTATAATTCAGATAATTGTAAGACTGAGCTAAAATTGTACATGGTGGAAGCTAGAAGTCATCCTAAATACCTAATCTAATTGCTACTCATTGCATATAACTTTAGCATTACCTACTGGTCAGCCCTGTTTATCTGTTAGCAAAATATATCCTGAACCACTTGACAGATTTTAATAAAACTGTCATAAAGGAGTCAGTGGATATACAACTAGAACTGATTACTTTTTGAAGTCAATTGGTTTCAAGATGGCAGCCACGATTAATTGCTATTAGCCATCACCAAAATGGCCATAATGCTGTCAATTTTACAAAATTGCATGAAAATTTGGTGTGGTAGTAGCTGAGATTCGTTTGTGACATATCCCTTGAGAGTTTACACGATAGTCTCTTAATACTGTGTGAATCTCAATATTGTGCATAATGTTATCAAGGTTTTACCACCACTATATTATTTCTTACCGTACGATGATCTAAGTCGAAAACGCTGCCGTAAAAGAACAATATGCATCCTTTCATTTCTTTAGTCTATTCTGGTTCCTGACTTTTCAGCACTTTTCTCTTGTTGAATTTGAAGCAGTAGATTTGCTGCCCAGTGGGTGAATTATCAGCTCCCTGGTGCTTCAGTACACACGAGACTGTTTTTTATAAAAGCCAAACGTGAGGCAGAGACCCCACCTGCACACGCGCTGCGCTCGCACTTCATTTGGGCCTCATTAATAATCACAAGCCCATAGGTTGGTCTGCTGAATATTTATGCAAGCTGATTAGACGAGTGTGACACGGATCGCTGCAGAGGAGAAAGGTGACGATTCTTCAAACTGAAGAGAACGGAGGAGAGGACTGAATGAGACCTACAGCTTGTCCAGGATTAAAAGACTTCACCTGGAGCCGCAGCACAAAACAGAATTTTAAATCAAATTCTCTCCCAGGAAAAAGATTCAGGGGTTTACTGTTTTCAGCCTCGTTCCCTCGACACTCTGCCAGGTGAAGTGAACCTAAAATGTATAGGCCAGCGCGTGAGAAGAACTGTGGCTCTAACAACTTGTTGTCATCTGCTGAAGTTTGCAAACATTTTATTATTATTATTATTATTATTTTATATACAGTGTGGTATCTGGGGGAGTGGTGGCGCAGAGGTTAGAGAAGGCGCGCCTGTGATTGGAAGGTCACTAGTTCAACCTCCTGGACCGACAATGTCAAAAATGTGGGTGGGAAATGTGCAGCACCCGCACCTGCCTCCTCCCTCACTTGAGCAAGGCCCTTAACCCCCACCTCCAGACCCTAGATGCAGCTCTCTGCTCCACACAGAGGACTGTGGTAGCTCGGTGGTTTGTGGTTGCGTCAGGAAGGGCATCCGGTGTAAAAACGGTCACCAGGTCTTTGTGTGAGTTAGTTCACTGTGGCGACCCCTGAAGAAAGGAGCAGCCGAAAGAAGAAAAAATACAGTGTGGTATCCTTTTGATTACAGTAGTCCCTCATTTAGAATTACAACTCAAAGTGCTACTATAATTGATAATATTTTCACAAATGTAACAGACGGTGATATGCTGAGTGGTATCTTGAAGACTGATCTTAGTGATCACCTACCAGTCTTCACTATTTACAAGAAAGAAAATGGTATAATTAAAACAACTACAAGAAAAAACAAAAAAATTAACACGTCAAAAAAAGCATTAGACAAATTAAAAGCTGAGTTGGAACATCAAAAATGGGATAATGTGTACATAAATGATGTGAATAAATCTTATGATGAATTTATGACAATTCTAGAGGTCATCTATTATAAACATTGTATGCAAATGAATTACACTAAGAAAAACAAAGTGGATTATCCATGGATGACCAAAGGATTAAGAAATGCATGTAAAAAAAAGAATCATTTGTATTCGTGTTTTTTGAAATCAAGGACCAAGGAGGCTGAAGAGAAATACAAAAAATACAAAAACAAATTAGTTAGTATCATAAGGAAACACAAGAGGGAATACTACAGTAAATCATTGCATGAATGTAAAGGTGATATGCGCACAACATGGAGAGTAATGAATACTGTTTTAAAAAAGCATAAAGAGAGAACGGGACTTTCACAACATTTTGTGGAAAACGATGTGGAAATCTATGAAAATGATGAGATTGTCAATGGATTTAATAATTATTTTGCAAATGTTGGGTCTTGTCTAGCAGCTTCGATTCCTAAAGTGGAAAAAATTTTAAGTTATTTAAGAAATGGTTGTGTTGACAGTATGTTCTTGAGTGGAACAGATAAGGAGGAAATAATGAAAGTTGTCAAAAAAATTGCTGATAAAAGATCAAAGGATTGTGAAAATATGGATATGGTGGTTGTAAAGGAAATAATGAGTTATGTGATTGAGCCATTTTCAAAAGGAATTTTCCCAGATAGAATGAAGGTTGCTAAGGTAGTTCCTCTTTTTAAAAATGGTGACAAATGTACATTTTGTAATTATAGGCCTATATCTCTATTACCACAGTTCTCTAAAATTCTTGAAAAATTGTTTATGACTAGATTAGATAAATTTCTTGAGAAAAATAATATTTTAAGTAATAATCAATATGGTTTTAGGTCAAACTGTTCAACATCTTTGGCTCTCATGGAGTTGATAGAACAAATTACTACAGCGGTTGATCAAAAACAACATTGCATAAGTATATTTGTGGACTTAAAAAAAGCATTTGACACAATCGATCACACCATTCTGCTTGATAAATTGAATCATTATGGTATTAGAGGTCCTGCTCTGCAGTGGATAAGCAGTTATTTGAGAGATAGAAGACAGTTTGTTCAAATAGATGAAGTAAAATCTAATTTGTGCAGAACTCCATGTGGTGTACCACAAGGTTCAATACTTGGACCTAAATTGTTTATATTATATGTAAATGACTTAATTGAAGTATCTGATATCTTCAAATGTGTTTTGTTTGCTGATGACACTACTTTTTTCTGTCTGGGTAAAGATATGAAACAATTAATTGAGTTGATAAACAAGGAATTTGTAAAAATACAGGATTGGTTTAAATCAAATAAGTTATCATTGAATATTGATAAAACTAATTTTATGGTATTTAGTAAAAAAAAGATAACTTTGGATTTTTGTTTCAAAATTGATGGCATTAAAATATGTAGAGTAAATGAAGTAAAGTTTCTGGGCGTAATCATTGATGATAAACTATCATGGAAACAACATATAAATTTTGTAAAAACTAAAATATCAAAGTCCAGTGCAGTATTATATAGAGTAAGGGACTTGTTAAATAATGAAGCTTTACATTTACTTTATAATACAATTGTAGTCCCACATTTTACTTATTGTGCCAATGTTTGGGGTACAGCATGTAAATCCACAACAAGGCCTATATTTATTCTGCAAAAAAGAGCAGTAAGAATTATAACAAGAAAGTTATTGTCATCCTTCTAATGTTCTGTTTAGTCAATTGAAATTACTTAAGTTTTATGATTTGGTGGATTATAATATTCTTTTACTTATGTTTAAGGCCCATAATTGTTTGCTGCCATCAAACATTCAAACATATTTTGTAAAAAGGACGAGTGGTTATAATCTAAAGGGATCAGAGATCTTTGTAAAACCTAAGTACAGAACCAGTTTGAAGGGACGCTCTACGACCATACATGGAATAGGTTTATGGAATAATTTGGAGGATGATGCAAAAATGGAGAAGTCAATGTTTACATTTAAGAAAAAGATAAAAACTATTTTGTTGGAAAAATATAAACAACTGTTTGTCTAATTATTTTAAATGTAAAATCTGTTTGAGTTATCTACGTTGTTGCAATATTGTGATTGACTTTTTGTTTGAATTGATAGTTAAATTGATCTGTTAAAGAAGGAGCAGATTTGATAAGAATTTTTTTCTTCTTCTGCTTCCTTTCATTTTATGTTTATTTTTTTAAATTATCTAAATTGTATTTGTGTGTTTTTTTTTTAATGGAACTGAAATGAAATAAATAAATAAATAAATAAATAAATAAATAAATTTATTGTGGGGGTTACATTCTGGACCCCCCACAATAAGTGAAAAACCACGAAGTAGAAATGACTTAGATTTCTGAGTTGAAACAACATACCGAAACAGTTCAGTCCACTAAAAAATTTAATCAACTAAAGCAAAAGTTTATTTAGCAAGAGTTTATTAATCAAGATAGCTTGATAATGTTTACTCACTAGCTCTGCAGACCAAAGCAGCTCGGTTCCGGACCGGCTCAGTTCCAGTTTGGCAGACCTACCCAGCCTTGGTCCAGTTCTGATCCAGTTCTGATCTGCTAACTGCATCCACTGAGCACCGAAGTCACCATGAATACTGTAAGGACCGTTCGGATCGGATCAAAACGTTCCCTCCAGCAGAAAGCAACTTTGCCTTCTGGGTAATGTAGTCCTTTAGACTGGCGATACAGTTTAGGCTTATTGAGAGAAAACTACAAAATGGCAGCGCTTTTACTTTTATTTTTATTTTTGTCGTGTGCTATCTTACAGTACTGTACTTTGAAAAACCACAAAAGGGCGAGTCCGCAAAAGACGAACCGCGAAGTAGCGAGGGACTACTGTATATCAAAACTGAATTGTTCACATTGGTAAAGTAATCTCATAATTCAATTTCTTATAGGAATGCAGGGTTTTAGACTAAATCATCTTATGCTGGGAAATGAACATAAGGTCATTGCCAACTTGGTCAAATCTTTTAAATTATGGTATGCATGATCCATCACACGCAACATTGTGATCGCTCAGAAAATGTTTTGAAGATTCTCAGCAGTCAATAAACAAGGACGCTCGGAGCAAGGCTTTGTATTGTTTCACAGTTTTGAAGAATGTGTTTGGATTTGAGCCACTCTGAGGCTGTTTTTCTGTCACACTTAACTTATTGGCAATTATTTGAAATTTAACCTTGTAATTTTTAGAACATACAAAAATCAAATGGTAATTGTCATTGCTGCCTTGGTAGAAAAAGAACAAACATCTTTTACTTCAACTCTTGATGTTTTTGTAGCTGTTACACAAGATGAATTGAGAAAAAAATAGGTGAGAACTGGGTTCAATGAGCCAATTAGTGACTGTTCTGTGTGGGTTTGTGAGGGCTGCTGAAGGAAGGTTGGGATTAGACACACTCCTTTCCTTTTTCATCTCCACCCAATGAAGTGGGTTTCAAGCATACTGAAATGCAGGAATTAGTGTAAAGATTATAAATGTTCTTTAATCGTGTGATGGTTGTAAACAAAAGAAAGTTCTGACCTGGTTTAACCGAGCCTGCACTGCCAGAGGATAAGTCCTGTGACATGTTCAAAGTTACCTCACCGTGAGGAGAACGGGGTTCGTGGAGACGGGGTTGCCCTGGAAACAGCAGGTGAACAGTATGAGAGGCTGTCAACATTTATGCTCAAGGATAAAATACAAAATAAAAAAAAAGATTTTTCTATATGAGTCAGTGCGAGGAGTGAAAGCGGCTGCTTGTCAGATGTCATTTCTATTCTCACTTCACTGATGCATAAAGTACTACTGAGCCATATGAACCTGTGGTGCTAATTACAGATGTGTCTAACTTTGTGGATGAACAGCTGAGATCAAATCAACACAGTTGCAAAGTGCACGGGATAAAACTTAAAGGGGTAGTTCTGATTGTTTTAAGTTAGCCATTAATATCTTACCTGTTGTAGATAGCTGTTTGAGCGACGTCACTTTAGGTAAAGAGAGTTTAATTCTGGTTGGACTGACGAGCTGGCGGCTAATTCAACTGGACCAAGAACTGCTGCTGTATTAAAACAAGCTCAGTCTCAGAAACTTCACAGCGGTTCACGCAAATGCTCTTTTAGATAACTTTACGTTGTCCTCAATTTTAAATTGCATTACATCTTAAAAGATCTAACTATATAAAATTGATGACTCTGCAGACCAACAAAAACACAAACAGGAACATTATTTTTTCCTAGAATTATCCTTTGTGTTGTAAAAATGTCCTCGTTAACACGACACCATCTCTAGAAATGTTTTCATTCACACACAGGCAAATAAAACGACCCAGACACCGTAGTAACTATACCTGGATATATGTGGTGCTGTAAAGCTGCTATGGAACTACACCAGAAACAATAAAAAGACACGGAGCATGCACATAAAGCTTACATGTCAGGTAAGAACAATAGACTATATAATATACATACAGTTCAATCTGTAAACAAAAGAAGAAAAGCATGAGAATGTTGAATACGAGAGCAAGGACTGAATAATATTTGTGAACTGATGATGTAGTGGAATGTTTGTTTTGTGTCAAATTAAAGTACAAAACTGCAAAAATGCACGACAGCAACTTCTGACTGGGAGTCATGAAAGTCCAAATATTCAGACATAATGAATAATTTTCAGGCCCAGCGAGGGCTGGCTGGAGAGAGGGGTTTTCCTCACAATGTTGCTCAAAATAGATGTTTTTTCCACAATTGATGCTGTTTTTAATCTATTCCCATTGTCCATATTTTTTAACCGTATGCTTGATGTTTACGTATTTTATTTTTTTCTGCAATGTTTGCTTCAGTAGCTGTAGTTGAGAAACTTAGATCTGCAGCCCAAACTCGAGCATTCAATTTGTGTTAATGTTTTCAAAAGGTTGTGTTTAGCTGTTTGTATGAAAATGCAAGGGTGGCTTTTCAAGATTTCTTTTCTTCCTGGAGCACAAATAAAAAATAAAAAAAACTCTTTATAGACTTCTCAAATGCCAATTCTGTGTGGACACAAATCGGAAACAATAATGAAACAAACTCGCTTATTCACACAACTGTTACTGTATGGATGGGACTTAATCTTGTTTAATAGATTGCACAATCATGACGAACAGCTGTGTACCACATTTGCAAAAACATTGCTTACACCACATGTTTTTGCACCTTGGTCTTATCTTCTGTTTGAGTCAGCAGACGCATCGATGTAACTGGTAGTATCTGACAGAAGAAGCTTCACCCTCTGTGGGAATGGACACGTCATAGGATGTGACAGGCTGCTTTCACAGCAACAGGATTCAGCAGGGAGTGGACACCATGACATGTTTTTAAGCTTTAAATTTATTTCCCTTTTTGTTTCTTTTCAATCATAGAGCCACTGTTTTATTTGCCCCATCAGTCTGCTTGAGCAGAGTCTTTAGTAATAAGAAGTTTTAATAGCTTCTGATGCGACCTAATAGAGCTTAAGTAATTAGCCTATTTTAGATCTGAAAAGGCATTTTTGGGAACACCGTTGTACAGCGACAGGCTTTCAGCCCACAGCTTTTCTCCTGGCTGCTGATTTAAACTTCAAATGGCAACGGCTGAGCGTTGCTTTGTCCTGTGCCAATCCCATTCTGCACGGTTCCACTTCAGGAGCTTCAGAGGTAATTCTCCTGAAAAGAAAAAAAAAAGTGGTTGCCAAGAATCTACAACATTTCCAGAACGAAGACGTAGTCAGGTTCCTAGCGAGTCTTGTAAGTGGAGCGTCAACGATGACGACTAATTTGAGATGCTAACTCTAGATACTAGTTGCACAGCGAGGTGATCTGGCAACGCCTCGCAGCCATGTATCTTGCAGGGCTTGCATGTACGACATGCATTTTATTGCAAATAATGAGAATTACAAACAAGCAGGCAGTCGTTCAACATGCCCACCAAGCTGTAGCTAAAGATGAGAATTTTCAAGGCAGATGGCTCTGACCCCAGGCGGTCAGTCAGCCTGTTACAGCAAAGCCTTGCATGAACTACAGAAGGTGGATGCTAAGGGCTTGATTAACTGAGCAGAATCATAAAGATGGAGAGAAAAAATATTTAGTATAGAATTTTAATCAAATATATTTTAATATTTACAACAGCAGAGACTTGTAATTTTAGTCTATGTTACTATTTTAACTGCCAATGATTTTCTTAAAATGAGCAGTGGTCTGGTTTTTCTTCACTGGTCTTTAATTTGACAGAACAACAAAGAGCACAAACTCAAACAGTGCTTTAAGAACGTGCACATACCTGTGTAAGAATGACTTTTGTGCCAGATTTCCTACTCGACAGTTTCTGACATTCAGCAGAGCAGATGCAGCCCAGCTTGTGCCAGAACAAGTTTGATAGTCAGCATGAATCATGACTTAAGGCCAGTACTAATGCAGGTTTTTAAAAATATCTACTTTCATTTTGTGCTGTATTAATATATATTTGCATTTTTACTTTCCTGCGTTCAAACTCAGTTACTCCAAACAGAGAAATAACAACCCCACAATAAATAAATTGTTTTAAAATAAAACTTATTCCTTGACAGAGTCCAACGCCTTGCGAGCCAAAGTTTTAAGCAAAGATCCCGTGTGATCTGTTAGCACTGGAATATGTGATGGGGTTGATTTTCAGCTACCAACTCACCTCATTTTAGCTCAATAAATGCCAAATTAACTGAGATATAGCTACATTTTTTGTGTTTCATTTTTGTATTTCTGTGTGTAATATATATATATATATATATATATATATATATATATATATATATATA